>NC_134406.1:22614193-22985860 GCF_038048845.1 Mixophyes fleayi
ATTATTTTACATTTATTATTTTGCATATGGAAGCTGCTTTCCCTTGGTAAAGCTACCTAAAAAGAGACAATTAATTTCATGTGCTTTGTGATCAAAATTATAAGGTTAAATATGTTGAGGTTATAGAATTGAAGTAAGTCTGTATACATTCACTATGGGGTTGATTCATTAAGGATCTTAACTGAAGAAACTTCTTTTTTCAGTCTCCTGGACAAAACCATGTTACAATGCAAGGGGTGCAAATTAGTTTTCTGTTTTGCACATAAGTTAAATACTGACTGTTTTTTCATATAGCACACAAATACTTGATGGCTTATTTGTACACTGAAATTTAAAGTTGATATTTGTGTGCTACATGAAAAAACAGTCAGTATTTAACTTATGTGCAAAACAGAATACTAATTTGCACCCCTTGCATTGTAACATGAAATAAGAAGTTTCTTCAGTTAAGATCCTTAATGAATCAGGCCCTATATATGTGAATTCATTTCTGATCTCCATTGAGGAAGGTACCCGATAATGTAATCACATGTCACTTAGACCAGAAAGGTTGCAAACAAATGCAATTATATTATTATTATTATTATTATATATGTTTTTGTCATCAATCTTAATGAGAGAGTTGACTAATTGTAATATTACTTTATTTTATGTCTTTAAGGCCCCTGTTCCGTGGAAATTCAGATGTGGATCAGCTGGAAAAGATATTTGAGTAAGTTGCTGTAACTCAGAGATTCTATTCTGTGTTCTAATCTGGTGACTGTTTGGTAATCAGTGAGTAGTCGAATACATAATGCATTCGCTAACCCGAAAATATCACTAAAGCTATGGAGAAATATGGTTTCTTATGAGCAATATCGCCCTCTAGTGTATTCTCTGCTTTACTATGGAAATAATGTCATGTGAGGTAGTGTAAATCTTCAAAATATTGCACATTTGGGAGATAGATTGTATCGATCTAGATGTTATTTGCTTTAAACTCTTTTAACATGAGATATTAGGACATGGTCTAATATTATGAACTAGGTATGGTCGGCTGAACATTGAGGGAAATGAAACTTAGCATAACTGGAAACGCAGATTATTGCCATCACTGGTCAGTAGAATGTACGATAGGGTTGTCCATTGTGTCCTGCACCAGCAGTGATGATTTTCTGTCCCCTGCAGTCTTTAAGCCCATCTGTCTATGGTAACCATCTCCAAGATACAAATGTTGGCCTGTCTCCCACCTATATATATTGCTGACTGGGCCAATATTAATGCAGTAGAGAACAGAGCGACCTGTATAAAGAGGTTGGATGCTCCCATTGGTAAATTCCAAACTTAATAATATTAACAGCGCTCACAAGTAGGAGTGTAACCTTCTCAGTCTCACAAGCAGTCAGTATCGCTCACTCCATAACCATGTACCCCCATCCCCTTCTCTGGCTGATCACTGACAAGAGCAGGGATTGGCAATCAGTGCAAGAGGAGTCTGCGCATCATATTTCTTTAAAGAGGAAGGACAAGTCAGCCTTGTTAAGTGATTGTAATCAACTGAGCAATTAATGTGTAACATATTGCTATGTCAGTGCACCCCATATCTCTGAGAGTAATTGTTTGCAGGAGCGGAGTCCCATGGAGAAATTCAGGGGGTATATTTACTAAAGTGCAGGTTTGAAAAAGGTGGAGATGTTGCCTATAGCAACCAATCAGATTTTAGCTGTAATTTTGTAGAATGTTCTAAATAAATGACAACTAGAATCTGATTCTTTGCTATAAGCAACATCTCCACTTTTTCAAACCTGCAGATTAGTAAATATACCCCCAGGTGTTAATTTTTTTAAAGAGTCAAAAAAAATGTTAAATTAGGATACAGAGCTCCATGGCCTAACTCCACCACTATCCCATAGATCAATGGAAAATATGAATGAATGCATTTTACCAGCCATTTAAATGATCAGTCATGTTTTATGAAGCATAGCGATGAGACAAAAGGGTCAGAATGCCACCCTCTGTCCCTTTGCCAACATAGGCATTTCCGGGCGAGGGCTTCTTACGCATCAGTTAGGTGTAGATGGAACAGGACAAAACAAAGTAGCTCTCTAGAGAGACCAATAGCAAGATAACACTCTGAATATGAGGTCTGATGAGTCTGGATGGTATAAGATTAATGGTCGATAACTTCATTTACCCTGAAACAAACCTTCTTGAACCCCTGCTTGAAGTCACGCCGTTATTTTTGTGGTCCTGCTTCAGTAGACATATGACTTAGCTGGCACACATATTATTAGTGTCTATTAATAGGGCGCCAAAAAATTCTGCAGCGCCGAAGAGAGCAGTAGTACCATGAAGGTAGACATAACACAAGTAATATTACTTAATACAAGTAACATAGTACAAGTAGTATCACAGTAAGGATAACATAGGTAGCAGAGTGCTGGTGGCATGTTGGGTACAGAATTAGTGGAGGGCATTAAAGAGGCATAATACAAAACTGGATGATGGGAGGAGTGGAGCCAAGAAGGGAGATGGAGGGAGAGGAAGGAGGTCCCTGCTCGTGACGTTCTACAGATCATTCATGTGTTCACTATTAATGACCTTATTGACACTTTCTCACGCAGCGTTATCGGGCTCCCGGAGGAAGAGGAGTGGCCCGGTGAAGTAGCAGTTCCACAGAGTGCCTTCCATTACCGCCAACCACAACCCATAGAAGACGTTATTCCGGACATTGATGAACTCGGCAAAGATTTACTTGTTGTAAGTTGACAAAAATAAAATGAGAGAGAATTGATATATTCAGCTGATCAGGGCACCCCTTCTGCAATAACTATTTGCGTTAACGAACCATTTCCCTGTGGCTAGGCCCAAATTGCTTAAATCTGGTTGTTTGGAGATTTGGTTTGCAGACTATTTGGCAGATAAACTCACACACCATCGATGCCGTCAAAAGATTTTAAGACATGATCAATTAAATCCTATCACAGTTTGACCAGGCAAATCTGATAATTTTGTGCTGACACAAATAGCAATATAGCAGCTGATATTGGGCACCGGTGCAGTGTGTGTACATCCAAAATGACACATACATGATACATATCTGTGAATTCTATTAGTAGCTCTTTTACTTAAGGCATTTTTAATGTACATTAGCTTTAGTGGTCCTAAAGAAACATCGTTATTATTGGTGTCCTTTAAATCTACAATCACAAATGGGTCATTCACACATGCAGAGCTGACAACTGAATAAAACATTTTCATGTAGCACCAGTACTCAGGTAACGTAACCTATGTGTTATTATTGTGATAATACTAATTTCAACAACCTATATGTTCCATCACTTTTATAGCTCAGTGATCCATTGGTCAGTCCACAGTGCCCATCTGCTGGAACGAAACATAAGCAGCTCAAATGGAACTTTAAATCTTCCTAAGATGAGTGCATGGACCATTTATACGGCCACACACAATGTTCCCTACACTGTCCCCTAGTGGCCATGTGTTCATTACAATCCCCATAGGGACCTACAATCCCTTTTTTAACAATTAAATTTGAGATGCATTGCACAAGTTAAAACCAATGCAACTCAAGCGGAAGCGACGTAGGCTGACTGCCTGTGTGCACGTAGCCTTAGTCCTCACCAGTCCTCCAGGATTCCTGTATTTCCCCCCAGGAGCACGCTGCTTCAACAAATGTCTTACATTTAACTATTTTCCCATGAGGAAATTCACAGAACATGCACCTGTGATACTTGGGGCAGGGTGGAGAAACATGACATTAGGTATAATAACCCAGCATTGCTATCCATAGCTACATTCACTTTACTCTGTTTTCTTGCAGAAATGTCTGATATTCAGCCCTGCAAATCGCATAACGGCATTCAACGCCCTCTCCCATCCTTACTTTGATTCCCTGACACACAAAGACAGTATGGACCGTCACAGGTCATGTGGGCAGAGGGCCGGCGACGAGAATACAGCCGAAAGCAAGAGTCCTTGAGAGTCACTCTGCATCTATGGACAGTGCAACGTTGCCGTGTGGGCTAACTCGTCACAGAGCTTATCCAGAGGCCCTGACATGCAGTAACCCACATCAAATCAAATCAATGCAAAGCCCCGTGCAGTTTTACCAGTTTGTTTGTTTGTATGTTATGCTGGATTGTCTCCAGGTTAAAGCAAAGCTGCTGATCAATTTTGCTGCCTGTAATTTGACATTAAAGCTGCCAATGTAATATAGATTAATCTGTTCACTGCCGCCACAGGATGGACTCGATATACAGCTGCTAAACACCTGATTGGAGGACTCCTTTTTTTTTGTTTTGAGTTAAAGTGCACCCAACACCTACACGCAGAGGGAGATGGCCATTTTGTGGACTGAACCAATAGAATACAGACCAGAATGACTCCTTCCGTATGTCACAAAACACTGCTCCCAAAACCCCACCTAATTTATTATTGCAGTTACCTGTGATAAACACTTCTCTTGACAATTAATTAATTCAGTACATGTAACAGAAACAGCAATTTAAATGGGAGGTTCGGGGCAGAGCATTTCTCACAGGGTCTCAGTAATGTCACTAGTTCCCAGAGAATTGATTGGCTGCCTGCTACGGGATATTGGCTCACAAAATGGCTGCCTCCACTGTGATAAGGTACATTTTATGTATTCCTGTTAAAGATATTTGAATTTGTATTCTCTCAGAACCAGCCACTGGTTCATGTATGTGTTCAGATTTTCCTGGCCACCTTTCAGAATATGGCATGCGGGACATGAAATGTTTTTTTTTTTTTGTTCATTTAATGTACAGAAATTAATTGGGATGCTGGGTATTTGGGCAAAGTTCTGTTTTTTTTGTTTCATTGTTGTTTGTTTAGCATTTTTCTCAGATGTGTTAAGAATTTTATGGAACATATGTCCGAGGAAGATTGGTGCACGTTTCTGCACATCAACTTTTTAGTGGTCTAAAGAATGAAATGAGATGTAATGTAATGTATTTTATTACAAGAATCCACAAGTAAAGGCACAGTAAAGCTCATTAACGAACTGGCAAAAATGAAGATGAAGCTGCCATTATGTGATGTCATACGTACAATTTCTCCACAAACATGCCAGTTTATATGGGGAAGCACGTGGACTGGTATCTGTGAAGGCGGGGGGGCACAAAATCGTGCATCTCCTGATCTGAGCAGTTGTGGGTTATGGGGCTGTGTGTTTGTGCATTTCGTATTGTGCTCATACAAGATTTTGTTTTGCAGGACGAGATATTTACAGAACTTCAGTGGGTGCACTGAGGATTTATAGGGGTGCTCCCTGTCTAGCGGGGGCTGCACAGAGCTTTTCTCCTTACATACGGGCTTGAATTTTACACGTTCTAGCCAGTATTTTCAAAGCAACTGCAGCTTGAGAAGTTTGCAGGACCAGGGGGAGGTCAGGAGGTGGAGAGTTATTCTTGATTTTAGGTGGAGAACCCCTTTAAGAAAATAAGAGGAAATTGAAGGTGGGCCTAAATTGGTAACAATCTGCACTGTGTAATGTCACATTACTGTTGCCAAATGCGTCTTTCCAGTAGGACAAAGTACGCACATAGTTATTTTACAGTTATTTTACAGGGACGGTTCCCAAAAGTGGAAGTGGGTCTGTGCACCTATGTATACTGTAGGCGAACATATGAATATATAAAAAGTGCTGCTTGAGCACATTTTTTTCTGGTTCATAAATGACCCCAGTGAGTGATTGCACACTTTTGCAATGCTAATCAGGTGCAATATAAAGCAACATACTTTTGTAACAAGTCCCACAAGAAGGGAACAACAATACGGAGAGAGGAGAGGTAGACAACTTATGACAACACAGTGGTTAGCATGCCACCCAGCACCACAGGTTGCATAAAAGTGGAGCATTATTTCAGGTATACATTGTAAATAAAACCGTTTCCTAATCCATTGTCACAAAATCAGCACATGACCGCTGTGATTTATGGCTGGCGCTCACTAGCTGGGCTTCTGTCGAGTTGTCGGGTTTTGACACATGACTGCGTGTACTGATGTCGTTTCATATAGAATATTTTTCACATAAGCAAACTTGCAATTACTTACAATAGGCGATTTAGGGCTTCTCCACCTGTATTTGTGCTCTTAAACACTAGTAGGAATTCTTTTTTTTTTTTAAACACTGTTGTTTTATTGTTTTGTATCTTTACAGCTTCCATGAGCGCGAAAAATTAATCAGATCTAACTTTCATCGTGCGACACAGCATTTTTTTTTTTTTTTTTTATAAGAAAGCATTTAGATGCATTTTTTGTTTAAATACCTTTGGTCTATGGCAAAGAGGTTTACTTTCAATTTACTTAGAGTTTATGGGCGTACAAGAGACTTCTAAAATTCTATGAATGTGATTGACCCCTTAAACTAATATCTCGCTGAGCCCTCCATGTTAGTTTAGTCATCTATCAATTAATAATCTAATTGCCCCCCTTCTGTTTGTGCCTTCCCCCGCTGTTCCCATCACAGTATAGGTGGGTTTGGTTTCTGTAACTTTAATTTATGAAATTGTTTTTTTAAAGTGTCCGTTTGTCAAGATCCCTGCAAAATGAAGAGTTGTCTGAAACCCAGACGGGACCTTCCAAAATAAGACCTTTGAGTTAAAGCCAGACAGCCGGCAACCCCACACAGCACTTCAGAAGCACCACAGAATTCATGGACGATTACCGTCTCTGGTATATAAGATACACAGGGGGGTATTCAATTGTTCGGCTTGACGGCCGAAAAACTCGCGCTCTAAAACTATTACCGTTAATACGGTAAAATTGTGCTTAAAAACCATTCATACGGTAATTTACTCGCCGAATTTCAGCTCGCAGCTTCAGCGAGTAATTACCGTATTAACGGTAATAGTTTTAGAGCGCAAGTTTTTCGGCCGTCAAGCCGAACAATTGAATACTCCCCTTACACACAAATCTTCAAACCTGTATTACTATTAGATGTTCTGGAGATGCCATTGGATCAGTCACCTTATCTTCTCCGCGTACACCCTTCACCCACTACCAATATTTGGACAAACACTATTTCTAGATGCTCTTAATGGTAGCTAGTGCCATAAATATACCAAACACTGATTTCCCTTTAAAGTGGACCTGTCCCCTATCAATTCTCTAGCTGGCCATAGTTCATGGTTTGCATAAGTCAATGCATATCTCCATTTGTAAACTCATTTGTAAATTTGACTGAATGTTTGCCTTAAAGCAAAGCATAATTCTACATTTATAGCCATAGTTACTGCACCAACAAAAGGACCCTGAGAATTGACATCCACTATTCCCTAAACAAGTATGTATGAGTTTTGCATCATCAGGAGTATCTCTTTTTATCCCTTTCACAGATTATATTTCTAGTGCAAAATCCATTTGAATGTCCTGTCACACAGTTATGGTACACACACACGTGTGTGTGTGTGTGTGTGTGTGTGTGTGTGTGTGTGTATGTACACACATATATACACAATCACATTACATATACAATACTGTGCAAAAAAATTATTTTTCAAAAATAGAAGTGTTAATAGTTTATTTTTATCAATTAACAAAATTAAAAGTGAATGAACAGGAGAGACATCTAAATCAAATCAATATTTGGTGTGACCTTCAAAACCGCATCAATTCTTCTAGGTACACTTGCACAGGGATTTTATAGGATTATAGTCGGTTGTATGATTAATCAATTGTACCAAACAGATGATAAATACCATCATTTTCATATGTAGGTTGAAACATAGTCATTAACAGAAACAGCTGTGTAGGAGGCGTAAAACTGGGTGAGGAACAGCTGAATTCTACTGCAAAAGTGAGGTTGTGGAAGACAGTTTCATCTCACAGGTCATACACCACGGTAAGACTGAGCACAGCAACAAGACACAAGGTATTTATACTGCATCAACAAGGTCTCTCCCAGGCAAAGATTTCAAAGCAGACTGGGGATTCAAGATGTACTGTTCAATCTCTTTTGAAGAAGCACAAAGGAACAGGCAACGCTGAGGACCGTAGACGCAGTGGTCGGCCAAGGAATCTTAGTGCATCAGATGAAAGACACATCATGCTTACTTCCCTTCGAAATCGGAAGATATCCAGTAATGTCATAAGCTCAGAACTGGAAAAAAAACAGTGGGACCCAGGTACACCCATCCACTGTTCGGAGAAGTCTGGCCAGAAGTGGCCAGGGCTGATGAAGTTCGAGAGAACGAAACATGTAGGGTTTTGTCCTCAACATATTATCCTTTTAGAGTGATTTCTGACTGCCAGTGCAATATTTGTGGAACAGTTACACCTGTTGATCCGGACAGCTTCAAGTGTTCCTCCTTGGTATCAACATCACCATGGACTCGGATAAGCGCTGTTTTTATGCTACCTTTTATAAGGGTCTTTAACCTTGTTTAAAACAAAAATTGAATGTTTTAAAAGATTTCACACATGGGCGGTTGTCTTCTCGATGTGTATTTCCTTCACAGACAATGAAATGATTATAAGTGAGAGTTGAGGATCCTGCCCGCAGTTCATCTATCCAGCATTTGACAGATAGGCTTTATTTTTATTTGAAAAATGTACGCTGCTTTCATTCAATAGTTTAAGTGACTGCACATTAATTACAACACCATGAGCGCCCTTTCTCACTATGTTTTATGATAAAAAAAATATATGTTTACATATTAAAGACTTTTCAATAGAAGTGTACAAATGTATAGCTGTTCTTTTACAGACATTTTTAAGTACATTGTTTAGATTCCTTCACTTATATAGATAGGTATATGGTACATAGCAAGTCAGGTAGCATAGTAGTTAGTTCTTTACACCAAACTTTCTGTTAGGTAGGTGATGTGAGAACTCTGTTATTTTTACAGAGCGAAACGTTCTCAAGTAATGATCATACTAAAGAAATGTATTTCAACAACAGCTGATCACATTTTCATTCCTACATGTTTTCGTTCAAACAGGTTCCACTGTACACTTCGGACGGGGTGCAGGTTTTTGAGTATAGTTAAAATATTGCTAAGAGTAACAGTACTACTATACTGGTATGGGGTATGTACCAGGAAAAAATAAACACAGAAAAAAGTTAATTTTTGCTGCCCTTCAGTAACACATAAGGGTCACGCCAGTGATAGCTCCCAGGTCATACCTCTCAACTTATAAAATCACGAAATCGAACAAAATTAGCCGTGCCCCCATTCTGCCCAAAATAGAGCAGATTTGGATAAAACTCCACTTACATTCTGATAAGTCCTGTCCCTTTTGCATCCTGCATATCATGATGTCCCACCAAAATTGGGACAGTTAGGAGTTATGTCCTAGGTGGAGGTTTTTTGTTTTTTTTAGAGATTAAGAGGGTGGTTTGACGCATTTTCTACAATGTACTAGATAAATGATAGCTAGGATCTGATTTTTTGCTACGGGCAACAACTCCACTTTTCCTTTTTAGACGTTTTCATAAATCTACCTTTGGTAAAAGATCTATTTTGCAAATATAACCCATGTCCTATCTGTAATAATTTGCTATTTACATTCTCTAGTGGAGTCTATACAGCAATTTAAAGCTATAGACAGGATTCTACCAAATCATTTATATAGTAAATATAGAGGACAGGGTTTCTATCCCTATAAAAATTACTGACCGTACACATAGACTTTCCAATCAGAATTTTTCGGCATTATGCTATTTTGGGGGCTTCTCTACCACAATATTGCGTCACTTTCTGCTATTGGCAGGGATATCTTCAGCTTAAATGTAATTATTGCTCATGAAACAAGGTGACCACCAGTACAGTACAATTCTCTTCACTGGTGGAATGGACAATTCTACCTCTTGTTCTCTAGTATACCTTTCACAGAAACGTAACAAATCCCTATCAGGAGCATCGCTTGTGGGTAGATTCAATTATCAGAACAGCTGCTTCATAATCCTGTTAATTGAACATATTGGCTTGCTCTGGGCATTTTCTGTTCTCTTTATAAAAGTGTTTTCTTACCAGGATATTAAACAGGTGAAGGGGAGATCTGTGGCCTTTTTTTTAATCTGTTGTACCAGTATTTGTATTTTCTAACAAGCTCCATAATTGCTGTCACCAACAAATAAAGTCATATTTTTTCCTAAGTTGAAGCCTAATATGTTTCTTAAAACAAAAACAAGACAAAAAAGAGCAATGACACATAACATACAAAATACACACCTCAGGTCGGTATTTCTGTTGTCATATACAGTTTTGTTACTGGGGTACACAAGGGGACAGGCTCTCAGACAGGCAAAATCCCGGGTTGACCAGACCTGGGTCTGACAAAAAAAAAAAGAGAAATTGAAAAGAAAAGAATAAAAAAGAGGATTTTTGTACTTACGTTAAATCTCTTTCTCCGAGTCCATCTGGGGGACACTTCTACCTTGGGGTTGTCTGAGGGCGTTGGAGTTGGCACTTAAACAGTTAAGAACTAACCTTGCTGCTGACTCCTCCCCTCTGCAACCCCATCCACCTCAGTTAATACTAAAGTCCCAAGAAATAATTGGGCAAGTCTAACTAAAATAACAGCAAAAGGGAGGGAACGCAGTGTCCCCCAGATGGACTCGGAGAAAGAGATTTAACGTAAGTACAAAAATCCTCTTTTCTCCATCATCCATTCTGGGGGGAACTGCTACCTTGGAGACCTTCTAAAGTAGCCTCTCTAAGGGTGGGAATTAATTGGTCTACCTGCTTGTAATACATTTTTGCCAAAACTGGCGTCCGAAGACGCAAAAATGTTGAATTTGTAAAACCGAGTAAAAGTATGGACAGAAGACCAGGTAGCTACCCTACACAGTTGATCCGCAGAAGCCCCATGACGAGCAGCCCAAGATGCCCCCACCGCACGGGTAGAGTGTGACGTGACAACTTTAGGCACAGGCCGGTTCACACTCATATAGGCATGCCTTATGACAGATTTAATCCATCGAGCAATTGTCTGTTTGGAAGCTGGCCATCCTCTCCTTGAGGAGTCGTAAAGCACAAAAAGAGAATCGGTTCTTCGACAAACAAAAGTCCTTTCCACGTATACTTTTAAAGCTCTGACCACATCCAGACTTATTGACGGAGAAGAGGACCCAGGAGAGGACTCTTCTTCCTTAAAAGCTGGAATCACTTTTTCTTGATTCATATGGAAACTTGAAACCACCTTTGGCAAAAAAGACGGAATTGTCCTGAGGACCGCTCTGTCCTCATGGAAAATCAAGTAAGGAACTCTACAAGATAAGGCTCCTAATTCAGATACTCTTCTAGCTGAAGCGATGGCTAAGAGAAAAACAACTTTCCATGTCGCAAATCTGATGTCAGCCGATTCCAGAGGCTCGAAAGGAGGATGTTGTAGAACATTCAGAACTAAATTTAAATCCCATGGGGCTAACGGAGGAGTATGGGGAGGCTGCACATGCAGAACCCCCTGAATAAAAGTATGAATATCTGACATGGAGGCCAAGCGGCGTTGAAAGAAAATAGACAGTGCAGAGACCTGAACTTTCAGGGAGCTTAATCTAAGACCCTTCTCTAGCCCATCCTGGAGAAACGCCAGAAACTGAGTTAGACTAAAAGACACAGATCATGACTATTACTTTCACACCATTGCACGTAAATCTTACATATCCTATGGTAAATCTTTGCTGATACTGGTTTATGAGCTTTCATCAGGGTATCCACTACGCTAGATGAAAAACATCTGGAGCTCCAGAGTTTGGCTTCATTAAAGCCAAACGAGTTAAGTCCAGATAATGAAATGGACTTTGAATTAGCAGATCGGATCTGAGGGAAAGAGCCCAACCCTGACCTTCTGCCATCTTCAAGATGTCTGTAAACCAAACTCGTGTTGGTGCTACTAGAATTACTGGATGCACTCCCATTCTTACTCTTCGCAGTGCTCGTGAAATCATAGGAATTGGGGGAAAAAGATATCCCAGTTTGAAATCCCAATTCATTGATACTACATCCACTGCTACTGCTAAAGGATCTCTGGTTCTTGTGCAAAATCTTGGAACCTGATGGTTGTATCTTGATGCCTTCAAATCCAGACTGGACCCCCACCTTTGAACTAGTTGCTAAAACACCTGTGGATGTAGAGACCATTCCCCCGTAAGGATTGCATGCCTGCTCAGATAATCCGCTTCCCAGTTTTCCACTCCTGGAATGAGGAAATCGCTGGAACCCAGATCTCTACCCAAGACAAGATCTGTTCCGCCACATGCATTGCTCCTGCACTTTTTGTTCCTCCTTGACGATTTACATATGCCACTGCCGTGGCATTGTCCGACTGTAGACGAACCGGTTTTTCTTGAAGGAAGGATTGCGCTCCCTGAAGGCCCAGTAACATGGCTCGTAATTCCAGAATGTTGATTGGAAGAAGAGCCTCCCTGCTGGACCAAAGTCCTTGTAGTCAGAGATGGAGAACTACTGCTCCCCATCCTTGCAGACTTGCATCTGTAGTCACTATGACCCAGTTTAATAGAACAAAGGATCTGCCTATCCTTAGATGATCCCGAACAAGCCACCAACCCAGAGAATCGCAAATCTTTTTGGAAAGATGAATTCTCTGAGATTCCAGATGTAGGTGTGATCCTGACCACTGACCCAAAAGATTCCACTGGAAGGCCCGAGAGTGGAATCGACCATAGGGAAGAGTTTCGAATGCTGACACCATCAATCCTAGAATCCGCATGCCCAATTTCATTGAAGGGCGAGGATGGTTCAGGAGTAGCTGAACAGAGTTCTGAATTCAGCAAATCTTTTGCTCTGGAAGAAAAACCTTTTGAAGAGATGTGTCCATCAAAAGTCCCAGGAAGACCATTCTCTGAGAGGGCTGTAGATGAGACTTTTGATAATTGATTATCCGTGTCGCTGCAGAAAAGTTAGGGACAAGGTAAGATGTTGAGACAGGAGCTGATACGATGGAGCCTTTATTAGCAAATTGTCCAGATATGGGATTACGTTTATTTCTTGAGCACGTAACCCCGCCGCCATTACTGACATAATTTTTGTGAAATCCCTGGGGGCGGTGGAAAGACCGAAGGGAAGAGCCCGAAATTGAAAATGAGAGCTCCCTATCGAAAAACGAAGAAGAGACTGATGTCCCTCCCAAATAGGGACATGTAGGTATGTGTCTTGAATGTCTATCTATGCAAGAAACTCCAGAGGTTCCAAACCGTTTATCACCGAGTGGATTGATTCCACACGGAATTTGGTTACCCGAATGTGAAGATTTCGATTTTTGAGGTTCAGAATCGGCCTCAACGAACCGTCTTGTTTTGGAACCAAGAATAGGTTTGAGTAAAACCCCTTGCCTCTTTAACTTTCCGGAACCTTGCAAATAACGCCGGCGGAAAGAAGAGAAGAGATCGATTGTAACATTGCTTTTCTCTTGATGCAATCTTGAGGCAACTTAGTCTGGAAAAAACGTTGGGGGGTAGGGTCAATAATGTCTAGGAATTAACCTCTGGAAATGATTCCCAATATCCAAACATCCTTGGTGGAAGCTGTCCACTGATCTTTAAATAATTGAAGTCGACCCCCCAACCCCCGCGGCCGCTAGGAGAGGGGGAATCACTTCATGCAGAAGGCTTATGTCTTGGACGATGGACGCCTCTTAGAGTAAGAACCCCTTCCTTTCTGAGATTGACTTCTAAGAGCGATTGGCTTACCCCTAATGGAGGACTGTCTTCTTGAAATTGAGCTACCACGAAAGGGCTGCCGAAAGGAACTGAACCGTGAAATTCTGGGTTTAGAAGAATTAACTGGTAGGAAAGTACTTTTACCTCCAGTAGTCTGACTGATCATATCATCTAATTCAGAACCGAATAGGACGGACCCTGAAAAAGGTAACCCTTCAAAGATCTTTTAGATTCCAAGTCCGCATTCCATGAACAAAGCCAAAGCGTTCTTCTAGCTGCCACTGCTGAAGCAGAGACCGTGGAAGAAATTGAAGCCGCATTCTGGGCTGCCTCATAGAGATAACCAGAAGCCTCTTTTAAATGAAGGGCTTAAGGAAGGAATTCCGTATCCTGTAAACCTGCTACTAATTGGCCAGCCCAGGACTCCATAGCTCTAGCCACCCACGTGGATGCAAACAAGGGTCTAAAACATGGTTGTCCATGGCATGCGGCCCAGCTTGCCTGTAAATGTGGCCCAGCAGGAGTTTTGGTTGTGGCAAGGGGGCAGCGCTGAAAAAAAAAATCCTGCAAAAAAAAATAAAAAATACTTACCTTGCGGTCACATCAGCTGGCGCTCCGGCTCCCTCCCTGGTCTCCTCCTCCGTGTGGCACTTGCAGTGAATGTCGGGGGTGACGTCAACACACCCGACATCCATTGCGTAGCGCAGCACAGAGGAGTCACCCGCGCAAACTATTAGCAGCAGTGAAAGATTATCCAGTATCTTATTGTTGTTACTCTGAATTTGGACTTTCTGCACCATGCAATTATGAACTAGCTGTGTTCTCTGTATGTATCTAATATAAATATTAAGAGATAATTGTATTTTTAATATTTTAAACCATTTTAAATGTGCAGTGCTGAGTAGGGTGAAAATACTACTGCTTTAATCATGATTCTGCAATAGGTTTCCTAACTCTTACTAACTTCATTTCCAAGTAAGTTTAATATGTTAACTATGTTTTCTATGTTTTTTTCGATGATCAGCTAGCGTTAGTGTTAGTGTATTTTATGTGCGGCCCAAACCAACTCGTCGTCTTCCAATGTGGCCCAGGGAAGCTAAAAGGTTGGACACCCCTGGTCTAAAAGAAGAGCCTGCCCCAAGAAAAATATTTTTTAGGAACCCTTCCAATCTACGATCAGTAGAATCCTGGAGAACCGCTGTGCCTGGAACTTGCAAGGTGGTTTGACGTGCCAGCCTAGCCAACGGAGTATCTACCTTGGGTAGATGGTTCCCAGCGAGATACATCCTGTTCCTCTAGAGGATAAAGCATAGCATATCTACGAGGGACTGAAAACTTCTTATCTGGATGTTTCCAGGCAGATTCAGCAATTTCCATAAGTTCGGGGGAAGTAGGAAAGCAAATAGTTTTAGGTCTACTGCGCTTAAATAAACCCTGGACGGGAAGAACTAAATCCTCTTCCATGCGATCAAGGGTCTGATGCACCGCTAACACCTAATCCTGAATCCCCTGGTTTCTAGAATTTTCATCCCAGTCACCTAATTGTACAGAATCTGAATCCTCTCCTACCTCGCCTTGCTCTCCAGATGAACCGTCAGAATCAGAAAGTAACAAAGGATGAGAATGGCGAGGGCGCTTTGCTCTGGGAGCTAAACGTGTAGAAGAGTCTAAGAAAATATACAATCGGTCCAAACGCTTCCCCAAAGCGGATGACCATGCGGGTTCAGATTGAGATGTAGAGGGCTGTACCTGAGACAAGTCATGCACCAAACTGCCTGAGGTCCCAGACTTAATTATTTCGCTAGAATTTGCAGAAGCAGAGCCAGAATCCACTCCAATTACAGTGGAATTTGTCTCTGCCTGTCTATTGATAAGCTGGGTGAGCATAGAAACAGACTGCGCCAAAGAGGAAACCCATACCAGTTCCTCCACCACGGGGGAAGGGCCACCCCGGGTCTGCTCGCCCTGTGCTCCCGAATCACACTTTGCACACACAGCCCCATTGTCCACTTGTCCTACCGATAGTTTAGCAGAACATTTAGAACAAGAAAAATATTTAACGCGGACACTCTTTCCTTTGTCGGACATTTTATATATATAATTCCTCTCACAAATTAAATATAAATTTCATTTTATTTTTTTTTTACTTTTTTTTTTTTTTTAGAAAAAAAAAATAGCTTTTAGCAAATATATTTAACTTGTGCACACTAAAAAAAAAATAGATTATCAGCCCTTATTTCAATATGGTAAGGATGAGAATAGGGGAAGAGGTTGTGAACTCAGAAAATATGCATATATATATAGACTATACCTACATATATATAAAAATATGTATATATATATATATATATATATATATATATATATATATATATATATATATATATATATATATATATATATCCCCTTAACAACAGAAGAATCTGAAGAGGATTCTGAGGGGAGAAGTCAGCAGAGCCCTGTCAAGCAGTCTGTGTCTGATCGAGTCGCTGCCCAGTCCTGTCAGGTAGAAAAGGGCGGGAAAATCTCCCTCCTCGGGATCTTCCACTGAGTAGCCGGGGGTCTTAAACTACCTCCGGCTGTCTTCTTTGTCATAAATAAAACCTCGGACAGTTCAGTCCTGTGAGCATATATTGTGCCTCTCCTATTGCTCACTCGGGACTCCTTCCTCATCCACAACACCTCCTGCGGCTATAGAGATCCAAGCCCCCCCTCCTCCTCAGCGGGGGACGTGGTATCTCCCAACCTGTCCGGTCATCAGATGGAGTGCAACACTCTCTGCCTCATGGCAGTGTCGGACCCACCGGGACAGAGTGATGACAGGCGCTTAGCGCTGTCACCGCCCACTAAATACCACACAAATCATGTAGTTTTCTTTTTTTTTAAAAAAAAAAACCTTCTTTCTTCTTAAAGGAACGGAACTTTGTTCCATTATAAATATCTATGAGGAAAAAAATGTTAATAACATTAAAACCTCACCTACACTCATTTGAAAACTAATGAAAAATAATAAAAGATTATCTAACACTAAACAGCAGGTACTGCTAAGCAGTACCAAACGCAGCCCAACTCCTTGGGCACTTGGACACAACTGAGGTGGACGGGGTTGCAGAGGGGAGGAGTCAGCAGCAACTTTAGTTCCTAACTGTTTAAGTGCCAACTCCAACGCCCTCAGACAACCCCAAGGTAGCAGTGTCCCCCAGAATGGATGATGGAGAAAGTCCTTTTACCTTAGTATTTTCCTCATTGCTGCGTGTCCGGCAGGTTACATGAAGAAATTACATAATTCCTATTGGCCGGGGAGAAAATTATGCATTTAAAGCGGCAATAGTGGACCCTACACCTGTATAATGTAATCCAGGCGTAGGGTCCGCTATTGACGCATTAAATGCATAATAATTTAAATTAATAGACTAGTCGGTGAGACCCGGGTCTCACCGTTAATAGTGCAGGCTTCCCGGGTCAGACCCGGGAATTACCCCACCAAAAGTTTAATTCCCAGGCCAGCCGACCCGGGAATTAGACCTGGAGTCATTCATAATGCAGGCTCGCCCCGGCAAAAACCCGGGTGGAGGATGCAGTATGAAGGGGGTATAACATATCCCACCCATTCACAGGTACCATTGTAACCAGGGGCAGACTGGGCAGGGGGGCATCGGCCCCCCTGGGCCGCTCAGTCTCACCGCTGTTAGGGCCGACCGCTCCCCGGGTGCAATATTGCCATTATTATTACCAGCGGCCGCATCACATGACACGCGATGCGGCCGCGTCAGCGCACCGGCGGCCGCATCACATGACACGCGATGCGGCCGCATCATCAATGATGTGGCCGCATCACGTGTCATGTTATGCGGCCGCCTGTGTGCCCCCCGGGCTGAAATCTGCCAGCCCGCGCCTGATTGTAACCAGATAATCAATGCTATTCACCTTACTTGTCAGTGGTTTTAATGTTGTGCCTGGTCGCTGTATACTGTATGAAAATGTTGTGGGATCACAACTGTTACAACTAAAGATATTTCAGATAAACTACGTATGGGGCTGATAGCTGCCAGCGTGTAAAGTGGCCAAACCAGGGCGCTAGAGAATTGCTGTAAAAACAGCTTCTGCAACAGATGTGAACTATCATAAATTATCATAAAATACATCACACAAACACAAAAAAGCACTAAAATGATTTATTATTACTATTAGTTGTTTATATAGCACTTTAATATTATGCAGCACTTTACAGATAATATTTAATCTTTCACTCAGTCATTGCCCCAGTGGAGAATATGAAATAACCTGGCTGGATAATATCAATTTAGGAGCCAAAAAGATACTTGTGGGAGCAAGTTGGTCCAAATTGGTCTAAATGTGAGACCCATAAAGAAAGCACAGTTACAGAAATCACTGAGCAAATAATAACTACTGTTTTATTTATATAGTAATATTCTGCAGTGCTGTACAATCAGGCACATGTATTCACACACGTCAGGCAAGGCTCCAGAAGCTTGCAATCTAGTTCTCCTACCACTGACTCACATGCACTAGACGCCCAATGTGTCTTAGGTTACGGTACTTGCTATGAATTGAACACTTGCCTGGTGTAATGCGGCCGCAGTCTCTCTGGGTGTAACGTGCTCCGGTCCTGCAGGGGGCGCTGCCCGCTATGTCTGTACATAACACCTGTCTGGTGTAACGCGGCCACTCAGTCTCTCTGGGTGTAACGTGCTCCGGTCCTGCAGGGGGCGCTGCCCGCTATGTCTGTACATAACACCTGTCTGTCCGGGCTCCGAGGCCTCGGTGAGAGACATCTCCGGGAGTCTCACCGAGTGCTCAGTGCATCATGGGGAAGCGGGACAACCGGGTGGTACGTACAGAGCCCGGGATTAGGGTCACCGCCACATAACATATTACTGGGAGGTCTGCATGTTCTGTGTATTATTATATACTCTATTATATCATATAATGTCCTGGTCAATACTGGGGCATCTAATACACCTCCAGGTCCATTATTTACCTTCCATTACATGTTATGTGCATTACTATGTACTCTGTATTATATCATATAATGTCCTGATCATTACTGGGACATCTAGTACATCTCCAGGTCCATTATTTACCTTCCATTACATGTTATATGCATTGTTATATACTCTATTATATCATATAATGTCCTGGTCAATACTGGGGCATCTAATACACCTCCAGGTCCATTATTTACCTTCCATTACATGTTATGTGCATTACTATGTACTCTGTATTATATCATATAATGTTTTGATAATTACTGGGACATCTGATACACCTCCAGGTCCATTATTTACCTTCCATTACATGTTATGTGCATTACTATGTACTCTGTATTATATCATATAATGTCCTGATCATTACTGGGACATCTAGTACACCTCCAGGTCCATTATTCCATTACATGTTATGTACATTGTTATATACTCTGTATTTTGTCATATAATGTCCCAGTAATGATCAGAACATCTTGTGTTTTGTTCAGGTGCAATGTTGTTCGCCTAAGCTATACTGTACTTTTTTGGGGTGAGTGGGGAGAAGGGGGTTTCTCCTGGTTTTTCATTCCATGAATGTCATACTTGTTCAGTTTTGTTTTGTTTTTGCTAATGGTAGATACAGGAACATTCAGTCTTGGTGATCCCTGATTTTGGCTTTTTAGTTCTTTGTGATTATTTTTATTGTGGTGAGCATCCAGTCCATGTAATTAGCCCTTTCTAGACTGATGAGCAGCAGCACTTGCTTCTGTGAAATAAAGATATATGTTCTCTTTGGCATGGTGTCTACAACAAACCTGGATACTCTGAACCAGATTTTATTTTATGTAGAGGTCATAGCACTACCTGATGCTCAAATAATGAAGTTTACTCGATAAGCATTACCAGGCTCAAATTACCTTCTTTATTGATACAGAGTCCATACTTATGTTTGCAAATGTGGTTTCTTCCAGGTGGCTTATTTTTTATTGAATAAACAATAAGTTAAATCACTTGTGTTTATTACAAGATTAGATTTATAATATTTTAGGACTTGGTGAGGACTGGGTAATTACTAATCATGTCCTAATATGTAGAAAAAACAGCAGCACAGTTTTGAAAGAGGGTGTACTTCCATTTCTGTATTGTTTATATGCGTAGCTTGCTGAAAAAATAATTATTAGTTCTTAATAATAATGTTTTATCACAGTGATTGTATTTCACTCTAATGAAAACAAATTAAATATAAGTTATGTGTATATTTGTATATCTGCCATCTTCTGAATGATCATTTGTGATCTCAACCTAATGCTTTCTATACACTATATTTGGTCAGCCAATTATTTTTTTTCCTGCCAAATTGGTGACCATTGTACGTTGTGTAACTCCTGTCTATTGGTCATAATTGTAAGAGAGAGCTGCTCTTAGTATTTATATATGTTGATTATTTTGTATGCTAAAACAAAATAGGGTTATTGTCCCATCCTCCTCATGTAGCCTGGGTGGAGGTTTGAGGTGGGATTGTCCATTACACACCTCTGGCTGTGGTATTTTGACTTTCTGTGATCCCTGCTGTCAGGTGCTGGTCTAGAGAGTGAGATAGCACCACAGTCTATCTTCTGGGTGGAATCTTATAGCTTATTGTCAATGTTTATTCCTGTTCCTCCATAGGCATACATGAACCCTATCGCCATGGCCCGAGCCAGGGGCCCCTCATCATCCGGCGGTCCAACCATACAGGATTATCTGAGCAGACCCAGGCCTACTTGGTGAGCTGGACCTTTATATAGCACTGAAACAGGACTACTTAAATCACCCACGTAGTAGGCTCACGTCTCTTCCCATAAGGATTATCAGTAATTGTCGCCTCTAACCTGTCTTCTGTAGGGAAGAAGTGAAAGAACAGCTGGAAAAAAAGAAGAAAGGTTCCCGGGCACTGGCGGAGTTTGAGGAAAAGATGAATGAGGTTTGTCCAGTTGAGCTTACGATCTAATGTTATTTTGGTGATTGGGTCACAAATATCTAACTGGGATTCAAAGAAGGATCTCCAGCAAGAGATTGAACCACTGAGATTTTCTTTTCCTGGAGAGGGAAAAGGTTTCTGTAAATTGTCTGTGTGTGTGTTCATTAGAGGGGTGGTTGTGCCGATGACTGTGGTTTATTATGTAGGGGGGATAGTCAGAAGACCATTATAAAACCAAACGGTGCAAATAAGAGACCGGGTAAAAAGCTATTCCTTCAATCTTACCATTTTCAGACGGTAATGCATTGTAAATGAACCGTAATTGAATTAATTTAGCATCATTGTGTTATACAATGAAACTAGTATCTGACTTGGGCTGATGAAAGGTCTTTTTGTGTCCATTTGGCTTCACAATGTTTTGAGTAATTAATATACAATAATACATTCTGTTATATTGTGGACTTAGGGCCTGAGTCATTAAGGACAGTAAAGCATAAAGAAGGAATTACTTTGCACCTGGGCAAAACCATGTTGCATTGGAGGGGGAGGTTGTCAATTTAAAATGTGGGGACAGATTTATAGTTGGGGTAGGGCATGTCCTAGATCGACTTTAAATTTCAGTGTATAAATAAAGCTATCAAGTATTTGTGCACTACATGAATATAGAGCAAGTATTATCGTTAAGTGCAAAATAATAAACTAATTTGAAACCCTTGTAACATTGTTTGTCTAGGATCAAATTTGCTCTCCTTAATGACTTGGGCCCTTAGTGTCTGATTTATAGCAAATCAAGCTAACGGGTGCAAATTTGCACCTTGACAAACCCATGTTGTGCAGTACGGAGGGCCGAAGCAGTTCACCTAACTCTAAGGGGGGTATTCAATTAGGTTTCCGGTCCGCGGTAATGCTCCAGAACGGGCCGCAAAGGCAATCCACGGTACCGCAATAACGTGGATTTTTTCGTGCGCACCCTATAGGGTTGCGAAGGAAAATCCGCTTTATTGCGGTACCGTATTACTGTCAATACTGCGCACTTTTCACGGTAAAGCCCGTTGCCATGGACTGAAAACCTAATTGAATACCCCCTTAAGGGGCCAATTGAATAAGCCGCAAGGTTTTGTAGTAACTTCGCAGCTATGTTTCTGCGCGCATTGCCAACAATTATGGTAATGATGACCTCGCTCATTTTTCCTTCACGGCTAATTGAGTCGGCCCCTAATTGTGAGTGTACCAATAAAGCTGCCCGGTATTTGTGCTCCATGCATACGCAGCCAATATTTTACCTGCATTCTGGATTTGCTTTCTAACAATAATGAGACACTGTCATGTTGTATTTAGAGGTGTGATAAAGGTGTACCTAGCAGATTGTCATATTGTACACACCTCTGTGTATGCATTGGTTTTATTATATTCTGTTTATGTTTTGGTATAAATCCATAGAGTTGGAGAAGGGAGCTTGAAAAACACAGAGAAAAAGTCATCGCTGGTAGCGATAGTTCCTCAAAGAAGAAGGAGGTAAGTTTTGTGTTGTGTAGTCACTATTACACCGAGATGATGGACAGGTTGTATGATTGTGTCAGTGATTGTATGAGTGGTTTATGCTGCTGGCCAGGACATGTGACTTACGTAGAATCTTTCCATCTTCTAATTGTCTCTGTAGAAACGGAGGAAGGAAAAGAAGAAATCTGGTGGGGTGAGGACACCTTTCATCTCTATTGGCACAAAATCTTGAGGTTATATAAAATAATGTAGTAGAGAAATCAGATATAGAACCGACAATATCAAATTGCATTTTCTTTTATTTATTTTTTTAAAGGGGAAATGCTGTACAAAATCTTCTCCACTTTATCTCTTACTCTGTTTTCTATCAAGTTTTTACAAAGTTTATATTTCTGACTAAGCTATAACACCAGGAAGTGGGGGGCAATAATGACTACACCGGCCATTGGCTGATTCCTGCTGTGTCTTAATTTACTGTGAGCTTGTTTTCACGTTTTCCTGTGTATATTTCTGGTTAGAGTCAGAGGGGATGAATGTACCGTTATAAATTCCAATGTGCGTCTCACAAGATTTACTCTTTATTGTCTGTGGTCAAGTTATCTTCATCTTCTTCTGCATCATGGCGTTCTTCTTCTCCCAGCAGTTCTGACCACTCTGATAATGAGGTGAGTGCTATCGTCACACTTCATTAGGCTTCTGTAATGAAAGGTGTAAGGAGCAATTGATGGCGGCCAATCGGGTGTCCGTTATCCTATTTGGGGGTGTGGCTGTACTGTGCAGAGCACAACAGTGATTTGCTACAGAGGAATGTAGACCAAATGAAAAACTGGGCACATCCCATGGATGAAATCTAACATGTAGGGTCGTGCTCTTAAGCTACACATTAAATGCCCATGTGCGTGCCACAAGTGTGCTCTATAAATGGTGCCCACATGAAAGTGTTGCCCATGTCATGAATAAATGATTATATCTCATGTTCTCAATCATATTGCCCCATAATATAGTTCTAAAATGATATTTGCACCTTAGTATAATGTTAAAATAATATAGCCCTCTTAATATAATCATATGTCCATTGGTCTCGCCCCATAAAATAACTTTGCCCCATAATGTAATTTTTCATTATTTTTCCCCCCTTAATAAATAAATAGTGATTGCCCTCATAATTAATAAGTGAATTGTGCCGTCTTTTAAGTCCTGAATGGGCAGATAGCTCAAACCACATGTAAATCTGGCCTCTCACAACCGCCTCGTTGGCGTTCCTTCCGGTGGTTTGTCAAACCAATACTTGAATAATGTCCACATTTTGTATCGTTGCCGTCAGGAAGGAGATGTCTAATGTAGCTATTAGACAACTGGCGGAGTTTGAGTGGTTCGGTCATTAGTAGATATTACGGTCTGAAAATCTCTCAAAAAACAGCGGTTTTTCTAAACTGCATTTTAGTAAATTTTCCCTACAGTGTCCTCTCATATATTGGTATGATGGCTTTCACCAAAAAACAAAATATTTAACTGTGTTGTACCCCCTCTGTACGGCGCTGCGGACCTCATGTGGCGCCCTATAAATAAAGGTTAATAATAATAGCTATATCTCATCTGGTGGAAGGCATTATGGGTAGTGGCATAGTGCATTGTTCTGTACCAGTGTTGTTGAATATCTCTTCACCCAGCTTGTTCTTGGATACCTTTTTACCTTTTTACCTGTCTTGATTTCATATGATATAAGGAAATTGGGCATTGTAAAGGCAGCAATTGTTCTGTTAAGTTTTGTTGCAATTGATAAGCGAGTGCTCACAGAAGTTCCACAAAGCCTGTGGCTGCCTGCTGATAGGGCCCCACTTTAATGCCTAATCCATGCACCCAGATGTTACATGATACATTGTATCCCTCTTTAGTATCTAGTTAGAGATTTGTGCTATTTTATACTCTTTAAGTGAATGTTCAGTGTTCCTGCTCTGTAAATTGGTCAGCGTTGCAAAATACACCAAGAATTAGTCACTTGTAGACCTAACATTGTACTTGTTCGTTTTTTTTTTTTTCCATTCCAAAGACCAAGAAAAAACAATCAAAAAGAAAAAAGAAGAAAAAGTATTCTCGCAAGTCCTCAGACAGCGGCTCTGACTCTGAAAGCAAGGTATTGAAATAAATCTATACGCCTGTTCCTAGGCACCATTATACCCGGTTCTGCTAGGAAAAGGCCACCGGAGGCGGGATAACTGTTTTATGTCCAAAGATTGCACCTTTTCAGTTAAATAGTAGTGAATAAGGAGCCTGACACACATCGCTGCCTGATCACTCCCCATCCGCCTTCAGCATCTTCCCTGTATCTATTCAACCCTTATCCACAAACTCTATTTTTAGAAGGTAGCAGCACCCGTTTGGGATACCTTGTCCACACCTTGTTTACGTTGCAAGTCTCCCAACCCAACGTCTGCGATCCCTTCCTTGCATCCCACCTCCCTACGTGTCTGCCCAGCCATTTCACCCATCCTGCCAACGGGAGGACATAAACTTACTTTTTCCAAAGCGGCGATGGAGCTCGGTATAAAGTGTTACGAGGAGGAGGAGAGATGTTTTGGTTTTTTTTTAGTGTCTCTAATGGTACATGAAATAATTTGTTCAAAGCATCAATCTTCCCCTTGATTACCATGCCCAGTTGTACACATAAATGGATATTGTTCCTATTTCAGGATTCCATAAAGAAGAAGAAATCCAGAGATGAACAGGAGAAAGAAAGTGTGAGTTGTAACAATACACAAGCCCCATGTAGCATTCACCCTACAAGTACCTGTTGCCCACACACAGTGGAGGCGGACATTTTTCAGGCTCACCTGGCATTCATAAGAGCACAGCTATCGCTTTACTAGAATTTCTTGGTATTTGGCACAAAGTGACATTACTTGTCCTCTCCCCACTATATATATTTAGAGTCCAGTGTTCTGTGTAACACATGTAGCTCCCTGACATGTCTGGTGTTATACCATGAACCATCTGATGGAGAGAACCGGGTAAAAGAGATTTTTTTCATTATTATTTTATATTTACAGAACAGGAAGAGTGTGAGCAGGAAAAGGAGACGTACGGATGATGATGACCACCGATATTCTTCTTGTGACTCTTCATCTCAGTCAGAATCTGAGGAGGCGGTAAGTGTGATACTATACATTATATCCCTGGTTGTATACACCGGACAGGGGACACTCCCATCAGCAGTGCTGTGATGTGTCGGAGCTTTGGTTTGGTTGGTAAAGGTCAGTTGCTAGCTGAGGTGAACCAACCCCAGGAGGATCGTGCACCGCATGTGTATCAAACTAATCTTCATATCTCCAGGAGCTCAAACATTCTACATCTATGGCCTGTAAGGGGTAATAATCTTCTTGCGTACATAGATTGTTTTGAATGACATGTAGTAAAGCGTAGCCGTCTCCTGCATGGCGTCATGGCAGCCATTTTGTGGTAGCCTCAGTGATGTCACTGGTTCTTGGTGAACGGATAGGCTGCATTTTATGAATATTGGTTTTGCCCACACAACACAACAAATAGATATGTTCCGGTGCCTGTCCTGTGTATAAGTATATTGCACCATTGTAGTTGCTAGTTACTTTTACTTTTTCAGGTCTATGGGAAAAAGAAGAGAAGCAGTGAGGAGAAAGCTGTAAGTGTCTCATCTCTGAATATCTCTGCTCAGTGGCTGGAGTGTGATGTGAAGGCTGTTTCTGCTCATACCTATGAGAGCTTTGCTGTGTCTTCCAGTGATTGATGAAATGTCAGTTCTAGAGACTTCATGTAATTCAGTGATTGGTAAATTCAACAATCTAATTGGCAGACGTCGCTTGGAACTGTAATTAGATGTTAACTGCGATCAGCAGTACATATATATGGGCTTTGGACATGAATCCAGCACTCAGGCCATATATGGGAAGCTGTAAAGTGTACAAAGATAACCTAATTGTGTCTCTCACACAAATAGGACAAATCCCAAGGGATTCAGATGCTCAGGGTTCAGATGTTTTCACTCTGTTTTCTCCAGAAGAGGTTAGTGCTCTTACCAGGAGTGCAGACCTCTTTACAGCATGTGATGCTGACCACAAGTCAGTCCTTCCTTTAGTCCCTCAGGATGAATGGGAAAACAAGTTGTTTTTTTTTATTTTATACTTGTTCTCTGAATCCATTGGGGGACAGTTGGGCTCCTATTAAAGGGTTACCTAAGTTTTTGTTTTGTGTTCGGGGGGAGTTTATCTTGTCTTGGTTTTGTTTTCTTCTGGTAATGTCCTGTGGGGCTCTGTTAGGAAAATGAGTTCCCTGCAAGATGGGGATACTGAAGGATGGTTTTATTTAAAGTGCCAGTGTCCTAATGGAGCCTCTGTGTCCCCAAGGTACCTGTGTCCCCCACTGTATTCATAGAAAGGGATTTACCATAAATTAAAAAAATCCATTTTACTTCTAGCCTTAAAGAGCTTTTGTCACCAAAAGAGTGGAGGCAGTTTTTTGGGGGTCAGAACCAATATTCATGTCTTATTTCAATTGTCTAGAAACTCAATGTTACTAGTTCCTGCATTAGGTTGAGTATTGGTTCAACCCATAAATGGTGTCCACCACTGTGTATACTGGATGAGCACCGTTTATAATATGACATTTTAGTGCATCTTGATGTTAACAATTCTAATAATATGTTTTGCGATCTACATTTTAGCCTGAGCCTGCTTGATGGACATTGGTTATTGTTTTGTTTTTTTTGTTTTTTTGTTTTTTTTATACACCATGGCTGATGTTCTTGACTAAACCACTTCTGTGTTACTGCGGGTGTGATGGGCTAGTAGATGTAGCTGCAGCCTATTATACATTTACTTAAATATGTTTTCTTTCCCCCCTTATATTACAGTATAAAGCCAAAAAGAAAAAGAAGCACAAGAAACACAGCAAGAAGAAGAAGAAAGCTGTTCCCTCGGCCTCTGACTCTGATAACTAATAACTAATACCATCTGCACATGTCCAATGACTGAATCTGCTGAGATTCATTTCTGGAACTAGATCTTCTGTACTGCATACAAGTGTCTCAAAGGGAAATATCCTGCCCAATCTGTGTTGTCTTCCTAGCTTCTCTATGACACTATTATTTTATGACAACAGGGGCTCCGCTCTGTTGTGCCCAATTCTATATCTGGCTATAGCGAGTGAAGCACAAACCACGTCCAGGAAGCGGTGTTAATGCAGCGTCCTCTATGGACCACTCCAGCCTTGAGGAGTCTAGGTTGCCTGTCGTCTAATGACGGTGGAAGCGGTGAAATGTCACGTGCTTCAGTGATGTCACTAGTGACTTAATAGGTGGAAAATTGGCCCACTCCAAAAAATGGATGCCTCCACTTTGAAAGTTTACTTTAAAGAAGCTGATTGACAACATCAGTAGTTTTGGAGAGAATATTTCCTCTCTAAGTACCGTACACACCAATTTATATTTTGCACATATGATAACTTCACAACAAATAGTTATGTTTCGCGTGCAGGTAGTCTCTTCTGGATAAACAGGAAAGCAATAATGAGTTATTGTAGGAAAAGCAGAAGACTTGTCCTTTGGTACAGAGTCCAACAAGACTGCAATTAAATAGAGGCATAGACATATGATGGAACCTAGTAAGGCCCTAGGCCTCAGTCCAAATAATCCTGTGCTTTCAAAGCAAAATATCACAAACATTTCAGGTATTGGGGTTATCAGGAATGGTCGGGCATGGGCTTTTCCAGGAAAGGTTTTATAATCTAATTTGGAACACTGACGAAAATATACCAAGTTACATTTCATCATTACTCCTGTCTTTTTCCACACTGCCCCTCCTCATTTAACAGCCTAGCAGTGCTCCTCCCAGTGCCGCCCCCCCCCTTCTAGATAAAGATCCCTTACCTGTATGTATAATGGTGCAGGTGTGCAACATGAGCCAAATAGAAAACATTAGGATGCTTCCAAATTTATTTTCACCCAGATATTCTGCAACAGACAAAACGCTATGGCTAGTCTAGCAGCAGGTTTACTGTACACGTTAGTATGTTTGTCTTGAGTGGTTTTTACAGGGTTAAACTGCAAAAGCATAACACCTCTTTAACGTTTCTATGTTACAGAAAATGTCCTCAGCATCTTTACTTATCACCTGTCAGCCAAAGGTACTTATATAATCAGTATTATCCCATTTCTGATTTTATCCATACAAATCATCAGAGGTAGGCAACACAATGTTTGTCAATTGCAGTGGAACTACAAGTCCCAGTATACCTTCAGCCACTGGCTGGCAGGGCATGCTGGGATTGTGTTACGGCTGGAGAACCAATTTGGCCACACCTGCTGGCATATGAACATTATTGGACAATGCTACAACATACACACAACGTTGTGGTGACTGGAACTCATTGAGAATTTTGTTTAGCTTTTATCCACTCTACCCAAAAGATTGTTAGACTGTTCCTGCATAAATCTGCATGTCTTGTATTTAATTGCATTATAGACAATGGGCCTCCTCTTGGTTAGGAGCAAAGCAAAAAAAAAAAAGCAAATTTGCACCTTTGGAAAACCATGACAAAGCAGGTTTTGGCAAATTTAATTTACATATGGGGACAGATTTTGAGTTGGTAGGTGGTGTGTCTTATCTCAACTCTTAAGTGCAGTGTAAAAAAAATAAAGCTGCCCAGTATTTGTGCACTATATGCACAAGTCTTAGTCACTAACTTCCCCTGCTTGCAAAACAAATAATTGCATCTCTACCCCTCGCATTGCAACATGGATTATACAGAAGCAAACTTTCATTATTTTTTTTTTTATCTTTTTTGCTTCGAACTCTAAATGAGGCCTAATATGTACAGCGCTCTAGTAAAAAAAGATATAGAATATAATTATCAGTCTGACTACTTCAGCTCCTTGTAATTGTTACTGAAACTGTTAAGGTGTAAAAAGCTGATTTTGTTATGTAATATTTTTTTTTATATATATATAATATAATATAACAGCTTCATATTGAAGCTGAACTATGAACTACTTCGATAATACATTTCGGTACCAGACCCATTAAGAAACTGTTTTGTTTTATGAATTGAAATAAAATATTGTTTAACACTGTGTTTTACTATTTGTGGTCCGTTTAGGGTCTGTGTTCCAAAATAGCTTGAGAAAAACAACACTCTTAACTTGTGTATAGTGTTTTATTTTGGAAGTATATTAAAATAGGTTGTTTTTTTGTATGGGCATTAGGAAAAACAATGTTTTTAGTCTTTATATCACCCAGTACTGTAGAGCAAATCATCATTCAGTTACATCTGTACCTGCCCTGTGGAGCTTACACTCTTATTGCTACCACAAGCACAGAAACATACACTGTAGTACCAAATGAGTCAGAAGCCATTTACACTATGAGCATGTTACATTTCTGCAAATATCTTCCCATAGCTAGTTTCACATGCTTTGAGCGATCTCTTATCCTAAAATGTATGTGATTAGTTGTGCACATATGATACCATATATGTGCACTTAATTAAGTTATGGGGCAGAAACAGGTTTTTGGTTGTTTCTCTTTTTACTCCTAACTTGTATTTTCAACAGTAATGTATTTAATAGAAATAAGTTATGAAATACTAACTGATAGCTGATAATCCAAGCCTACCAATCAATAAAACAATAATTATAGTACATTTAGCAGCTAGCAGTTTACAGATGAGTCTGAGCATATGGTTTCCCCTGTGCATTCATGCTTCTACTTAGTGGCAGGGATCATTTATCAAAATAAAATAACTATAGTGCATTTATATAGCTGATTGCAGCTGGCAGTTTACAAATGATCTGAACATATTGTTTCCCCTCTGCCTCCATGCATGTATTGGCCTACTTAGTGGCAGGGATCATTTATCAAAATAAAAGAAGTGACTCCATACAGGTAAAACTGGCTTAGGCTAGCTGTGTTGTTTCAGTTGTAGCACTACAAGTCCCAGCATTGAACTTGTAACTAGGGTCACATGTCACTCCCATGATGCCACAGTGCAGCAGCTGGCACTCTATACCAGTGATGGCTAAACTGACTCTCCAGGTGTTGTGAAACTACAAGCCCCAGCATGCTTTGCCAGCTATCAGCTAGTTATCTACTGGCAAAGCATGCTGGGGCTTGTAGTTTCACAAACACATGGAGAGTCGCAGGTTTGCCATCACTGCTCTATACAGATATCGAACGCTGGCTTGTGACGTCACTAGAACGCAGCAGCTGATTGTCGTACATTGTCGCTATGGTAACGGCTTGTCCTGGTCGGAGCTCCGCGGCTGATTGGTGCGCACTGTCGCTATGGTAACGCGCTTGTTGTCTGGAGAAGCGAGAGCCGGGCAGGAGAGGTCGGTGCTCCGCGGCCTCGTCCACCCAGAACCCATCTCATGTCCCAGCAGCTGCCGGCCATGAACCGCAAGAACCTGCAGAAGCTGGCCGAGAGCTTGTGCAAAACCGCCAGACATTGTAACTATTACCTGTAGTCTTCCACCCATCGCTGTAGTGTACATCAGAGGCAGGCAGCCTGGGGGACTACAAAGCTCAGCACGCTCTACTAGCCAAAGACGAGCTGGGACCTGTAGTCCCACATCAGCCATGGGCGCCGTAGTTACCAGCCTTTACTGGCAGATTATGTATGGCCAACAGTTTCCTATATTTTATATAATAGTAGTATATAGAGGACCCAGACACACTGGTGTGGTGAATGCTGGGTGACAGCTACTGCTGCCAGAGGTTGTCATATATGTTACTGTTCTGTATTTTTTATTTCTGACAGGTAAAAATGTTACTAATAATATCTGTAAATTTACTGACAATCAGCAACCAGGTTCATAGTTCATTTACTTCTTAAATATTGGACAAGCTTGATTTCAGCACAGCTATTACATTTGGGTAATGGATACCTTTAAACCACTCAATACCAGAGCCGTAACGTAGAATTCTAGCACCTGGGGCGAGAGACAAATGCCGCCCCCCCTAGCCCTCAATGTTAACCAAATGTACCTAAAATACTCCTAAATTGCGCCCCCATCAGCGTTGTGCCCTGGGCGGTCACCCCTGTTGCGCAGCCCTAGTTACGGCCCTGCTCAATACATAGCTTTGTAATTCTATAGAAGGTTGAAACACTAAACCATTAAATGGTATTACACAGTACTATACAATATGTATGGTTTTTGTTAACAGATTTTAAAATGAAAAAGAGGTAAAATACGTTCTGTAAGAATAACAGAATTGTGTAATAGAACTGTCTAGTACAGAAGTGCTATATACGGGAAAACAATACCCGGTACCCATCTTCTATGGATAATCCCATCAGTTGGCTTCACAAAGTGTCAGAGACCTTCTGGTGCAGCTTTGAATGTTTTATCAAAAGCTGTGTCTTAGGCTGGTGTCATACGAGCAACTAAGTTTTGCTGCACGTGTGACAGGAACTAGAAGTCTACATGGAGTAAAATGAGGGGGAAAAAAAGCATATTTGTTTTAATGTGTACTCAAAACGCTGCCAAGAATCATGCACAAATTTGACTGCTGCCAATCATCCATTTAATAAAAGACATATGATTTACACAGGATTGGGACCAGGTAAGATGGAGACAAGGTAATAATACCACCTAGTAAGTCAGGTAGACGCCAAACCTGTGTTATGGTTCTTGCAGATGAATATTTTATCTGTGCCTGAGGTACATTCAGCCGCATAAAAATGCAACTAGAAAGGACCTCATAATAGGGAACATTGTTCTGTACACACAGAGTGGGGTAGATCTAAACAGAAATATCATGTATTGATTCATTACCCTACCTTGATGGTCTACCTTGGGCTGGTTCACTGGGCTACCTTGGGGTTTTTTTCCCCTTTAAAATGCTCCCCCAGGCTAACATCTTCCAACAAGCTCCTGAACACAATGCAGATCAACTGAACACAGGCCTCAAGAATTCACTTGTATATAAAGATGCTAATTCATATGTGTCCCTGATTAAACAGATGAGTTGAAACCCTAAAAGCCGCAATCAAAAGTACATTGGCTTATATAAATCTCAAGTATCCACAATGGTCATTTAAAAAGTTGGGAGGAACTTGTAAGCAGTCTCTAGGGAAGCCGGTCAGATGTCTCATTGTGGCCCTGTCTTGCTCTTGCAGTCACTAAGCATGAAGTGGAATGCCTCATACGACTGTACAACACAATAGTAGGACGTCCTATAGAGCCAAACACCAGGGGTGGAATAGACCGAAACACCTTCAGGAATATCCTGCACAACACTTTCACAATGACGGATGATATGATCATGGACAGGGGTGAGTTACTGAGCATCAGACAGCTGGCTGTACATAACATTGTAACCTCAGGCACTATGTGCATAGTAACATCAGTCTTATTTCCAGTTTTCCGTGGATTTGACAAAGACAACGACGGTTATATCAGTGTGACTGAATGGACTGAAGGTCTATCTGTATTCCTCCGTGGGACTTTGGATGAAAAGATAAAATGTAGGTATGCATGTTAATAACCACAATCCTAAATAATAATGATTAATATAGTCCATGTTATGAAAGGAAGATATAACCAGTAGATTGATGATAATTATTACAATTATTCTGCCACATATTGGCATACATTGCTATCTAAAGAACTGCATGAATAAAGAAATGTGAATTTACTAATGTACCCAAGATCTGTAGTTAGCACAACCATAACTGATTTAAAGCATTTTAAAATGAATCCATAGTCTACTTAAAGAGTACCCACCACCTACATGATAACACTCTTGCACTAGTTCCTAGAGAGCTAATAAGCTGCATTTGCCCAAAACTTTGTTCCTCTCTATCCACCAATCAGTCTGATTATAGCACGTAGACCCAATCAATGATTCTCATTTTGTTTCGAGACACAATTGTGTAACAATAACAGACTGGATGACTTAAAACATTTAAATAATGCATTGGCAGTGATACATGAATGTCACTGAAAATTGCAACTAGGATTTGCCTTATATTTTTTTAAATGGCCTCATATTTGTATTACAATATTTCAGTGTGTCAAAAAAAAAAAAAAAATCAGCATCAGCCAGTGTCACATCATCCAAAAGGGTGAGAACCATTTCCATAGACAGATGTAAGAACAAAATACTGTTCACAGTTGCTCAGTAAACATGATCTAGGTCTTGGTTATAATGTGTTTCCTCTGTAGATTGTTTTGAGATCTACGATCTGAACAGTGACGGATTTATCTCCAGAGAAGAGATGTTCCACATGTTGAAGAATAGCCTTCTGAAGCAGCCCACGGAGGAGGACCCCGACGAGGGGATAAAGGACCTGGTAGAAATTACGCTGAAAAAGATGGTAGGAATTTACTGCTGAAGCGCTGACCTCCATCTGACTTCCAACCATTAGATGGGATACACTGATAAAATGTGCTAGTTGTCTGGCATCTGAGAGCACTTTAAGATCAGTCATACATTACTACCAGAATGTGCTAAATCATGTACAAGATACAACACTTCTGTATTCCATCTCTCACAGGATTATGATCATGATAGCAAACTGTCCTATGTGGATTTTGAAAAAGCGGTGAGAGAGGAGAACCTGCTCCTGGAAGCGTTTGGGCCTTGTCTGCCAGACAGTAAGGTGAGATTGTACTTTGTGTCATATGAGCCCTAATGCTTCATTTCACATACAGTGGTATCTTACTGCCACCCCACATCATTCCCAGCATTGTAAAGGGCAGTAAACAAACTGGAAGACCATTGATCCCTCGGTACGAACTGGGCTGTTATTTCACCTGCATCCATTCTGAATATGTCAGTGATTATGTACCGTCTAATTAATATAGATCCATATACAATTCTGCAATCACCACACTGGGAGCCGATCACAGCATACAGTGTGTATGAGCTCAGTGACATAGCTTTGTACATTTTGGATAGTGGGCTACCATGGCCTGGGTCACTTGCATTGTTCATCCCTTTAAACTGATCCCAATAGGCTGCTTAGCTCACCCCCCTGGCTACAATTTGCCAGCCCTGCCCTGTTGTGTATTATATTATTATGTTAGGTTAGTGTCCAACGAGCTACAAATAATTGTTGGATGTGGGTAGGAACCAACACTCTGCATAGGTTATAAGAAGGAGGAGAAACGTGGATTAAACAATACATTATTTTTAGCTTGAACAAAAAACCTTGGGAGATGGTAATTTGTGCACAAAACACTAGCAAGGTTCATACAAAGGTGTCTGACTGCCGGGGTTCCTAAATCATCTGTTTAATAAAAGATACATGATGGCAGCAGGTGAGCTGATTTACATCACTTAGACGCTACGTCTTTCTGTAGTGTGACCTTGTAGAGGCTGCCATAGGTCAGATGTTTAGCACCCGGTCATCCTCTTTACTGTTTCAGGCCACTGCATGTAGTACAATGTATTTTGTTTTTTATAGAATATCAACGCCTTTGAAAGACAAGTTTTCACAGAGCCGAGTGACCCCTAGGTATGAGGTATGACACAAACATCCAAAGACCTCCATTACGGCAGCAAGAAGCAGGAACTCACCCCAGACTCGTCAGACTGAATTAATGATCACTGAGGTTAAGAGTAATTAAATGTAAGACTGATATAAATATGTAAAAAAAAACAAAAAAACTATCCTTCTACAAACCTGTAACTGATAACCACCCAGGTTATTATAAAGCTCTATTAATGTATCTTACAATGAATCAGAAATGTGAAATAAACTATATTTTCAAATAAAATAAATAACCTCAATAACATGTTGTCTATTATTTGGTGGTTTGTAGATACAAAGTTTTCCCACTTTAAGAGTCAAATTCTTCTTCTCTGCTTTACAGGAGGAGCAGATTGTGTGTCGCAGGCTGGGGCTTCTGGTGTAGTTACTGTGTAGGGTCCGGAAACCTGTGGAAACAGGGCGTTAGTTTAGTTCATAGTCCATCATGTGGATTACTAAGTGTTCTAGGTGGAGCTGATCAATTCTTATATATATATATAATTTTTTTTTTAACCTTCCATTCACTGTTTACCGTAAACACCGAAGTGTGGCACAAGCCCACTAATCTTGCTTTAAACAAGACCGCTGGGGACCTCAGCATATCCAGTGAACAGAACACAGATGATAAATCAGGTAATTTTTTACATTTTTATTTTTTTTTTTTAGACTTTCTCCAAAACTATTTTTGTTGTGGGTGGCGTTACCCTTTTATCCATGTATAGACAGTTGTGCCTTAAAGAAAGCCCCAAACCCGTAGAAGTAAGATATTTTGGCACTGATCCACAAAGTATTGGAGTACACGTCTAATCAAAATAATTACCCCAAAATCTTTCCAGAAATTACTAACATATAAAAGGTATTCGTACCCTTTGTAATTGCAGGTATAAAGTTACACACTGTGCTCGCTGTGTAAGAAATGATTGGTTCAGTTGTTGCCAGTTCTTTTGTACATATAAACAGCCCTCTCTCTTGAAGGTCACACTGCATGGTGGAGGCTTTCCGAATAAACAGGTGAAATGGGGAAATACATTTTAGGAGATACTCATAGGGTGCTATTAATTGCTTGAAAATAATCATGTGTTTATTCATAGAAAAATATATAATTATTTTTGTTTACTGTTTTGGTCTTATTTAGCTTTTATAACCATTAAACAAGACTATTAAAATACTACCAAAACAATGCCCTATATAAAATTCACTCGGATATGCTGTCAAATAAAAAAAGTTGAAATATAAAGTAAGTTTGTCTGCTTAGGAAGCGCCTGGTCATTTAGGGGTTAATGACTAGTGCTTATGCTAATAATTATTGCTTATTAACTGAATACCAGACACAGATGGTTTCCGATGATGTAGCGGACAATAAGCGTTTTCACAGACAGCAAGTGCATGCCACGAAGCGTGTGTGCTGTATGATAACAGAGCTCATACATAGAATACACACAATTCTATACGCACCTTTTTCAGTTTTCCCCTTATTACGTTTGCAGAGGTGTTCAGAGAATCATCGTCCAGGTCTAATTTGGGAATTTCTGGCAGTTTTGGCCCAATCACAATCTCATGAGAGTCAGGAAGTGATAGAGCCAGGGCTGTGCTCCGCTCCCTTCTCCTCTGCCGCTCCTGAAGCTGGGTCGTCCTTGGCATGAACCTGGCAGTGCCACTGCCTACAATGTTTTGTGCAGGGTTACTTATTCTTTCTATGTTGGTTGAAGGTATGTGAAGAGCATTGTCTTCTGGTAATAGGTTTCTGGAATAAGAGGCAGATGTATAGGATGGAGAGCTGTATTCCTGGTAGTCAGCAGGTATAGATGGTGCGGGTATGTATGGTGAGGGCATAAAGCAGGCTACAGAGTCCCAAGGATGTACAGTAGGGGCACAGGTGGAGGTACGTGCAATGCCGGATAATGAACTGGAGCTCTCGGGCGCTTCTTGTCGCTTCTTCTCTGCCACTCGCCAGTCTTAGAGAGAAAATACTGATGTTATTGTCTAACCATGTTTTATAACCTTCAAATAAGTGGTTATGGGAAAACACAACGATAAACATATGTGACATTTATAGTACACACAGTGGAGGCAGCCACGTCTTGTGCTGAACCCATATTCATTAACAAAAACAAACCCCAGCTTATTTACTAGTGGTGTCACTGATGCAGGAGGTATTGTGCACCTCACGCCTCCGTGATGTCACTAGGAACTAGTGAAATGACTCTCAATATTGGTTCAGCCCACAAATTGACTTTCTCAGCTGCAAGTAACACATAACTGAATATATAGTTCAGCACAATGTCTCAATGCATAACAGTCTGTGTAACAGACAAGACGACAACTGACGCACGCCCCCTACAGTCAGACAGATATATGGCATGCCGTGTAACCAACCTTTGTCACTCGTGGCTCGTGCCACATAGCGTCTTCTCTCCTGCAGCTTTTTCCTGGTCTCTTCAATACTCTCAAATTCTGGGGCATAACAGATATGAAGGAGACCCCCGAAGAAACTGCGCTCATCGAGCTTCCGTTTGGCAACTCTGCAGCATATAAAGAAAGTAGGTTGTGCTCAGTTAATAGAATAGTACACAGGAAATACAAGCAGGAACTTCTATTTTAAATCCCATTCTATAAGTTTTATTGTTCAGTTTAGAAAATGAAACACGACTGATTGCTATTGGTTAAACCACCTGGTTCCTGTGCACCAGTGTTTACTAATGTCTGACCAGGATAGTCAGACTTTGATTTTTAAGCTTTGTTGGTGTTGTGGTTCACTGTGGAAACACCACTGGCCATTGGCAACATCACATGAGAATGCACTGAAGCCGACACATGCTTTAATATTCAGTGCATTCTCCGGAGGTCATGTGACCTTCTAGCCCCCCCCCCCCCCAAGTGTAAGATGTACACGGTTTATTATGTTGCATATAAAACAAACAAAAAAATCGTTTTTTCCTCTTTTTTTTTTCTTTTCTATATTTGCAGCTTTTCTGAAATGAGCTTTGTATTCTGTGATGTACCCCTTGTAAAACAAACATGCTGTCTACAAACTTTCAAGCGTTCTCTGAAAACCCACCTATTTAGACAAGCTTATAATTTTCCTCAACCACCCTCTTAACCTCACTACATTACCCTATTACCATCCGTTACACAATTTCACACGAGTCATCGCCTCCCTGACCAATATTGTTGTGTGACAGGATCATTTAGCTTATGAGTCACTTTTACCTTTGCAGCCTGGCTGGGCCGAAATGCAAAATGTAGACTTAACCTCATGTATCTAACTCCAATTGTCCCATAGATTGTAAGCTTGCGAGCAGGGTCTTCTCACCTCTCTGTCTGTTTTACCCAGTTTGTTTATTAGTTTACTGTGTTTGTCCCCAATTGTAAAGCGCTACAGAATATGTTGCCGCTATATAAATAAATAATGATGATATTAAATCACCCATCAGTCACAGTGTGGAATACAGTTGTATGTGACCATCACCTTGCACTCTGTAACCTCTTGAATTTAATGAGATATACTTCTGTAAACTCCTCGGCCGGATATTCATCTAGAGCATTGTATTCCTCTATTGCTCCGTACAGTGCAAAGTGTTCAACCAGTTCCTTCATAACACCGATAGCTGGAACTCCCTGCACCAGTAGATATGGAGACTCAAGGTTAATTGTGTAAACCTAGAGGATAGAAAACAAAATAGTTTACTGCAACGAATGCCCTGAATTTTACACCGGTCAATATATGAACAATGTTTTTGCTCTTTTATCTACCCAATAAAAAATAGACATTATATTATCAGCCATATTGCTGGTTCGATCTCTGTTCATTGCCTTTCTGTAGAGTTTGTTTCCCATTCAGCGGCTATTAGACATGTGGCCGCTGATACAATAAACATCTTGTTCTGGTGATTAGTGGCTGGTGGGATCCCAAGTGGGAAAACCTGGGTTAGAGGGGAACATTGAGCTGTAGCAAAACAGATGGGAAATTTCTGAGCTTTGACCAGAATGGAGCGAATTTGAATGCAAAATTGTTTTGAAGATGTGCATAATGGGTTAGATTCAGCATTGGGCACTGTGCTTAATGGTGGCAAAAGCTATAAAGCAGTTTTTCCCTGCAGACTCCATCAGCAAATAAACATGTACTGGGGAACTGAGAAAAATTAACTAACTTGGGAAAATGTTAAATTAAGCTGACGGGGGAGGGGTATATACCTGATTTAATTGAAAAATGCACATGTGGGTGGTAACGATAATAATTCTGCCTTGTGACATGGTAAAAGGGGCACATAGAATAAGACACCAACATTAATATGTCCACACGCTCCAGTGAGGAAAACTCTGTGCTTCAGTCATGGTGACTGCCAAGCGGTAAAGATAGGATTTTGTGATAATGGTATTAATATGGCATAAATAAGAAAGGCCTTATCCCCTCTACTCCCAACTCCCAGAAAAGCTGGTGGTAACCCAACAGCCTGTACAGTTTACACCACCAGGGTGCTTGGGTCCACCCCTATGGAGAACGAACACACTCAGTTTTATTTGATTTCCTTCAGGAATGAAGAAAGGAGACCGGCACAATACGTCAAACCTTCTAACATGTCAAATGGCCACAGTGCAACACTTAGGGGTAAATTAAGAGGCTGAAGTTAGCTTCTTATTCACGCTCCAGCTTCTTATTCAGAAAAGCTAATTTTTAAAGGATTAAATCAAGTTGGATCACTGATTTCACATCAGATTAACACTAAAGGGTGTCCCTTATACGAACTGCAATAGTATTTAGCCTGACCCAACAAGGTTTTGGGCATGAAATAAGGGGGCAAAGTGGGCAAGTCACCATATTTTATCATTTTGAATAAGTAGCTGTAGTTTTGCAAGGGTTAAATGCCGTTGGGCCACCAATTTGATAGTGGGAAACAACAAAGGGTGGTCAGTTACATATAAAACACTTGTCTTTTGCCTGGCCCAACACTGTTTTGGGCAAGAAATCAGGTGGCAAAATGGGCACAGATAACATTTTCATTATTTTGAATAAGTAGCTGTAGTTTTGCAAGAGTTGTTTTTTTAAATTACAAATTGCAAAAAATATAAATCCCATATCACTTTGTCCAAAATAAAATAGACTATATACAACATCAAAGGGTAAAAAGGACCAATATGAATATAAATAAATGGTGATGATGATGAACAAAACTTCACATTATCATAACACCCAATTCTTCTACAATCCCTCCACAAAAACTACTGCATCACGTTACAAATAAGATGACTATATACATCAAAGAAACAGAACATCCCCTAATACAATACCACAACCCCGTCACCAATCTATAATACCACCCACACACCCTTTACTGTCAGGAAATGAAAACAAACTTTAAATGTATGTAAACCTTACTTAAAAAAAGAAGGATTTCCACAAAATCTAATAGTGAAGGAACAAGATAGATAGCCAAGAATCGAGACTGCTAGATGTGAGTTACCACCTAGGGAGGTCTCAACCTCTGCCAGAGTCTACCCCAGCTCACAGCATCCATCCAGCCCCTCTCTATTTCCCTTATCTTCTAAACCGTGCAGAATACTATCCCCCACCTCACTACAGGGAAGGGTTTTGCCCCTAATGGACACTAAACACTGTGCACTCCATGTGTAAAATCTAACAACTGCGCTAACTAAAAAACTAGTGCTTAACTCAAACTCCCCAAACCTTCTGAGCGCTCCATACACACAGTCAGGGTAACTAAGCCCCGAAAGACAGGGAAGGCCTAAGACGTGGGACACTACCTTTTAAACCTCTACATTAAAAGGACACTGAAGCAAGAATTTGTCCATTGTCTCCACCTCCCCATAACATTCCTGCAGTGGACAACCATAATCATCGACACCTCTATGCTTCAGGGTCCCCTTAACGTAGAGCCTCCAGTGAAACACAAGCAAAGTGAGATCTCTAAACTTTGGAGGAATTTGCTTGGAATTCCCCAAATACAGACCCTTCAAGCACATAGCACATGGGCAATCCTTTAGTAACGGGGAACTCAAAGGGAGTATGCAAAATCCTCCTCCAATGCCCTCTTAGAGGACTTTTTTTGCCTCACCCACTTTGATCTACCATTTCCTTGTCACCTTCAAACCATGAACCACGTAGGCCCTCGGGAGGTATCCATGCTTTACTCGAAGATTTTTTTTATGTCAGCCCCATCCAACCATGTGTTGAGAAAGGATTGCACCCAAACTCAAAAGCCAGCTACCCACAGAGGGGGAGACTCCAAATAAAGACTCTTTGAAAAGAGAATTTTTTGACATTTCTGCACCTACATGGCCTATAAAACTGCTGTCATTCCACATGTAAAACATGACCAAGTACCTTAGCAATAAGAGTGTGGAAAATATAATGAAGTATAAGATTTTTTAAAATATACATAAAATTTCATATGGTTAATTTGCTTTACTGATGTCTAGCAATATTGCTTGTTAATATTGACATGTATGCAATTTGATTTGTTTTCTTTTTGTTTTTCTTTTCTTTTGTTATTGGTATTTTTGTACCTTGAAAAATTTCCAATAAAAATACAGGATTTAAAAAAAAATATATATAGATAAAATTTCAATTGTCTATCATAGTAGTCAATTGGCATTCCTTTTAGCAGACTGAAGCTGTCATTCCTTTTAGTACGTCCCCTAATTTTAAGAAAATAATTATATCTCTTCAAAAATCATTTATATATGTAGTATTTCCATTATTTTTATATTTTAAGAAATAATAGGCAGAGCTAAACGGAGCGCCCCAGCTGCTGTGAGACTACAAGTCCCAGCCTCAGGCAGACCAGGTAGCATTCTGAGACTTGTAGTTCCACAAACGCTGAGACACGACCATAACAACAGAATAACTCACTTTTACTGCTCTCGGCTTCCGTCCTTCACGGTATTTCGCTCTTGAGGCGCAGATTCTTCGCTGCTCGTGATGTGCCTGGACCTCCAACTGCATACGGTCATCCACAAACGCCATTTTTCATCCGGGCAACGGCCCCTGCGGCCAGTTCAACGATACGACAAAAAGGAACTATTTCCAAACCCCGCCCATTTACTAACATAAAAAAACACAAATAGGCTTACATTGTGTCTCCACATCAGGAGACATATCAGACATGATTTACTTAGATCTCTACGTATCACGGTCTCCGGCAATATGGCCGCCGCCCAAGCTGACAGTGTGTATTCATTTTATTTCTATAATTCTCTTGGTATCAAGAGTCCGCCGTCCAATGATGGACAAAGAAGTGGATTGGACGGAAGATACCATTTTGCAGAATAATTCAGGGGTCATATATCGTGTTAGATACTTATATAAATGACTGTGTGCGCGGCTGGTAATAGTGTCACCGTACAAGTAATAGTGAGGTAACGTGGTACAGAGACACGTCCTCCCGGTGGTCTGTAGATATAGTTATATCGGTGTCACCAGTGGATTCCCCCCTCTGTGGTGCGGTGAATGTGAGAGTCGGACTCCGGAGTGTCACACGCGAGATGCTGTGATCTGCAGTCGGTGTGTGGGATGCTGGGAGGGGGCTTAGTGGGGGCAGCTGTCACCGTGACATTAACCGGCACTAAGGACACCTTCCTGCGCCTGACTCCCGAGCTCCGGGCTCAGCTGCGTCTGGAACAGGTAAAACACATCAGTGACTGTGACTTCTACCTCCACACAGGCGTCACCTACTGTACCCCCCATATACATACGTGTGACCCACTGTACCCCCATATACACAGGTGTCACCCAACTGTACCCCCCATATACACACAGGTGTCACCCAACTGTACCCCCCATATACACACAGGTGTCACCCAACTGTACCCCCCATATACACACAGGTGTCACCTACTGTACCCCAATATACATACATGTGTCACCCACTGTACCCCCATATACACACACAGGTGTGACCCACTGTACCCCCATATACACACACAGGTGTCACCCACTGTACCCCCATATACACACAGGTGTCACCCTACTGTACCCTTATATACACACAGGTATCACCCACTGTACCCCCATATACACACAGGTGTCACCTACTGTACCCCAATATACATACATGTGTCACCCACTGTACCCCCATATACACACACAGGTGTGACCCACTGTACCCCCATATACACACACAGGTGTCACCCACTGTACCCCCATATACACACAGGTGTCACCCTACTGTACCCTTATATACACACAGGTATCACCCACTGTACCCCCATATACACACAGGTGTCACCTACTGTACCCTTATATACACACAGGTGTCACCCACTGTACCCCCATATACACACACAGGTGTCACCCACTGTACCCCCATATACACACAGGTGTCACCCACTGTACCCCCATATACACACAGGTGTCACCCACTGTACCCCCCATATACACAGGTGTCACCCAACTGTACCCCCCATATACACACAGGTGTCACCCAACTGTACCCCCCATATACACACAGGTGTCACCTACTGTACCCCAATATACATACATGTGTCACCCACTGTACCCCCATATACACACACAGGTGTGACCCACTGTACCCCCATATACACACACAGGTGTCACCCACTGTACCCCCATATAAACACACAGGTGTCACCCACTGTACCCCCATATACACACACAGGTGTCACCTACTGTACCCTTATATACACACAGGTGTCACCTACTGTACCCTTATATACACACAGGTGTCACCTACTGTACCCTTATATACACACAGGTGTCACCTACTGTACCCCCATATACACACACAGGTGTCATCCACTGTACCCCCATATACACACACAGGTGTCACCCACTGTACCCCCATATACACACACAGGTGTCACCTACTGTACCCTTATATACACACAGGTGTCACCCACTGTACCCCCCATATACACACACAGGTGTCACCTACTGTACCCTTATATACACACAGGTGTCACCCACTGTACCCCCATATACACACAAAGGTGTCACCCACTGTACCCCCATATACACACACAGGTGTCACCCACTGTACCCCCATATATACACAGGTGTCACCCACTGTACCCCCATATACACAGGTGTCACCCACTGTACCCCCATATATACACACAGGTGTCACCCACTGTACCCCCCATATAAACACACAGGTGTCACCCACTGTACCCCCATATACACACAGGTGTCACCTACTGTACCCATATAAACACACAGGTGTCACCCACTGTACCCCCATATACACACACAGGTGTCACCTACTGTACCCTTATATACACACAGGTGTCACCTACTGTACCCTTATATACACACAGGTGTCACCCACTGTACCCCCATATACACACACAGGTGTCACCCACTGTACCCCCATATACACACACAGGTGTCACCCACTGTACCCCCATATAAACACACAGGTGTCACCCACTGTACCCCCATATAAACACACAGGTGTCACCCACTGTACCCCCATATAAACACACAGGTGTCACCCACTGTACCCCCATATAAACACACAGGTGTCACCCACTGTACCCCCATATACACACACAGGTGTCACCTACTGTACCCCCATATACACACACAGGTGTCACCTACTGTACCCTTATATACACACAGGTGTCACCTACTGTACCCCCACATATACTCAGGTGTCACCTACTGTGACTTCTACCTCCATAAAAACAGGTGTCTCTGACAGTGCCCCCATACAGACGAGTCGCAAACAGACCACTACCACCATACACACAGGTGCCACCCACTGTGGCTTCTACCCTAGTGATGGGCAACAGGTGGTACAAGCCTTCACCTGCAGCCCCTACCCCTTTCCAGATTTGGTTGTTATTATCATCATCATAGCTTGTAACACTGTATAAAATGCCTGCTGACAAGTTATTACCGATAGCTGTGTCTTTCTATAATTTGTACAAGCTTCTACAGATGTCACCCATTGGGTCTTCCCTACAATAGAGGTGTTTGTATAAATAATTTTAAATTTCAATTTGTCTTTGTGAATATTAAGTTGTATGTTATTTCATAATAGAAGATGGTCATTCTGTACAGACACATTGTTACAGAAAGATGTGATTGGAGTGAAATGATATCCTTACACATGTACGTGAGGAATGAAGCATACCACCACTACTACTACTACAATGAAACCTTTGATCCTGGCCATAAGAACACAGCCAGAGTGATGTTAATGAGTAATAACTTGGGTGAGAGGTTGATCCTTCTCCTTTTATGGAACAAAGCAATAATGTGTGTCAAGAAATGCTTTGAAAAGCCCCATAACTTTGTTATATATAAATGCTGAATAAATAATCATGGGCTTTTTTGGAGATCATACCAGAAACAATACTTCTTTTAGAGACTGTGTTATATGCACAATAAGATGTTATATACACAAAAAAAACTGCTTACATCTTAGCATCATATAATAATACAAGACATTCACTATTAATTCAGGTATTTACCATTTCCCATGATTGACCACTAAGAGTATTGTACCATTTGGGTTTCTGATTGACTTTTTATTTTTAAAAAATGTGTTTTCTATCCTCAGATAGTTAACCTACAACTGTTTTCAAACATATAGCTTTATCATTATACAGGAACATGAAAACTGGTATAGGAGGCAAATGTGATTTATTCCCGAATAAAGAGAACAGGCTCCAGATATTTTTATACGTAATAATGACAGGTTATTTCATTGGTTTATTATGCAGGAACATGCAGTGGAGGTATCATGGGGAGAGCAGCCAATCTATCTTGCTTGGATGGAGAATCGAAGCAGGAGCAACTCGGATTGCACTGTTGTGGAGCTAAACAGGCAGCTGGGAGAGAAACTAGGACTCGCAGATGGACAGCAGGTACTTTGGATGTACTCAGGATGTACTCACACACTTTGCAATATAAAATATATTTTAGCAAGTATGCCTCAAAAAAATCTTATATATATATATATATATGTATGTATATGTCTGACCAAAGTGGCCTACTGCCAGACCAGCTTTTATTAAGCACTGTGGACAAAACCAGACTGGCCAATGAGCATGTGGTCATCAGCTACAACAGAAGCAGAGGGGACTGCAATCTCAGCTGGGTTAGTGCAATGATCAACACCCGAGTGGCCGGCTCAGTAAATTTTGTCCTCCAATGCTGCGTTCGCATTGCCTTCCTGGGTATATGACCCCGGTATATTGCCGGGAGACAGAACCTCCCGCCCCCGGCAAATTCCCGGGTTGACCGAGTTCACACTGAACCCAGGTCTCCCGGGCAACATCACAATAGGAGCTTTAATCAGCTCCTCGTGATGATTTTTTTTTTTTTCAATAGTTTTCGGTGAGACCCAAGTTTTTCAACCTGGGCCCAGTGGCGGATACAAGGGGGGAGGGGGGCGATGTGCTGCCCGGCTGTTCTGATTGTGTTTTAAACACAATCAGAGCAGCCAGGCAGCACTGTCACTGCCGAGCGGACCTGCACATTGTATGCAGTCGCCGGCAGTCTTAGATGTCAGAAAGGGGGCGGGGCCTAAATTGCCCCGAGTACAACAATTTTCTAGATCCGCCCCTGCTTGGGCCCCAATGTTCAGAATGGCATCTACCCGAATAACCCTGCAAAAGGGTGGTCAGGGCTCACCCTGGCAATAACATGGGTTTTTGAGGCAGTGTGAACAGGGTATAAGTGTGTGACTAAACTGTTCACAGATCCTGAATAACTAGATAGCGCCCTCTGTGTTCAGCGTAAGCCATATACTGTACAGTAGGTTCCCCTGTTATATTTTTCCACCTCTTTTAATGCACACATGGGGCCTCAGTTAGTTAAGAGCAAAACAAAACCATGTAGTCTAGTATGTGTATTACATGAAAGAGCAGAACCAAACAATGCAATAGACTCAGGTCCTCAGAAAAACTAGTACTGCAGTGTGGATATAAAAATATTTATTAAAAACATATAATATAAAATACACTCATTAAACATATATAGACAGACCACCTTCTATATGGGAATATCAATAATAAATCTATAGGTGCACCTACAGAAGATTATATAATTTGAATACGGTTACAGATGCTCCCTCTCGAGGTGTAATGACCAATGTCTATTAATGAAATTGACTTCTTGTGGCAGTGCTCACGTAGATATAACTTTATAATATGCGTATATCAATTTGCATAGATGTATGGTAATCAAAACGAATACGATCCAGAGGTAGCTAAACAGACTTCAGATTATTCAATTCATGTGTATATTAAATACAGAGTTAGTTCTCGTGGACTCCTGTCAGCTTACAGAGTATATTTGCAGCCCCCTGCGCCAGCAGTGTTGTTCCCGGGCTTCCGATTTAAAATCCAATAACGAGATGCTAAGAGGGGAGTTTCGATCCTGGCCAGTAAGTGAGCTATCTGTCCACAAAGATAGTGTATGAGTGCCAAAAAAGTTTAGACAAGGATGTCTATCTTACGCGTTTCGTGGTAGCAAACCACTTCATCAGAGAGATTTCCATACTAGAATATCTGCTACACTGTCTCTATTGCTGTACAACATTGTTTATATTTGCATGTTGAACTACAACTACACTTAGATGGGAGTTTCAGCCTTGGAGTATGAGGAATCAAAGCATGCTATATTATGATCATGGAATAACCTGAAGTCCGTTTAGCTACCTCTGGATCGTATTAGTTTTGATTACCATACATCTACGCGAATTGATATACGCATATTATAAAGTTATATCTACGTGAGCACTGCCACAAGAAGTCAATTTCATTAATAGACATTGGTCATTACACCTCGAGAGGGAGCATCTGTAACCGTATTCAAATTATATAATCTTCTGTAGGTGCACCTATAGATTTATTATTGATATTCCCATATAGAAGGTGGTCTGTCTATATATGTTTAATGAGTGCATTTTATATTATGTTTTTAATAAATATTTTTATATCCACACTGCAGTACTAGTTTTTCTGAGGACCTGAGTCTATTGCATTGTTTGCTTTTGGTATATATTTGTGTACGGGGACGCAGACCCCGGGCAGTAGTTCTCTGGTCCACTTCATAATCATACGCCAAAAAACACCTTGTTGACATGAAAGAGCAGCCAGTATTTCCCCGTCATGCACTGCAACATTTTTTTTGTCCAGGAGCAATTTCCCCTCCCTCAACTGTAAGTGATGTACATGGTCCTCCTGTAGTTTGCTGTATAGCTACTTCTTGCTAAAGAACTTCTGGTAGTAGGTTTAGTTAAAAAATATAATGGCTGCCCTTAAATTCTTTGTTTATTTTGCAGAGAAACCAAAAAGTGATTAGCCGAAGCGATAGCGATATATATATATATATATATATATAAAAAAAAAAAAAAAGTTGGACACTTTCATTACTTTGTGTACTAGCCCTACCAACATTTACCCGATAAATAACTTGAGCTTTTTGGTTGTTTTGTTCAGTGCTTCACAACAATGTATTTATTTAATCAAATGGTGTTTATTTCCTTTGCCCTTGGATACAACAAAGCAGCTCTATGTTTACTTATGTATCCAATGCAGAGTACAGAGAATCATAAACAACCCTGCCTAATATAAATATTTGGCTTCAAAAAAAATAATAAGGCAGACTAAAGCTAAAAGTAATAGAACTAGGAAGATTTACAAAAAAAAACAAACAAATAATGCAAAGCATGGACAATAGATAATGATGATAACCTTACAAAAATTGTTATTTTTTATTATGGTCTGTGTAGAGCAAGGAACACTAATTATTATGTTGATGGCATCAGTTTGTTGTAACAAAAAATTCTGTAAAAGCAGAACTACCCTAGGTATTCTCAGAGCAAGCAGCTAGGACCCTTGTGTATTAGCACAACCATGATGTCGTAGCACTGCGTCCTGTACACACTGTGCAGCAGTGAGCATGTGACAAGGACCTGGTAATAACGGCCATCTCTCCGAAGTCCATTAGTGTGGTATCGACAGAGCCAGGTAAAGAAACACACTAGTCATGTGAGATTCAGAAGGTTCATAGTGATATTTTAACAAGAGTTGGGAATCAGCCATGAGGAAGGAGTGTACCTCTCAGTGACAGTCATGTCCAAATTTTAGGATCATCAAGCAAATTATCAGAGTAGAGAGGTGGTACAGACACCTATAATAAGGCTTGTTCTGACTGAATGCATAGAGCACCATTCAGAATGACAGCTCCAGCTACTTCTGTAATGGAAATTACGTTGGTCCTGCAACCAAAAAAAAAAGACAACCTATAAAAGACCATCCTGTACCACCCACCGCCTATATACTTAATCCTGATGGTGGCTTAAGTTATTCTACACTAAACCTCATTTTATGGATGTATTTAAAAAATAAATATTTCATAGGTCGCAATAGAACCAGGACTTAAGGGCCAACCACTGTAATTGGCAATATCAAATAATACAAGCTTTAGAGTATTTAGACATAGATATACCAATATTTTACACAGGATGGAGAGATATTTTTGGCCTATTTATAGGTTTTATTCAGCTTTAGGCAAACAGGTATGCAAAAGGATTAAATACCTTAGTAAATAGCAGCAGATAAATGAGGACATTATGTAGAAACAATTCTGCAACATTCCTGCCAACTGTTTGTATATTTACAGCTTAATTTTGGAACTGCAAGCAAATGAAAATAATACCCTTGAATTGTCCCTATACTGCTTGAAGGCATGGAATTTTGCTGACAAAACAGTTTCCAATTGGTATGAATGAGCAAACATAGCAATGATAGATAGTAGAAGCCAACATAGTCAGTGAGCCTTAACTGCATCAATAGTAAAGCACACATCAAACAAATATACATTTCTATCAGAGCATATTGCAAATCACTTGTTTGTTATAAATTTAGGTAAAATTAAGTCAGTTTTGGATTTGCATAAAGATGACATTTATTTAAAAGGTTATTAATGGTAATTTTCACAGTATTTCAGAAACACTGAACATGCTCCAATTTCAACTGTTTTAGGTCAAATACACAACCCAGTATAGTGAAAACAAAAAGTAACATACTTAAATAACTTATAAACATTGATAAAAGTTGGTCCTTAAACTTGCTTCAAGGGAAATAGATAACAAGCACTTGTGCTCTACAGAACGGCTCAGCGACTGCTGTAAGGGGCTGTAACCAAGAAAACATCCTGAGTAGTTTTAGAAAAAAACTGTCTATAAACAGGAATGTGGTCATGTTGTGTAACAGAAAGGATATATACAAATGGAAATTTTGTTTTAAATGAGTCTTATTTTTGGATTCAGTATCTATAACAAATGCCTAATGGAGAAATCCTATCTAGAAATCTAATACTAGTCATTTTAATAAATTCAGTACTTTATAAAGATCCTAAGGTCAAAGAAACAGATAACTGGATTAAAGCACATAACGGCATAATGAAATTATCTATAGCAGAGATTGTTAACCCCCTAAACACTAGCATCCACTAGAACAGGCCTGGCCAACCTGAGGCTCTCCAGGTGTTGTGAAACTACAAGTCCCAACATGCTCTGCCAGCTGTTGACTGGCTATCCCCAAAGCATGCTGCCCCTTTTCGTTTCACAACACTGAGAGCCACTTGTTGGCCAGGCCTGTACTAGAGCAAATATAGGCACCCTATAGAACTACAGCTGTTGTGGCACTACAAGACCAAGCAAGCCATTGTCTTTGGCCCTGCAGAGATGCAATAGTTTCACAGCAGCTGGAGACACAAGTTCCCTGTCTCTACTCTAAACAGTCAGACAATATTTTCTAGGGATTTGTTTCAGCACATAATGAATAGTTACTCAGAGAACAATTCTGTACAATTCCAAACCTTGGCTGCTAGTTAGACAGATATTTATTTTTTTTGTTTGGCACATGACTAATCAGGCCCATCCAAACAAAAACATTGGCCCTTTTGCTGGACTTCCAATAGCTGATGTTATGCAGCTTTGCTTTACCATATGACAAGATAGAAGGCAGCAGCCTGTAAAGTATTAAGTGCCTTAGACAGTCCACTGAGGTAGCTCATATCCCTGCAGAACATAAGACATTGTATGATTCTGAATGAGGATATTTGCTTGATATAGAAGTGTCCATGGATTGGATATTCAAATAGTAGACATACATTTCCAAGTCACCAGTGAAGAACAAAGCTATCCACATGTGCCACTGAAGTTGGCAATGGCCAGGATTGGTCCACAGTCACATCTATGTAGAAAAGATAGAGAAACCAAGGTCGGTGACATAAGAGAGTTCACATGGAGAGGGTTAGATATGGCAGGGCCTGAGAAAGAAAGTAGGAGGGGAGAAGTATGATAATAGTGATTGAACGTGGGTAAAGAGGTGGCAGATACAGTCTCAGATAAGCTTAACGAATAATGTAATTTTGACACCACAGAAAAAGCTTAAATTGTGTCTCATTCATTACCGTCCTCTTTCATAGCCAGGGAGGAGCTGGATGAGAATGGCTTGCAGCGGCTTGTTCACACACATGTTGTAGTTTTTGCCCAGGTCATATCTGCATGCAGGACAACTGTGCACAGAGGCTTTAAAGGATCGGTCAAGGCAGCTCTTGCAAATATTGTGCAGACACTCAGTTGTGATGGGCTCATATACCACCTCTTGGCAGCAGATGCATAGGAAGGTCTCTTCCACTTTGCTTATAAATTTGGGCCCCTCTTTAAGAAATGACATTACTTCATTCCATAATTTGACATTCAGCTCATCCTTTTTAACCAAAGCTTTTTGCTCTGGAGTCAGTTTGTACAATTCCACTTTAGTTTTCTTAGGAGATACCTCAGATGTGTCATCGTCGTCATCATTTACTGCAGACTTCCTCTTTCTTTTGCCTTTGCTAGGATTTTCCAGTTCATCTGAATCTGCATTGTTTTCTTTCTCTCTCTCTTTATTAGCCATAGATTCCAAGTAACCCTCAGGATATTGCATGGTGAGGCCCAGTTTTTTTACACGTTCTTTGCCTTCTTTGGTCCATGGGGCAGGTTCATCATCATCTCTCTTGAGTAGATAGCGCCACACAAGAAACCCAGACTTTCCCTTTTCAGGATAATACTTTACTACCTTGTAGATTCCATCATATCTATTGCCTTCTTCTGGGGCATATTTGCTGTGTTTCTTGCCCTTGGCATTGCGTACAACACGCACAGGTTTACCAGCTCGCCAGTCCTTAGCTACAGATCCTTGTTTGTCATTGATAGGAGCTGCGCAGTTTAGGGCTAGAGCTCTGTTCATGTTGGTTAGTTTCTGGTCACATGACTGCTCCGCTGTGCGCTTGTTGCCAGAAAGGTCACGACCACCACTCCCAGTGTAGGTAAATTCAGTCCCATCATCCACGTCATCCTCATACCCTCCTGCCAGCACTAGGGAATATGAACCATCATTGCTTCTTCCGTGGATACCAGCCACATGGGGCCTGTGCACGCCAGCCTCACTCACCTGAACTCGAAATTTCCACATTGTACCAACTGGTACTCCAGGTATTGGACCATAGTGATTAGATGGAACAATTGTGCATTCTCTGGAGCGCCCCATACATGCCATCCCTTTGCCCCAGTCCCTTTGTGATGAAGAGCTGGCAGATGCCATTTTGGATTTCTTTTTGCTCTCCTTTAGTTTCTCACCCGCTAATACAACTTCACTGGCATCATTTCTACAATCTGGACAGTACCAGTCATCATCCTGGGGGAGAACAGAAAGGGGTGGATGAAGACAATACATATGGAAGGCCATGTCACACTCATCACACAGCAGCTGCTTTGCAGGGTCTTGTTTACCCCCACATACATGACAGGCACACATGCGGCATTTGGTTTTTGGATCATCCTTGCAGTATTTGCATTGTGGGCCATTGTGACGTTTTTCAGGGGAGACAGTGACAGGCGGGGCTGGAGCACCAGCCTCCTCAATCTTAAATATCTCATCCACAAATACAATCTTGCAGTTATCCAGGGAGTCCCCTGCATCCCCCAATGAGAGCTTAGCAAACAGTTCTTTGTTAGTTTTATTTTCTTTCTTCCTCAGGATCTCTGCATCATACCAGTAGCCCCTCTCACCGGGATCATCCGGGTTATAATTCACCATGACCACTTGCCCCACTGCCAGCTGGTGCCACTGTAGGGTGGTCCGGGCTCGGGGTCGCACATCCTTGTCCGTCAGCTGGACGACCCCGTTCTCAGGGTAGTCATCATACTTGATATGGTAGATGAGGTCATCTGGGGTCACCCCATCAGCCCGGGCGCCGCTTCCCTGGGTCACATTCACCACCTGAGCCTCAAACCAGGCGCCCATGTGCAGGTCCCGGGCGTCCACCAGCTGCTGGATCCGGTACAAGCCGAGGTCTGTGTGCTCAGCGGGGACCGGCTCTTCATGGGGCTGCTCCTCGGGCTCCGTCTCGGACATCGGGGTCTCCTCACTCTCCTCCGTTACCGGGACGGACACCGGGACTTGGCGCAGCATCAGCTGGACAATGTCATTCAGACCGACGCTGTAATCAAACAGCGTGTGCCCGTCCTCCATCTGCTTCCCCCGGTAGAAGAGCCGCTGCCTGTCCATCTCCACCCCGAACACCTCCTGGATCCGCAGCCGCAGGTCCTCCACCTTGGTCAGCTTGGACAGGGAGTCAATGCGGTGAGTCTCCCGGCCGTCCATGGTGCGCACCTGGATCCACATGGCGGCGGCTCGGGGGTCTCTGGGTGTGGGTGAGGTCTCTGGTAATGTCCCGGATGCTCGGGGGTCTCTGGGTGAGGTCTCTGGTAATGTCTCTGGGTAAGTGAGGCTGTTTGGAGGTGGCACGGGGCTCTCGCTGTAGGTGAGGAGTTACTTGCGGTATCCCGGTACTCGGACGCGGCGGTCTCAGGTAATATACACTCCCGCTCTCCTGTATTGGCGCGGTTTATACTTTGGCGGGAACTTCTTACTTCCCGCCCGCCGGTGGTTGGGGGAGGAGTCAGGGCGCGGTGTCCGTGTACAGAGCCTCCCATGTGTGTACAGTACACAGTGTAACCTCTGTCAGTGTTCTCCTCACAGTGTATGAGACCTGTGTGTGACAGAGGCCACATAATATTACATGTAACACATAAGTATCACTGCGGTGACAGATTACACATGGGGTGCAGGCCCTGCCAGTCATACTGCTCCTCATCCATATACTAGCTGGGAATACAGCACTGAGGTAGATTTGTTTTATCCTTATGTTTTATTATAAAGCTTTGGTTAGCAATGAACGAGTTAATAAGGCACAATTCGGGAATGATAGAATAAAAACAAGCCCATAAACCAGTGTTGCCTAACCTGTGACACTCCAGGAGTTGTAAAACTACAAGTCCCAGCATACCCTTCCAGCAATAAGCTGCTATATATTGGCAAAGCATGCTGGCACTTGTAGTTTCACAACACCCGGAGTGTCACAGGTTAGCCAACACTGCCATAAACCATCATGTCAAAATCTGTCTCCTATCTATCGATTGTATCCACATATCCAGAGAGAGGGAGCACTCATAGAAAAACAATAGACTATAGGGGTCGATTTATCAAACCTTCTAAAAAGGAAATGTGGAGGTGTTGCCCATAGCAACCAATCAGATTCTAGCTCTCATTTGTTTAGTGCCTTCTAGAACATGATAGCTAGAATCTGATTGGTTGCTATGGGCAACACCTCTACTTCTCTTTCTAAGAAAGTTTGATAAATCTACCCTTAAAGCCACTGCAAGCTTTTCAAACTTATTTTGATTTTATTATTTATATATGTGTGGAAATAGATGATTTATTATGAAGAATGATTAGATTATTTTCTATCCACAGGTGTTCATCAAACAGTGTTGTAATGTCACATCTTGTAAGGAAGTCACAGTTGAACCACTATCTGCTGATGACTGGGAAATACTGGTAAACTGCTTTTCTTAACAGTTTTTTAAATGTAACTGCTTGTGGTGGGATTTGGTGGGCTGTTTGTATTTAATGATATCTTAATTATATATTTTGACAGGCAACTCCACCTATAAATATATATTTAAAACACATATACCCTAAAGGTCTTTTTTATATAAAAGAATGAACCATGTGGCTGCTTTTGTGGGTTCAAGAGTATAAGGGGCAGATTCACATAGCCGCTGGACATCGCCTCAATGTCCAGCTGTGCACCTTGATTGTTAATACAGTACAGAAATCTCAGCCCGTTTCCCCTCAAATCTCTATGGATACGAGGAAAAATGAGCAGAGATTTTAGTAACAACACTGACGCGATGTGTCTTATATATAGCACTTAATTGTCTCTAAGCTTCTATACTGAGACCTCTCCATGTTTTATGCCTGTCCATCCATGTGTATGTTAGCAATGCTGGATGTTGTTGGTCATTAATAATTCACTATTCACTTATGTCATCTACAAGAAACACAGTAATAGTTGAATACCTAGCAGTTATCTCACCGTATAACTGCCCTCTAAATTCCTGCCAATGCCTATATTTACCTCACTCACACAGGAGATATTCTATTTATTCCTTTGTTATCACTCTCAGAAGAACATGTGCAAAGTCAGTATGTAGCACACGGTCCTTTGTATCAGATTAAACTTCTTCTTTTTTTAGTTAGATAACATTTTCATTTTTATTTTACAGTCAATATATTTTTTAAATGAAAGCAATATGTGTTTATTGTTAGGAGCTGCATGCATCTGCCCTTGAAACTCATCTCCTTGATCAGATCCGAATAGTTTATCCCAAGGCTGTATTCCCGGTCTGGGTTGACCTGCACACATGTGTTTACATCCAAATAGGTACGTTTCTTTTGAAAGCAAGATTATTTGGTAAATTCTGAAATACCTGTAACATGCTGTATATTTCTGGTCTGTGACTCTTTTTTTTTTTTTTTTTTTAAATATACACATTGCTATTTGTTGTGGAAAAGCTTACCCTTTTTATGTTCTCTCTTTTAATCTTATTTTTGCTGCGTAATGCCTTTAACATCAGTTGGGAATTGAGTTGAAGGAGACAGACAGAGCAGCATTTTAGTAGTATAAAAGGAAACATGTGCATAGGGGAGATGAGATAATCTATTCCAAACAAACTGATGAAGATTATATGTACATAAGATAGTCTATCTGGGCCCACAACACCCAGAAGGTTGTGCAGAGTATTTTTGCTGGGGCAGTTCCTAATAGACTGTTGGAATGGGATCACCTATGTATGCATTAGGCAGACAGCTGGCTGCATTTCTGTATAATCAAATGCGCTGCAGGTCTGCATTTTTCCACCTAAGTCTTTTTTTATACTATGAAGGGACAATCGTTGCCCTGTGGAGGAGAGCGCTGGAGATTTCCAGTCTGAAAAAGGATGTGGATTTTGCACCAGTCCAGAGCTGCTACACACGGTGCCTCATCCCTGTGCTTTGCATTATGTGTTTGCACTCTGGCGGAGGTTTTCTAGGTGTTCTTCCAGCAATGTAAAAACGATCCAAACAGACAAATGCGCCACATAATAATAAAGACAGTCCCAATATTCCCTCACTCTCCTTGATTAATTTAAGCCATAAATTAGACTACATCAAGCAGTCGTTTAGGAAACTGGTGGTAGAAGGTTGAACGTCTAGTTTGCAGAGGCATCTACTTAGTGGATATTAGGCGCTCTCCTTGAAGTGCTCTAGACTGTGAAAGTGATTGACTTGTGTTACACATCAAGTGTGTGTGGTAAATAAGGATATTATACATGTACAGTGTCATTTATTCAGTCTTTATTGACTTGGCCCACACATTTCCCTGCTAAGAATTAAATTTTTTTATTCTGATATATTATAAATTTTATATATCATTTGTACAATATCTGCCTTACATAAGGCAAGCCAAAATATGATATTTATGGTAGTTTTATGCCTGTTATGCAGTCATTGCAGTATTTCAGTACTGTTTACTTGGATATTACATACTTCCCAATGTCCCACAAAGAGGGACTCTAAAGCTGGGTACACACTACACGGTTTTCGTCCAATAATCGGCTGAATCAGCCGACATACGACCGCTCGTTCAAAAGTCTGGTCAGTGTGTGTAGTGACATGATGGTCGAAAGTCTGCCCAAATGGACGATTGTCGCCTCATTTAGTCGTACCGTTTAATATTTTTGTTCCAATCTCGTATCTGCTGTGTAGTGTGTATAAACTTCTGACCGATCCACAACAGTGAGTACGAAATTACAGTCATTGCTCACGACAACTTGGCTGTAAAAAGTCGCTAAAGGGACGTCCGCACTTCCCTTTATCGTTCTAAACAAGGCTAGTGTGTATGCAGTCCATGGACCGAGCGATCGGAACATCGATCGCATGTAAAATCGCTCGGCATAAAAAGTTGGTCGAAATTTCTGTAGTGTGTACCTAGCTTTACAAATAAACCAGATTGGTTGAAATTATTTGCATCTCCTACCATTTGAGCTCAGCAGAAATGATTCCTGACCCCCTACCATATACTCCATTGTTTATTTTTCTCCCTCTCCTTAACCTATCTCTTCTGCTACATCATCTATTTGTACATTCTTTAATCTTCTTATAAGTAAATCATCCCCAGTAAGGGAGCCCTTTGTCCGTGTGTTTTACCTATCTCAATTCTATTGTGTTATATGCAAAAACAGTGGGCAGAATCCATCCTTTTTATGTTTACATATAAACGCTCTTAACTTGTGTGAGGTTATCTGCTAACCTTATGTTTGCTTTCAGGAGCACTGACACCACCTGCAAGTTATGGCAGATTGGAATCCTTGACAGAGTTAATTGTTTCGCCGAAAATCCGAGCATCTGAAAACATTCCATCACGTTTGTCGCCAGTAAAAAATGATGAATTGTGTAGAAATCCCAATAGTACGACTCAGGATATCACAGACAGTAGAACCATAAGTAACCAAGACGCCTCTTCACCTGAAGGAGAAAGCGACACACCTGATGGTTTACCTTATGTTTCAAGTATTTGGGACACATTAGGAAATCTTTTTTCATTTGTTCTGGGAAATAACCCCTCAAAGACTTCTAGAGCCTCTGATAAGGATCTCTTTGGTAGGACTTTACTGAGAAGAATTGACCTAGAAGCGGTTTTCAGAGTATCCCATCGTGTTCCGCCTATTATAAGAAACAGCCAGGCATTCGATGAACATACAAATGATAACACTGTGCAAGTGTTTTTATGGTATCCAGAACCCCCAGGTTTAATCCCAGATGTCGTAGAATCTTACGGCAAAATTGTAGAAATCCCATCTCCGAAGAGGCGGAAAACAAATATCAAATCCAGCACAGATCGATCCGAGGTTAGAAATAAATCTGCAGAGGTGGCCACTGAGAAAACCGAAGCCATTGTGAAGATTGTGTGGCATGGCTTTGAAGACCTCAAAGATGTCATTGAGTATGACACCAGAAGCGGAAATACGCACATTGCAAAAGTTTGGGTTAGTTTGCATATGTATTTTTCCATTCGTTGTGTTAATTACACACACTGCAATTTAATAATCCTTGAAACTGGTTCTTTATAGTATGGGTAGTCACACCGCAGAATTCTCTACCAAACCGATGTCCGATCAATAACTGAATTTTAATTAATTGGATGTCTTTAACCATGTGAATACGGACGTTTATACTTCCGTCTCCCCTCCCTTTAGTTTTCTGATGAGTTAATAGACAACGTGGAATAATGGAGTGACTGTGCACACTGACCCTTGGAGTGATAGATGACAGAATTATAAACAGACGTTGTACTTTCTTTCCCCCTGTTCCTACATCCATCTGTCTACTTTACTCCACAGAGAGCACCATGAATATCCCTCTCTCCTTTGATTCCCTGGCAAAAAAATGAAACAAATTTAAATAGTTGTATGCACATGGCCTTTGTTGTAAATATATTTATATTATTATAGTTAGTAAATATCATTATTGGTGTGATTAGTCCAGGAAAATACCTGATTGCCATTATGGGACCAGGAAGAACCTTTTCCCCTTGTGAGGTTTGATTGGCAGCTGATCTTAGTGCAAACAAGCAGGTTTTACACTTTTGCAGAGGGAAGTGCCTGCTGAACATACTGCTGCATGATGATATTAATGGTTATAAACATTGTATTGTAGGTTCCTGAGAGGTTACGAAAGAACTTGGATATTAACGTATCTTCAGCTGTTAAAATCAAGTCCTTGGAATCACATCCAAAGATCCCTGTATCTATTACACTGCAACCAAGGCAGTGCTTGGTGAGTGACCAATCCAAATGACTTTTGTATAAGACCCGCTGGATAGAAAATAATAGAACATTCAGGATAATAGGCATGTAGGGATTCCGTAGGAGTTTAGTGATTGTCCACTTTCAGACAATTCCTTCTCAAATGTAACCTTTTTCTACTTATTTACAAAAGGGGGGACCCTTCTCTGGCGAGGCGAGGGCTCCTAACAATGGCTACGTCACATCACATTGTAAGCCATTCCTAAAATATAAAACAATAATCTTGCTGTGGCAGTAGCACTTTCAGGTTAATTTGCTTTGAATTTATTCTAACAGCAGGAACAAAAAAACAAAAGCCTCATCCTAGGTTTCTGTACAGAGGTGGCTTGTTGTGGTGTTGATATTTAGTACAATGTTATTCATCAATTCTTGTTTGTATATGTTTTTTTCATCCATTCAATCAATGCAGTCCAAATTAGTTTAAGAATATGGGTTCTACAAAACAACACACCTTTATTTGGTCTGTTCAGCAGAATGCACCAAAATGAGAATAGAGTGAATAGATCCTTAATAAAACCAATAGGTAATTTATGAACCACATGAAGTATGGAGTAACAATGATTCTTTATGTGCGCAAGTGAAATTCCCCTGTAAATTCTTCTCATTTTTGTGCGGTGGGGGACACTCTGGAAAGTGTTAATTGTGGAAACGGTAAAAACGTTAACCTGCTTCCAATTTAAGATCGCCTTGTTTAAGAAATACATTTTTTTTCCCTAAAGTATTGCTTGGTAACCTTATGTATGGGTTAAACTAAGAACCATCGTCCCTTTATCTTGTTTAAATAAACCCGTCCCACAAAACGGAACCTCTTACTTTTTTCATTTCAGTGCAATTGTGCATAACTTTTGAGAGGAAACACACAGCTCTTGGGCACCAACCCCAGGCTGAGTGCGCACCTGACTCCTGCCCCCCCCCCTCCCCCCTGCCATAATATAATTGGATTGTGGCTCTGGATGGGGTCCGAGTTTTGGACACTCTTGGGCCCCCAGGCTGTCTGCACATTCACAACCATTATAGTGCACTACAGCTGGGCTCCCAAGGGCATAACACTTCTGTTCCACACAACTCCTCCTGTCGGCCAATGTAGAGTTTTGTACTTGTGCAAAGGCCTCAATCTTGGCCCACCAATCCAGGAGCTTTCCCATAAAAATGGTTCCAGTTGTGTAAAAGAAGACGAGTGACATCACAAAAGATCATTTGTGCTACAGTTTTACGGTTTTGCAGTTTGTCAATGAGCCTCAATGTATCTTGCTCTCAAGGCGCTGTGACAGTGACACAAACATTTAGTCAATGCTGCAATAGCCTTGGGTTTTATGAGAGTGACCAGGGTCTCCATAGAGTCTGAATAGTGGATGGTAGGAAGCACAGAGCAGTAGGCCAACAGGCTACTTGTGTAATTTACTTATTGGCGGGGGTGAGCTGAGGATTATGTATAGCTTATGACATTCCTATTGTATGTAGCAGTCGTTATTGAAAGATCACCGTAACAGGATGTTGATACTGTAACTTTTTAAATGAGCCATGTTGTGGGCACTGGAGGCTACTGAAATGTATTATATTGTACAAATGTTATATAAAGGTAGATTGTAAGGTTGTTTTGTGTTTTTTTTGTATATTTTTTATTAATGGCAAGGAATGAAGGCATAAATTAGAGGGAGTGGTTGTATGTTTTGAGTTGGAAGTCAAGATACTGTATTTTATACCCTTGATTGCATGAGTTGTTATTGTGTACAGTATTATTAGACATACTATCCAACTTTACTGCTTTCCCCTCTGCCTTCGTTCCGCCTATCCAGGTATAAGTAGGTGATCAAAAAACTGAATACAGATATATGCACACACATATTTGGTGTGCATGCACAGTATGGAAATGCATATCTTACGCAAAAAAAGATGGAACTCTAAATTAGCCATAATCGTTGGTGCCATAAATCCTATCCCATCCACTAGATCTCTTTTACATAGAACATTTTACTGCTTTGCTCGTCCTCTTAACAGCAGAATATAGCAACACCACCGTACACCCGGTACATTTAAAGTTTCTCCATCCCAATAGAAATTACATAAGTTTATAATTCTTAATCCCTCCGTTAGTGTTTCCTCACTGATGGAAGAAAGAACTGTTTGACCTACTGTGTGCAGTAGGCAGGTAAATGTCTCTCGCCCGCTGACTCCCATAGAGACAGGATTACTGTGTCTAATACTAACTCTGATTGTTGTGGTCTCTTTTGAAGGATAAAAACATCACAGAAGAGGATATAAAATCTGCATTCAGTTCATGGCTACAGTCATCCAGTACATTATCCTCACCTTGGATTTCAGGGAAAAGTGGCAATGCTCAGTTGTCTTTCAGTGGAGGTTAGTACCATTAGAAAGTCGTCTGTGTTAACAATTTCTTCACAATGTTGCATAATACTCTATCTAAATGGCTGTAGTTTGGCAGTGAGTCATTTGTTATGAGACATACATTTTATATTGCTTGTTGCTAATGTAAAAATCTCCTATTTTAACCTACAGGACTGCAGCTTACAGCTACTTTAACCTTTTCTCTGTCAAAGGATTATGTATTTTTGTTCTTCCTAAATACATTTCAAATTAATGGACTGCATCGTTTACAGTGGGAATAGCTTTTTAAGTTCTTAGCCTATCCTAGTGATTAGGGATTTTTATTTATTACCATTACTATTGGAATAAATACATATTTTGTTTATTTTCAAGAAACATAAATAATGATAATATTGCGATTAGATATCGTACTGTCCTTTTGTTATTATCTCGCAGTTGGCTCTACCCCCAAAAAATCTATCGCTAAACCTACAGAATGACTTCTAATGCATCCATCGTTTAAGTTGCATGTACCTTGCACTTGGGGAAGAGGTATATTCGTGTACAAGGGCAGTACAGTAAGGCCATGCAATTGCAAGTCAAGCACCCCCCTTTGAGTTGCGTCTTATTTCATATCTTGAAATACGTTAGTTACAAGACATTTTTGCACATACATAAACAGATAAAATATTTTCATCAACTTTTCTTACAATCTTCACAAGGGAAAGATAACCCTACAGTATAACAAGGAAATATAAATGGCAGTATAGAGAACATGAGTGGTTGAGTATTACCACAACTTCTGTGTTGTATAATCTAACAATAATTTGTTTTTCCATCCTGGACAGAAGTGGCAGAGTTCTCGTTCAATTGTGATGATTCTTCAGAGCACGCAAGCCAGGATCAAATCTATATGCTATGTCCACGGTTCCTACAGAAGACTAAAATTCATGTAAATATCAAGTAAGATCATTTACCAGAGTGAAACGGTACTCTCTGCAGTTTGTGCAGGGGATAATGCTGCAAAATATGAAGTACCTAAGGACTGGAGATTCTGTACTATTAAAGGGAAGTCCTGTGACATCATATGGTGATGTCACTAATAACATCACCTAAAGGGTGAGAAGCCCAGGGAGAATCAGAGCAGACTTTATTCAGCTATCAGGTTTTCCCTGCCGGGCAGCACTAATTGAGTTATGTAAACTGCATCTAATAGTGGCTTGATGCAGGTTACACTGAATCTATTAGTGGTGGCTGTAGTGGAGACACTTCATAACACTGCCTGAATTTTACAATCCGCATTGTTATCACTCAGCTTTTCAGATGGTGCAGAAATAAAACAGAATAATCTAGCAAAAACAAGGCCTGTAATTTAAATGATGTGATTTTATTTTTTGTCAGTCTTCAGGTTACTTGTGCTGAAAATTAAACGTTTTAAATAGTACAGTCTCTTTTCCACTAGGGCGGTGTCAAGGGTGGTCCTGTACGTTTTGTGGAGTATCATCATTAGCAGCAGTTAATGTACAAATACCCTCAGTTATAGATTACAAAAATATTTCACAATGATTCCTATGTGGCCATATTTCTCCTCTGTGACTTCTAATATCATTATAATAGTTCGTTCATACACTGTCACAAATTCTTGTTGCTATGACTGTACAGTATTTTCACTTAGCTGTGATTTATTCTCTGAGTATTTCTGATGTCTTTTCGTATGTTATTTAGGTTGATAAAGAGATTTTGCCATCAGAGGGTCCCCCCGCGAACTTACAGGTTGATCAGAATCTCCCCTACCTACAGATAAAGAACTTGGGGTACGTGTAAAGTTAGTTCACATCATTACTTTTGTGTCTAGGGCAGAAATCACACACAGTGGACCTTATTTAGGAAGTGCACTGGTGTGATCATTGTATTTCAAGGTCATTATCATTATTATTAATAGCTATATACCTGTATATTTCGAAGCCCTTTACAGTGAATTTTGGATCATTTACATCAGTCCCTGCTGCAGTGGAGCTTACAATCTATATTCCCTACCAAAACACTAGGGTTAATTTTAGGGTTAATCAGTATGTCTTTGGAGTGTGGGAAGAAACCGGAGGAAATCCACGCCAAAATACATAGAGAACATACAAACCCCACACACACATCTTGATTAGAACCATGCCCCCGGAGCTGTGAGATAACATTGCTAACCACTGTGCCACCATGCTGTCTAGAGGTCACGCTTATCCTTCGGTCTGCAGAAGCCTCTGCAAACTACAAGAACAATCTCACAAGGCGTTCTGTACGAACGTGTACATGTCACGTCATTTAGTAAATTAAATGTTTCTGTTCAATTTAACCTCTGGACTGTCCTTATTACATGTGGTGCTTGAAATAAAAGGTGCTAAATGCTTTGAATTAAATTATTATAGGACGAGAGCCAATATTTGCCAGCTCTGGGCTGGTGCAAACATCAAGTCCTTTTGCAGGGTAGAAATGGCTGTGCCACCCTCTGCACAGCCAGATGCCCCTAAAAATGTGCTCTCTACACTCCTTTATCTCACTTCAATTATCCTGCTTCCCAAAACTAGTGATGTACCTACTCCTCACTTTACAAGGGATGGCTTCACTTCCCTTAACTCCTTCTATACCCCCATGTTACGCCACAAACCCATGCCCCGTGGCACAGCGCCATCAAAGAGGAGCTTACACTGCCGCTCAGCTGCGTAAATTACCCACTACCTCTAAACCAAAGGAGATATTTTGGGGAGGGGCAATGCTGCAGGAACTTTATTCTCCTTTACACGTGTCATTGTATTGTGGCATGTGTTGAAGTATTTTATTTATCATATAAATGAAGAAGGAAGTAATGCATATGTTTATGTTACAGAGGTGTTGAAGGATTAGTGAAGTCCTGCTATGAGCATATTGTTCATTGTCTAATGGGGCGTCCGCTGTCCAGACAGCTCGTCTCCACAGCCTCAGGACTCCGCAGCGGAGCCATCCTCCTTTCTGGACCAAAGGTATCCTTGTCTTGTTTCATGCTCTTCACTAGTTACTCTATTTTAAAGTGAATCTCTTTTATAATATAATGGTGACACATCACATTTCTATGTGTGACAATGTTACAATGAAGGCATCATTCACTTTCATTATCAATGTTCCGCATTTATTTATCATTATGGTGTTTTATCGCCAGGGTTGTGGGAAATCCACCATAGCGAAGGCATTGTGTAAAGAGGCATCCGAGAGTCTGGAAGCTCATGTGGAAGAAATCTGCTGCAAATTATTAAAAGGTATAATCTGTCACATGGTCCATACATATAAGGGCATATTCAATTGCTGGCATTATAGCCAAAAATCTTGCGGCGCACGCACTATTACCGTTATTACGGTAATATGTGCGCGTAAATACCGGTATTACGCTACTTTTCTCGCTGGATTTCAGCTAGCGGCTCAGGGAGCTGCGAGCTGAAATCTGGCTTACTATTACCGTAATAATAGTAATAGTTTTAACGCCGCAGGATATTCAAACAATTGAATATGCCCCATAGTGTTGATTTAAGAAGATGTAAAAATGAATGACAGTTTGCTAGAACAAGTTTGCTTCATTATTGGGAATTTAATATGGTTATTCACTTAGCATGAAGTAGGGATCATTGGTGTCTGTACACAAGGACATTAGATAAAGTGAGACACAATTTTCACAACTTTTTATCATAGGTGTCGGGGATTCCTATGTCAAGCTCAGTTGGTACTAGAATCCCAACAGGGTCACTGTATCAGAGCTCAGACTTGGCTAAATCCAGTGTATTTGAGTCTATACTTAGGAGTCTTAAATGAAGAAGCTACAGTGGTGTTTTCATATTCTATTTCCAGGTCCATTCATCTGAATACAATCGGCATTAGTCAAGAATTTCAATATGTGTTGCTCTTTGAATTCCAATGTCCCCATTGTCTACACACAGCGGAGGCAGGCATTGTGTAGGACTAGTCTAATATTTATGTGAAATGTAGCTTATTATTATTAAAATTATTATTCCTTATTATATCGCACCAACATATTACGCAACACTGTACAAAGGATGTCTTTTAATTCACATCAGTCCCTACCCAGTGGAGCTTACAATCTAGTCTACCTACCACATGGACACACGCACACTCTGGGGTCAATTTAGCTGGAATACAAGTAATTTGCCATTATGATTTTTGAACCATCGGAGGAAACCCACCAGGACGCAAGGAGAACATACAGTCTTTATGCAGATAGCATGCTGGTTGGATTAGACTCTAAGGGGCATATTCAATTAGCTTTCCGGTCCGCGGGATCGCGCAGGAACAGTCGCGAAACTTAATCCACGTTACCGCAATAACGTGGATTTTCCATAGGGTTGCGAACGAAAATCTGCGTTATTGCGGTACCATAATACCGGCAATAACGCGCACTTTCCGCGTTACCGCGGACCGGGAACCCTAATTGAATATGCCCCTAAGGGCTCAGTGCTGTGTGGCAGCAATGCTAACCACTGTGCTGCCAGCCTATTAATTAAGCAGTGATCAGTGACGTCACTGCATAGATAGGCTTAATACTTGTGAATTTAGTTGAGTACAGAAGTTGTCTGCTTTTGCTGTGTGGATGATGAATACCGTTTATGGGGAATACTGAGTAATGTCAGAGTTTGCATATACAGCCACTAATCTTTATAACCTGACCATCTATCAGGAAAGACACTGGAAAGCATATGCCAGACTATGGAAGAAGGATTTGCTGAAGCTGCCTGGAGGCAGCCAGCTATTCTGCTGCTGGATGACCTGGATCAAATTGCCGGTGTCCCGGCTACACCGGAACTGGAGCACAGCCCTGAAGCCGCCCAGAGCAAGCAACTTTCATACGGTAACTAACAGATGCTCAACCAATTAGCCATGTGCGTGGTTTCTACCAAAACAAAGCACATTAATGGCCAACAACATGCCACATCACACTACGGACACTTTACTAACATGATACAAGTAAATTGTTGACATAGGTTCCTATTGTTTTCATCTTGCTGACCATGATTCTAAAACTAAAAGAGGCCGCTCATCTCGGCACACTGCTCTTTATAATTTCATTTTATTTACCGCAAGTCTCATCTATGCGGCACGATTATGTAGCACAAGACAGGTGAAGCCCAGTTCAGAACATTTTTATGTGGCACCATGATCCACAATTTGTATAGAAGCAAAGATCATGGCGTTGTGGAGCAAGATAGAGACGTTCGTAAAGGAGCAGAAGTTTGCACTGCCTGATTTTAAAAGTTGGGCCAAGTGAGGGCGTTCACGCAAAAGTGTGATGATGACGCAATTGTGGGGCAGTGCAATTTTATTTTGCGGAGCAAATTAAAATAAGATAATGGGGGAGTCGGCACATTTTAGGGGCATTATTTGCTGTGCGAATGGGCCATTTCCTATGCAGAACGGTTGATTATGTCCACAGCTCTCAGCTGGCAGAGATCGGGTCTTGTCCTGTCATTTTAATGGGACCCATTTAATATCTTCTAGTTGCTTTTCTCTGAGGATAGCACATTTCTATGCATACTTCACCTAGTATAAAATAATTTTTTAAAAAAAAGCTTCACATACACAAATGTGACATGAGTAAAAGGCAGTGGCGATGTCCTCACTCTGATTATTACCAAGTCCTATATTAGGCCAAACCAAGTATTCCTTTTGGAGAAATATTCAGAAGTTTTATTTAATGCCGGGGTGGGTCTAAAATGGCAGGGTGTTAGACGTTTCATGTGACATTTGCACTTTGGCACCACCATGTACACCTTGATAACCTCCTAGCTTGTGAAGGCACCTCACGAGAGTAAGTATTGCAGTGCACATACAGGGCTAGATTTACTAAGCTGCGGGTTTGAAAAAGTGGGCATGTTGCCTATAGCAACCAATCAGAATCTAGCTTTCATTTATTTAGTACCTTCTACAAAATGACAGCTAGAATCTGATTTGTTGCCATAGGCAACATCCCCACTTTCTCAAACCCGCAGCTTAGTAAATCTAACCCACAGTGTGCTTGGTAGATGACGTCCTATGCAAGTCCTCGGAGCAGAATGGGATAGAGGAGAACACCCACACTGACCCTCCTGCTCTGAGGGCAGGACTTTAGTTTAATCTACATAGTAATATTACATTTTAAAAGGTTGCTGCAAATTGGAAATAAAATGACATCTGTTACCATTGTATTGAATAAAAACAAATGATAACCGATCTTTCTTTAAGTACAGTATTGCATTAGAACGATATCTATAACGATATCTATAATTTCCATGCAGAATTTACCATAAGTGTATAACCGCGTACACCTACGGTTTCTGTGTTTCAGTTCTGAAAGACCTGATGAAGGAAATCATTACCATGGACACCCAGATCGCAGTTATTGCTACCAGCAAATCTGAGCGCTCGCTCAATCCTGTCCTCCTTTCTACTCAAGGAGTCCATCTTTTCCAGTGCCTTAAACCCATCCAACCTCCTGCTCAGGTAACTGTAGTGGTTACATAATTCACACTGAATTACAATCACATTTGTGTATTTACAGTTGAGATGAAAGCAGTGTAGATGTTGTATATGGAGTATTGTGTAACTGTTTGTGCCATTATTTTTTTATTGCAAGAAACTTTATTGTGCTTGTCTGGCCATCTGTCTGTCCATTTGAATGCAGCTTCAAACAAACCCATACAAACCTGTCTTATATGACTTATTATAAAAATATGTTCTATAGTGGAATGTCAGTAGTGACAAAGCACATTTATATACACAATAATGATCTCATTTATAAATGTAGTTCTAGGTCTTCTAGTTTTCTACTTCATTTAATTAATTGTCTCTTTGCCATTCTAGAACGTTCACCTTAATTCATTTAAATGGCTATATAAAATTGTAGGAAAATTATATTGCATTGGGCTCATTTTGTTCTGTCTATATTCTAGTAAAGAAGCCACTGTTATTGTCCGTGCAAATTCATGCGAAGCAAATCCACAATGTGTTTGTTTTATAGAAAGAGAGATCTGAAATGATACATTGCATTATAGAAAACAGACTTGCCTGTGATATTGCGGAGTTTAGAGACTTCAATCTCCACCACCTTGCTAAAGAAACGGAAGGTTTTGTAGCCAAAGACTTTGTTATGCTTGTTGAACGAGCCATAGAATTCAGTGTTGCCACCAGGAAGGTATACAGCAAACAAGGTAATTACTTTTTTAATTTATTTTCCATAACTTGCACAAAATGGGGAAAATTATTACACATAGTGCAGCTTATTGTCGATCTGTCATCATAATATAAAAACACATTAGTGTTTAAAGAACCTTATACAGCTGTCTAATATTCTCAATGAACATGCCTCTACCCAACTAGCAGAATAGGCTGGGACCCCTGCAGCTTGGGAAAAGTCAACTTAGCTGGTAACCATAGAGCCTATTTGTGGCCGTGACTATCTGTATTACATGTGGTGCTTTTATGTGTTTAAAGATTCTTTTTTTTTTTACACTGGGCAGAGCACACCTAGAAATGCACCTCTACACTGACATCCAACTGGAAGGTTTCAAAATGCATCCTATTAAACATATAGGGACGAGATATCTCCACTATCTCAGCTGGTGCAAAAATAAGCACTTTTGTGGAGGACTCCCAGGGCTAGATTTACTAAGCTGCGGGTTTGAAAAAGTGGGGATGTTGCCTATAGCAACCAATCAGATTCTAGCTGTCATTTTGTAGATAGTACTAAATAAATGAAAGCTGAGATCTGATTGGTTGCTATAGGCAACATCCCCACTTTTTCAAACCCGCAGCTTAGTAAATCTAGCCCCCAATGTCTTTATAATTAGCATAACGTATCTTTGACTTATTCCCTCCCAATGTCCCTCCCATCCCTCTTTTTATTATGTACCCTCCGCCTTTAAGCACAGTCATCCTTTAGTGTAATCTCTACACCATTATTTTTACTAACTTTTTCTTTTTTTTTTTTTTTTGTAGAGTTAGTTTTATCAACATCAGACTTCCAGAAAGCTCTTAAAGGCTTCACTCCCATGTCCCTGAAAAACGCCAACTTACATAAGCCAAAGGACCACGGCTGGAACATGGTGGGAGGATTACATGACGTACGGCAGATTCTGAAGGACACAATCGATTTACCCGCCAAGGTGCAGCCTTTGTTTTCAAACAGACACAATAAACACATTTGACTAACAGCCGTGGCAACAATCATATGTGACATGTTTATGGCAGTTTAGTAAAATAAATATATTATAGCTACATAAGTTATCCTTCACAGCAAGCCTCACACATATCTTCAGTCTTTCACTCAGTGAGTCCAGGGGGTAAATGTATTTTCTTGTGTTATTTGCAAGTCGCCGATATTCGGAAATTTAAAGCGGCAATAACTTTAAAGGCAAAACTTGCCTTTAAAGCTATTACCGCTTTAAATTAAATGTATTTACCACTTTCAGTGAATTAAATGTATTCATTTATCCCCTGAATTATTTGGGTGTGGGCACATCAGGCCTCCCTTTTACATATGGCACTTTGTTTGTTTGAATCTTTTTATTACATTTGTCTAAATGTAACTGGAAGATGCCAAATGCTTCCCATTATAAATATAGTGAGGATATCCCAATCTGGAGCCTCAAAGGAGCCGGGGAATCAAGTCCTTGTGCAGGGAGGAAGAGGCAGTGTGCCCGCCTGCAGAGCAGGGATCACCCATTTATCCCACAAAATGAAATCTAATGTTTCCATTTCAGTAGGAACTAGGCACACTTGTATGCCTAATCTGCATTTAGCAGTGATCTGCCCAGCTCATAAGATGCAAACATTTGCACACTGAGCAGACACCGACATCATGCCCCTGCTTCTTTGTGGCATTACATCACTACTTTTACACAAACTGCAAAAGTAGGGACGTGATGCCACAAAGAAGCATTTTTTCTGCAATTTTACACTTGTATAGTCAGTGAATCAGCATCTATTGATAGAGAATGCACATTTTGGGGGTATTCCCAGATAGCAGATGGCCACAGTGTTTCTTCTTCCCACACCCCAAATAACTTTATTTTTGCACATCTCCTGAGGTGTAGGTTATCAGGCATCATTCTATCTTGTCACCAGGACACATTTTGCACAATCCAAGGAAATTTAGGGGCCCAAATCTGCTATTTGAATAAAAGCATTAAAAAGACAAATGTGACTCATGAAATGAAGTCCAGACGTCACCTCACTCCCAGGACTAATTTAAGACATGATTGAGACTTTAGTGAGCAGCATTTTGGGAGAAAAAAATGAAAGCGCTCAATTAAATTTAGTTAAGGGGGTGATTCAAAATTGATATGAGACAGGATTTGGAAGTGACTTTTTCATTTCAACCCTTAATCCTACAAACGGTTGTGCATTGCATACACACACACGTGTTCTTCCCAAAGGTGAAAGTGTACACACATAAATGTATTTTCTAGTTGGTCAAACAGGCACACCTACACTAAACTAAATGCATGTCCGTTTATATTGTAGTTCACAAATGTCTTTATTGAGGAGAACATCACCTGTCAGTCAGCAAGCAAACTAGATTTATGACAGTCTGAAAAAAAAATAATAAACTATAAAAATAAAAAGGTTCCAATATTAAAAAATCAATAGCCTGAAATATAGAAATATGCTAAAAATCCAGCTGTAAGAAGATAAGGGAGAGAGCCAAAACAATGCTGTAGTTTATCTAAACTTGTGTTTTTTTTTAATAGTATCCAGAGTTATTTGCAAACCTTCCAATACGACACAAATCTGGAGTTTTGCTGTACGGGGCTCCAGGCACTGGGAAGACTTTGCTGGCTGGTGTGATCGCTCACGAAAGTGGGATGAATTTCATCAGCATTCAGGTGACTATGAATTTTTGAACCTGAATAATAGTAATTTGTAATGCCGTAACCGGGTGGAAAGAAGCCTCTTGCCAAAGAATTGACAGTTGTCAGTCAGTCTGCTTCATCATATGCAAATGTGCGCCACCTCTGTAAACAGGGTAGCAGGGACGGAAAGGTCTGTCCGGGCCCCTCACAGCAGTACTGGCCGTACCCCCCCGATGGCGGCCCTGTCTCCTAGTGTCTTTTTTACAAAGTATGCATAAAATTCCTAAATCTTTGCCATGTAGCCTGGGGTGATATTTGAGAAAGTCATTCAGGTTTGACAATATAGCACCATCTTAAAGCGATGGCAATTTTTTTCATATTTTATAGGTATATTATTTTATTTTTTAAAGTAGCTGGTACATTTTATATTAATTAATTCCTTTATTCATACTTCCCAAAATTGCCCTGTGGGTAGTGAAGCAGCATTACGCACACAACAGGCAGTTTGGTCACACCACAATGGTTGCACGTTCCCCATGCTTCTGAAGTGCTAATTAATGTATGAAATACAACTGTATTTCTCCCTTCCCTGGGACGAACACCCCCTCTCCGATATTGATCCCTTTAAGGGTCCTTACAGTACACAAAATAGTGATGATTGTCAGGCTGACTGATGGCACTGCCAACACCTCCCTCAAATTAAAAAAACAAAAATGTTTTAGATGCAGTTTCTCATTAATATTTACTGTACCCCTTTAGGGACCAGAACTTCTCAGCAAATATATTGGAGCAAGTGAGCAGGCAGTGCGGGATGTCTTTATAAGGTAATGCTTTATATATGTTACAGCTGTTTGGTTTTAATGGGTATGTTGTTATTGCACTTCTGAAGTGTTATCTTCAGTTAGCAGCCATGCAGTTTAATCTGAATTCTGTTATGACACATGATTATTAGTGTGTGCAATGTCCTCTCTATCTCAGTTATTTTAATCCCTAAATGAGGTTTAACTGAGCAATATTTTAGGAGAACAATGGAACAGTTTTATTTCATGAAAAAGCATGGTCCTAAAGTTGTACGAGGTTGGGCAGTTCATGTGACTTTAACACATTACTATAGTGCACCTGATCCAATTTTTCCGCCTTGGTGCACTTCTTACTTTGCAGAGATGTATCCTGAAAGCTGATAGGATGACCTCACCTTGATGTACATGGCTAGACAACCTAGATGCACAGGTGCATTGTGGTAAATGAGGTCCAGAGTTCTTCAAAGTGTCTAATCGAGCTTACAATATAAATTTCATGTGTGGGACGCAGGGATACATACTGTCCATTGTCCAGTGTGAAAACTAAGTCATTGTCTTACCCTCTGTGTCTTGTGGTTACAGAGCCCAGGCTGCTAAGCCATGCCTTTTGTTCTTTGATGAGTTTGACTCTATTGCACCACGGAGAGGCCATGATAATACAGGTGTTACTGACAGAGTGGTCAACCAGATTCTGACACAACTGGACGGGGTGGAAGGATTACAAGGTAAGAGCATTGTTACAGAATAAGAAGCTGGATATGCTCTCCATACAAATTGTTTATTTAAAAGGGATAATCATTGTTTCATAATCTTCTTGTAGGAGTTTATGTTCTGGCAGCCACCAGTCGCCCGGATTTGATCGATCCTGCCCTGCTCAGACCTGGACGATTGGACGAGTGTCTGTACTGTCCACCTCCAGACCAGGTCAGCAAACACAGATTGGACAAATGTTGTAAATTATGTAAAAATATAAATTGCTTCTTTTGACATTGTAAAAGATGTGCCTAATATTTGTTTTAAAACCCTTAAAAAATGGGCCCCAGACGCAGACAGAATGACATATGTACAACATTTATTACAGTATACATCTTTACCTAATGTTAAGTGAAACACAGACAAGCATTGGGTCTGCTGCTAATTCCAAGAGAGGTGTCACAGATCAGCATTTACATCATGTAGTTTTCTAGGTTGTATGTGCAGCAATTAGGAGTCACTTACACACAGAAGTAGCCTCTTTTGTTATGCACAACTATGTTTTGCATAACTTAATTTGGTTTTATAGAGAAGTGAATGGATTTGTGAGCACAGATGGTGAAGTGTTCAGGGGCGCAAGAGTTTACATCAGCCTTTGGATTTGGACAAATCAAGACTGTTCCTTACCAAGTGCGAATTGCACCTCGTTTTGTACTGAAGTGCAGAAATGAGATTAGGATGAGCATGCGATTAGTCAGGATTATTTAAATGAGATAAATGGGTGGAGATACTGCTTTATGGGAGGGCACACAGCCATTTCTTTCCCGCAAAAGGGTACTTCTTAGGTTCCAGAGATCCGACCTCCTCCCTATGTCTACTGGTAGGCACATTGCACTTTCCATGCAGAAAACCTCAAGTAGAAAACCGCATTCTAACAGGGGGAGGGATCCCCCCCCTTTACATTATCCCCGTTCTACGGCAGCCAATTCAGACCTACTGGATATTAGCGCAGATATTACCCCCATTTGGTATACATTGCACTTTCCAGTTCCCCTTCTGCAGATAAGCGCCGATTCTAGGTGTACTGCGACCAATGTCATACACATTATCACACATATGACACACAATAGAGGCACGTGTAATGAAGACTGTCTCTGTATCTAATTACTCTCAGGAGTCATTTAAAACCTAAATGGAGTTGAACCAAGCAGCATTTTTGTAGTAAGACTGAAACGTTTAAACCAAATGGGGTGGTTCTAGCGTAGTAACAGGATGGTCACCCATTGCACCAACCTAGGAGCAAATTATTTTTTTACTGGGTTGTATCCAAAGACCTATTTCAAGGTGAAGTGGGTTGTGTACCTTGAGATGTGATTGACAGGTAATAAAGCACACTTGTGCACATAAAGGTTTGTCAATGAGCCTTATTGTGACAGTTTGAAGTGAAGGGTTAATGCTCATCCCCAGTCACCTGAATCGCTCCCCTATAACAGAGGCGATGCCTTTCCCCTTGTCGGTTATGTGAGACTATGGCAGTGATTCAGCTTATCCTCTCTGTGATTTTCTAGCTGAAAAAGCATTCACTTTGTGTCATGTGACACTAAGGCCTTCAAGTTTGCTGGAGGCCTTAGTCAAGGTGTTAAAGCTCATTACAGTATGTTATCAAGGTAGTTCTTTAGGAGAACATAAATAAAGTGTGTTCTGATGTGATTAACCTAATTTGCTAGGTTTTTTTTACTTATAAATATAGGAATGTTACAAAATGCATTACAAACTTTCTGCTTTTATATATGCTCTTTAGAGTTTTTGTGGTATTTTTTTATTTTATTTTTATACAGGTATCTCGATATGAAATCCTGAAAGGTCTAAGCCACTCCATGCTGTTAGATGATGATGTGGATTTCCAGTACATTGCCAGTATGACGGAGAACTTCACAGGAGCAGATCTGAAAGCCTTATTGTACAACGCTCAGCTGGAGGCTATCCACATTAGCCTAGCACCAAGCCCACCACAGGTATAGCCATTCAGTTGTTCTGTGTCATCATTCATTACACTACATTCTTAACTTCTGTTTAGGCTGGATTGCAGATTAAAGGAGATGTTCTACTTAACTGATCCTAACCACCCAAATGTTATATGGGCTCCAAAACAAATTAATCATGGGTTACAGAAAGGGAAGGGCAGAAGTATCCTGCCAGCATGCAGTCCTGGGGGGACATTTTCGTTAGTCTACTCCCCCTTTTTAGCCAAATAACAGCGAGACTTTGTCATATAATGGTACAAGTATATTTTCCTAGAGATGGGTTTTTGAGACATGGGGAAGGGGAAAATATTTTTATGTTTCACTATTATTCATTTCAGGATAATGGGTCTGGACCTGACAGTGATGCTAGTTTATCATCAATGATATTCCTGAACCACAGCAGTATCTCCGATGAATCTGGAGGAGAGCCGGACAGCGTTCTAGAACAGTCTCTTACGTCTCTGGATATGATCAAACTTCCTCCAGAAGATGCCAAGTCCAATATATGGCGTCTTTATTTCGGTAGCTCCAATGACTCTGACCCCGGGAATGGCAATTCAGATCAGGTATTTTAGACATTTTTATTCTGCATATTATGTGGGGCCAGTGGCCCTGTCTGTATTCTTCCCAATAAACAAGCCAGTGGGTTGTGCGCACGTGTTTATTTATGTGGTAATAATGTACACCGCCCTGCAATGTCCTCTGGCATTGGCCAGTGAAAATGTTGGAAGGTGTGTATATTCCTTTTTATTGTTCATGTAGTGGGAGTGTATTTATCACCAAAAACTGCATTTGTATAACTGACTACTATGTTTGTGAATGTAATAAATGTCAGTATTCTTAGAGGTCACATTCCTCATGTTATAATTCACAGCATCCTAATTGACTTATCAACCATTTTCTCCAGCTGTGCATTTCTCTATTTTATTATCTGATTTTGGTGATATTTCTTGTCTTGTATTTGCAGTTTCTAAGAATTCCACTGCTCATGTATAATCTTGGCTTTTTGTGCATGACGTAAAAAATATAGAAACACTAGACACTGCCTATAAACTAAGCATTTCATTCGTGATAAATTATGCATGGATTCGCAAGATTGCAACTCTTTAATCATGCCACAAGGAGCAAAATGTATGCCCCTTTGTTCTAGTTTTTGTGCGCCCTTATTGTGATTAGTGGTATGCAGGATCAATGTGTACAGACTTGTCTATCATCGAAGCACTGCCTATTTGTAGATTTGGACCTCCCCTCTCGTAAATAAGATCTCCCGTCAGTTTCTCATACAAACCAGATCTTATTTTAGCTATGTAGGTATACAAGCAGTCACAGAGTTGTAACAGGAATATATCACAGGAATTCCACATTCCTTCAAGATGAAACCACTATCTACTGCAATACAAAATGCTACATTGCAAAACAAGCAGCCATGCATGCAAATCAGAGCACATGATGCTCAATCTGTCTACATAGTGCATCCTTACCCTACCACTAACTACAATATAAACCTGTGTATAACCTACTAAAGGGATCATTTTGGAGTCTTTTTTCTTGTAGCAGTCACTGTTGCTTTCTGTTCAAAACAACCCTTTCCCAGATACTTAATTACACTGCTCACATCACATGCAATACAAGCTTCATGAAACAAGACAGTGCTATTGTAAAACAATCTACACCTGCCTAATTATTCTGTATATGATAGAACGGACAGCCTATATGCGTTATAGATGTAATGATTTATTAATTATCATAGTAATTGACTGAATTAATTATTTATTATCGTAGTAATTGATAACTCCATGTTGTTTACATGTGTCTTAAACTAGGGTGACTTTATCGCAGTGACCATAAGATAATAGTATCAGGTGCTCAATCCTAAATCACAGCAGCCATTCATGGTACACACAGCTCTGGATACAACTTGGGGACCACAAACCCCAACATGTCAATATTCAAATATGGACCAGGAAGTAACATGCATTGTTCAGTGTTACCCTGACATTTCCCTGCCGCGCTGTTAAAAAATAAATGTCACCTTCCAGCTCCATTGAAGACAGCTGAAACCAGGATCTTTACTAAAGGGTCTTGGTGGGATCTCCTACAGATTACAGACTGAGATGCTGTTACATGACTGTCCCTGACCCAGTGTATTATATAAACCAATTCACCCTGCCTAGCTGTCAATCACACCCTGCTTGTCAGAGAAGCCCCTCCTTTATAACGTGGCGCAGTAGTGGCAGAGGGCATGCTGGGTATATCTGGTTATGTATAAGCACTCCACTTATTCCATGTGTACTATTCAGCTCAGCGATACACACCCTTTGGAATGTCAAATTGCCACTTTACTCATTTTTTTAAATATTGATGCTGTCTGGCTATTGTAATCAAATTTACTATTAAAATTGCCTGGGAATGAAAATTATAAAAAACGGATAGATATCTATATTTATTTAAATAAAGATTCCTCTAGAAAATATTTTAGAATATCACATTTTTTCCCTGCTGCCAAATGTCATGATATGGAGGATGACTAAAGCGTTACATAGGTGTTTGTTGTCCCTATATTGTAATGGCCAGTGGTCAAAGTGGAATTTAGAAATGGCATTATGGAAAATGTAAGTGAATAGAATGCTAGTTTTACAATGAAAGTAATAAAATAAGTGGCAATATGGTATAAGACCATATACCAGCCCACTTCTAACACTGTTAACCCATATATTCCTGGGTGTTCCTGGTTGGCTTTCTGATCAAAGTAGACACCCATGGCTGGATTCATTGAGGAAAGTAAAGCAAAACAAATGGTAACTTTGCACCTGGGCAAAACCATGTTGCATTGGAGGGGGAGGCAAATTTAAAATGTGATCGCAGATTTATAGTTGGGGTAAGGCATGTTCTAGATCAACTTTACATTTCAGTGTATAAATAAAGCTATCAAGTATTTGTGTGCTATATGAAAAAAACAGCCAGGATTTAATTTATGTAATTTATAATAAAGTAATTGGCACCCCTTGCATTGTAACATGATTTTGACCAGGAGAAAACTTACTCATTTTTTTGCCTTAATTTCCTTAATAATTCAGACGCCCCCCAATTTCTGTGACATTTTCTCAGCCTGAAATTGTCACTACTTGCTTCAAGTGCAGTATAATAGTTACATCTATTTCCACTAACTATTTAATTTGTATATATCAGAAGTCATAATTCTAAGAAAATAACCTACACAACTTAACTATTCCCAGCAGCAGAAACATAATGGGAGCTCTAGTTATGATCCCAGCAAAATTATAAACCGTTTTCTGTGCTGTGTGATGGAGACAATTTATTGTAAACTTGTATCACACTTGCTTGGTTCAATACTCTTACAGCAAAGTAAGTTTAGTATATTTGTAGTATATTGTGTCTCAACTAAGGATAAAAACTGCTTTATATAATGTGTCTGCTAGAAATCCTCATCAAAATGTTTACATATTTTTATGTTTAAACACAAGTGATGTCATTATCTGCTTCATGTATATGGATAATTAGATGATTTGCACAGGATTATACATATCCCTATGGTGGAACTTGGAAATCTCCACACCCACTCCAATGAAGAGCATCATATATTCGTCCTCACAATGTACACATAGCTTTATTCCCAGCGTCACATGTAACCTGTCTTCCTTCAATTGTCTTTACAGACCTGCCACAGCTTGTCAGGAAGCAATTCCATTACACATGATTTCACTGGCTTGTCTGTAGGAGAATTAGTGCCATCACAACCTCTAGTGTTCATAACATCCTCACAAGAAGATCAACAGGAGTACTGTCAGAGTCTAAACGCTGAGATCACTGTTACCAACTACATGAATGTGGTATAATAACTTTCCAAATGCTTCTGTCCTCTCCGTCCTCACCTCTGTCCCTTCTCATATACAGGAGATGCTATTATTAATGCAGACATAAAATACACATAAAAACATCCCCCCATCCTCCAAGTAGTAGAACTACATGAGACTGGGCCAAGTAATTTCTTTGCTGACAGTCTGGAAAAGATAAATTTCATTTTTAAATTCTCCAGCTTGTGAGCCTTATAAGTGATGGGACATAATATAGGGGAGGGCAAGTATCCACCAAAATTCTCTTTCTGCTACTTTAGGGGGTGTTAGGACTAAAAGGGCAGGGGTGACATTTTTTTACTTTAAGTTCACCTTTAAACAAGACTCTGGGCTCATTCACACCTGCGTAAAAATGCAGATTAAGCCTAAATCTGTCTTTTAGAAATGTGAGTGAAGTATTGTGAATGGGTGGATGTGCGTAACATAACTATATGTGCATCTTACACCCACGTTTACATATACATAACATTACAGCTGTGAATAAAAAAACTAACATGCGAATGGTTCCCCGTCATAACATGTGCACGTACATATACAATACATATATTAACACTTTATATGCATGTGTGAGAGAGCTTCCAGACTTCAGTTTCTACATTGTACACAGCGTAGCAAGTCATTTTTTTTTGTCTTCAGAAAGTATGGACCACACAGAGCCTTATGGTTTATTGTTTGTACTAATAATTAATTCAGTAGGTTCTAATCTTATTCTAGATCTGCAACACCTTGCTCTGTTTTAACCAACATTTTGCAAGCACATTAAATGATATGTTGTGGTTCATCTTGTGTTCAGAAGCTTTAAAGACTTTCAAACAGAGAGGTTTATTTTTACCATAATCCTAAACCTGAAATTCATACAGGAATACATGCGTCAATGCAATGAGAATTCACATTCTACATGGATATATGCAGCAGTACCACTCAGTAGTACATTATTTGTGAATCCAATGTTGCCATTGTTACTTTATGTGGGCTATTCTCTAAATTATCTCATAACAAAACGCGTAACATCCCCCCAAAAAACATTGGTGGTACACAGGGTTCCCCAAGAGTACACCTTCAAATTTAGAATGGTGCAGCATTTGTAAACAGTCTTTGCGATGTGTTTGCTTTGCAGCTGCTTGTGTAATACTGGTGTATTCTATAGCACAGTGTGACTATCACAAATATTCATAATGGATAGAAGGAAAGAAGACTATTCTGGAAACTGGATGGCTATTGTAAACAAAAGCAGACACTAGTGAGCAGTAGTGTATATATATTTCAATGTTGGCAAGAGGAGGTTGACACTTCTCTGACATAATAGCGATTATATTTAAAGAGAAATAAAAGAACCAGATTAGAACTAAGCGTGAGGAACATTGTCACAAAGAATAACATATTCTTAAACTGTACATTGCAAGACAACTCTGGATACAGAATTCCTTTATGACTAGCAATATGCTTGTTACACTGTCCCTATATTTTATATCATTTTGTTTTAGATGATTGTAAAATACGTTATGTTTTTGTATTTCTCTTTTCCCCGAATCAGGAGATTAATACACTGGAGCTGATGCAGAGTTAGTTGCAAAATTTGTGTAAATTACTCAAAAAAGCACTCAAAAATAATATATATCTGCTCATATGAATATTCCTCCTCTCCAGTCACAAGGGCCAGATACACACAATTCTGCATTGGTGCATATGTGTGTGTGTTCTCCTGGTAGTATGCACCCTGTGAATTTTGCTCAATTTACGCTATGCAAATTGGCTTAAGTTAAACTCTGCATCAGTCCCTCTGTGCAGAAATTATAATAATTTAAATATGTTCTTCCAACCGTTTCTGTTGATCATTTACCATTCAGGAGGAAGCATCGCACTGTGAAATGGAATCAAAGAAGAAAATGTGCATCACCCAACGCCACCTTATGACAGCACTCGCCACTACAAGGCCTTCTATAAGTGCGGCAGACTGGAAGTTTTTCAATCGTCTGTAAGTAGTGAAATAAATAAATGTTTGTCTTTGACAAATGGGTATATCTGAAGCATGTAGATTGCTCTATGGATACCAAAAGTGGATTACACTGTATACGTACTTAATCTTTCTTGTTTAACTTTTATTTCTAGCTATGAAAACTTCCAAAATCCAAAGAGATCAAGTGTACAGACCTTCCAAGGTGTACAGAAAGTAACATTAGCTTAATACCTGCTACAATAATAATCTACCCTGCACATTAAATGTATCAAAGTGTGAAATGTGTATAATTCAAACTTAATAAATGTGTTTATTTTTCATGTTGTCTCTAATTTTTTCTTTCAAACATGGTTGTAAAATTGTGTGTGTGTGGATTGGGGCATCACTATGAATATGCAGCAATTATGCCACATTGTTGTTACTCATTGATACATGGGCCAAGTGTTCCTATTCAGCTGAACTACAGTGCTGAGCAGGGTTTGTCAGCATGATGAGAGTTGTAGCTCAGCAGCATCTGGAGAATCACAAAATCCCATACACAGCATCATCTGGAATAAAAACACGTATAGAATAATGCTGGATATGCTGTTTTTGCTGTATTTGTCCGAAGAAAACAATCTGAAACAAATACAAATTGTGGCACAAATAAACAGAACATAATGCAATACTTGTCCAGTTTCATGTAGCTACATTCAACAATCTTTATACCGCAGGTAGATTGAAAAGATGACCTATACACCTTTGATTGTTTTGAAATGTAAAATGGCATGCAATCCGAAGTGTCAGAATGAAACAACACGGAAACATAAACATTAATAAAAAAAACAAAAAAAAATAATAATAATTAAAAAACATTAACAAATGACATAAACACATTGGAAATAAGTAAATGAATAAAAATTACTAAACCATTCAGCCACAAACTGAAAAATGGCCAATGATTGTGCTTACCTTACTGTAAAGTGTCAGAATGGTTACAAGGTTGCATGATGTCCGACTCTTTTATTTTGGAAGCATTATTCATTCTATTGCCATGTCTCGGATAGTTAAAGTGTTCAGCCACTCACAGCTCAGAGTAACAGTTATAGAAGAGACTTTACTGTGTTTTTCTTTTTATGGCCACAGGTGCTCTCTTTCTTTATCTTAATATTTTTATTATTTTTTTCTAGGGATGAGCGCGCTCGGATTTCTGAAATCCGAGCCCACCCGAACGTTGCGGATCCGAGTCGGATCCGAGACAGATCCGGGTATTGGCGCCAAATTCAAAAGTGAAACTGAGGCTCTGACTCATAATCCCGTTGTCGGATCTCGCGATACTCGGATCCTATAAATTCCCCGCTAGTCGCCGCCATCTTCACTCGGGCATTGATCAGGGTAGAGGGAGGGTGTGTTAGGTGGTCCTCTGTGCTGTTTAGTTCTGTGCTGTTTAGTTCTGTGCTGTTTAGTGCTGTGCTGTGCTGTGCTGTTTAGTGCTGTGCTGTGCTGTTTAGTGCTGTGCTGTGCTGTGCTGTGCTGTGCTGTGCTGTGCTGTGCTGTGTTCTGCAGTATCAGTCCAGTGGTGCTGTGTGCTGTGCTCTGTCCTTCTGAGGTCAGTGGTGCTGCTGGGTCCTGTGCTGTGTCCTGTTCAGTCCAGTGGTGCTGTGTCCTGTGCTCTGTGCTTCTAAGGGCATAGTTATTTCCCCAATATTCCCCTGTGTTTAAAAAAATAAAAAAAAGTTTTTTTAAAAAATACCAAAAACTACTTTAATATTTTTTAATTACCACAAAATTTTCACAACCAATCCTGCAGTATAAGCCCATTGGTACTGCAATATTACCAAGTTCACACATTCAGCAGTAAAAGTCCAGTGGTACTGCAATATTACAAAGTTTACACATTCTGCAGTATCAGTCCAGTGGTGCTGTGTCCTGTGCTCTGTCCTGCTGAGTTCCGTAGTGCTGCTGGGTCCTGTGCCGTGTCCTGTTCAGTCCAGTGGTGCTGTGTCCTGTGCTCTGTGCTTCTAAGGGCATAGTTATTTCCCCATTATTCCCAAGTTTGTAAAAAATAAAAAAAAAGTAAAAAAAAATAAAAAATTAAAAAAAAAAAAAAATATATAATAATTATAACCAAATTTGCAAAACCAATCCAGCATTATAAGTCCATTGGTACTGCAATATTACCAAGTTCACACATTCAGCAGTAAAAGTCCAGTGGTACTGCAATATTACAAAGTTTACACATTCTGCAGTATCAGTCCAGTGGTGCTGTGTCCTGTGCTCTGTCCTGCTGAGTTCCGTAGTGCTGCTGGGTCCTGTGCCGTGTCCTGTTCAGTCCAGTGGTGCTGTGTCCTGTGCTCTGTGCTTCTAAGGGCATAGTTATTTCCCCATTATTCCCAAGTTTGTAAAAAATAAAAAAAAAGTAAAAAAAAATAAAAAATTAAAAAAAAAAAAAAATATATAATAATTATAACCAAATTTGCAAAACCAATCCAGCATTATAAGTCCATTGGTACTGCAATATTACCAAGTTCACACATTCTGCAGTATCTTGTGCTACATATAATGGAGAACAAAAATTTGGAGGATAAAGTAGGGAAAGATCAAGACCCACTTCCTCCTAATGCTGAAGCTGCTGCCACTAGTCATGACATAGACGATGAAATGCCATCAACGTCGTCTTCCAAGCCCGATGCCCAATCTCGTAGTACCGGGCATGTAAAATCCAAAAAGCCCAAGTTAAGAAAAAGTAGCAAAAAGAGAAACTTAAAATCATCTGAGGAGAAACGTAAAGTTGCCAATATGCCATTTACGACACGGAGTGGCAAGGAACGGCTTAGGCCCTGGCCCGTGTTCATGACTAGTGGTTCAGCTTCACCCACGGATCTTAGCCCTCCTCCTCCTCCCCCCCCCTACAAAAAATTGAAGAGAGTTATGCTGTCAGCAACAAAACAGCAAACAACTCTGCCTTCTAAAGAGAAATTATCACAAATCCCCAAGGCGAGTCCAAGGGTGTTGGTGGTTGTCAAGCCTGACCTTCCCATCACTGTACGGGAAGAGGTGGCTCGGGAGGAGGCTATTGATGATGTAGCTGGCGCTGTGGAGGAACTTGATGATGAGGATGGTGATGTGGTTATTGTAAATGAGGCACCAGGGGGGGAAACAGCTGATGTCCATGGGATGAAAAAGCCCATCGTCATGCCTGGTCAGAAGACCAAAAAATGCACCTCTTCGGTCTGGAGTTATTTTTATCCAAATCCAGACAACCAATGTATGGCAATATGTAGCTTATGTAAAGCTCAAATAAGCAGGGGTAAGGATCTTGCCCACCTAGGAACATCCTCCCTTATACGTCACCTGAATAACCTTCATAGTTCAGTGGTTAGTTCAGGAACTGGGGCTAGGACCCTCATCGGTACAGGGACACCTAAATCCCGTGGTCCAGTTGGATACACACCAGCAACACCCTCCTCGTCAACTTCCTCCACAATCTCCATCAGATTCAGTCCTGCAGCCCAAGTCACCAGCCAGACTGAGTCCTCCTCAATACGGGATTCATCCGAGGAATCCTGCAGCGGTACGCCTACTACTGCCACTGCTGCTGTTGCTGCTGTTAGTCGGTCATCTTCCCAGAGGGGAAGTCGTAAGACCGCTAAGTCTTTCACCAAACAATTGACCGTCCAACAGTCGTTTGCCATGACCACCAAATACGATAGTAGTCACCCTATTGCAAAGCGTATAACTGCGGCTGTAACTGCAATGTTGGTGTTAGACGTGCGCCCGGTGTCCGCCATCAGTGGAGTGGGATTTAGAGGGTTGATGGAGGTATTGTGTCCCCGGTACCAAATCCCCTCGAGATTCCACTTCACTAGGCAGGCGATACCAAAAATGTACAGAGAAGTACGATCAAGTGTCCTCAGTGCTCTTAAAAATGCGGTTGTACCCACTGTCCACTTAACCACGGACATGTGGACAAGTGGTTCTGGGCAAACGAAGGACTATATGACTGTGACAGCCCACTGGGTAGATGCATCCCCTTCCGCAGCAACAGCAACAGCTGCATCAGTAGCAGCATCTACAAAATGGCTGCTCATGCAAAGGCAGGCAACATTGTGCATTACAGGCTTTAATAAGAGGCACAACGCTGCCAACATATTAGAGAAAATGAGGGAAATTATCTCCCAGTGGCTTACCCCACTTAGACTCTCATGGGGATTTGTGGTGTCAGACAATGCCAGTAACATTGTGCGGGCATTAAATATGGGCAATTTCCAGCACGTCCCATGTTTTGCCCACACCATTAATTTGGTGGTGCAGCATTACCTGAAGAGTGACAGGGGTGTGCAGGAGATGCTTGCGGTGGCGCGCAAAATTGCTGGACACTTTCGGCATTCAGCCAGTGCCTACCGCAGACTAGAGGCACATCAAAAAAGCTTGAACCTGCCCTGCCATCACCTCAAACAAGAGGTTGTGACGCGCTGGAACTCCACCCTCTATATGCTGCAGAGGATGGAGGAGCAGCAAAAGGCCATTCAGGCCTACACAGCCACCTACGACATAGGCAAAGGAGTGGGGATGCGCCTGAGTCAAGCGCAGTGGAGACTGATTTCCGTGTTGTGCAAGGTTCTGCAGCCATTTGAACTTGCCACACGAGAAGTCAGTTCCGACACTGCCAGCTTGAGTCAGGTCATTCCCCTGATCAGGCTGTTGCAGAAGCAGCTGGAGAAAGTGAGGGAGGAGCTGGTAAGCCATTGCGATTACAGCAAGCATGTAGCTCTTGTGGATGTAGCCCTTCGTACGCTTTGCCAGGATCCGAGGGTGGTCACTCTTTTAAAGTCAGAGGAATACATTCTGGCCACCGTGCTCGATCCTCGGTTTAAAGCGTATGTTGTGTCTCTGTTTCCGGCGGACACAAATCTACAGCGGTGCAAAGACCTGCTGGTCAGGAGATTGTCCTCTGAAGAGGACCGTGACATGCCAACAGCTCCACCCTCATTTTCTTCCACATCTATGGCTGCGAGGAAAAAGCTCAGTTTTCCCAAAAGAGGCACTGGCGGGGATGCTGATAACATCTGGTCCGGACTGAAGGACCTGCCAACCATTGCAGACATGTCTACTCTCGCTGCATTGGATGCTGTCACAATAGAAAAAAATTGTGGATGATTACTTTGCTGACACCATCCAAGTAGACATGTCAGACAGTCCATATTGTTACTGGCAGGAAAAAAAGGCAGTTTGGAAGCCCCTGTACAAACTGGCTCTATTTTACCTGAGTTGTCCCCCCTCCAGTGTGTACTCGGAAAGAGTTTTTAGTGCAGCGGGGAACCTGGTCAGTGAGCGGCGAAGGAGGTTGCTTCCTCACAACGTTGAAAAAATGATGTTTATAAAAATGAATAATCAATTCCTCAATGAAGTACAGCACTGCCCTCCAGATACTGAGGGACCTGTGGTTGTGGAGTCCAGCGGGGACGAATTGATAATGTGTGATGAGGAGGAAGTACACACTGTAGGGGGAGAGGAATCAGAGGTTGAGGATGAGGACGACATCTTGCCTCAGTAGAGCCTGTTTAGTCTGTACAGGGAGAGATGAATAGCTTTTTTGGTGTGGGGGCCCAAACAAACCAATCATTTCAGTCAAAGTTGTTTGGTAGGCCCTGTCGCTGAAATGATTGGTTTGTTAAAGTGTGCATGTCCTATTTCAACAACAGACCTCTCAACTGCAGCTCATCCCTCCTCTGCGGGGATAATGTCTCCTGTGCTCTGACATGTCACTCTGTGTACTCTCAGCCTCAGGATCTGACACTACAGCTACCATGCCTCTTGTAGCAGCCCTCACTCCAGGGCCTCTTCCATGTGCAGTGTCCCCCTCTCTCTTGGGTTCACTATAGTGGCATGGAGTTCTCCCCCTCATCCAGGGCACACATTCCTTGCCCTGGCTCAGTCACCACGCTCAGACTTCCAGGCAATGCTGGGGGAGCCTGGGAGCTTCCACCCCAGGTCCCCAGCTACAACTCTCCTCTCCTGTGTCTTCTCTCTCTTTCTGACACTTTAAAGATCATGCCTTTAAATGAAAAAGTCAGTCTTCATTGCACGACTATGTGCAAGTGCAACAGGGACATTTTTTTGGGTTTACAAAATCAAACAATAACACTACGACCCTGTCTGTCTGGGGTCTGTCAATGACGAATTGTCTGGAGCATGTTTTGAGGAGGTATTGTGGCCCCGGTATCAAATTGGGTACCGGGGCCACCCCACTATGCAGTCCAGATACTTGTTTGGTGGAATTCCGACACGTGGAGGGTTTTTTAATTATATTGTGGCCACGGTACCAAATTGTGTACCGGGGCCACCACACTACGCAGTCAAGATACTTGTTTGGTGGAATTCAGACCAGTTGAGGGTTTTATTATTATATTGTGTGGACCACTCTATCTATACCACACTACAACTCTATACCACTCTATTTCCTACTTTAATTCTATTTAATTCTATTTCCTACTTTAATTCTATTACTAATTAATTAACATAAAGAGGAACAAAAAAAACCAATTTTACCAAAAGTATAATATGACTTAGACTTACAAACACTACACTTGAAAGATCGTGCCTTTAAATGAAAAAGTAAGTCTTCATTGCACGACTATGTGCAACAGGGACAGTTTTTTTCTTTACAAAGTCAACTAATAACACTTGGACCCTGTCTGTCTTTAACATACTTAATGGGATCTCAATGACGAATTGTCTGTAGCATGTTTGGAGGAGGTATTGTGGCCCCGGTATCAAGTTGGGTACCGGGGCCACCCCACTACGCAGTCCAGATACTTGTTTGGTGGAATTCTGACACGTGGAGGGTGTATTTATTTTATTGTGGCCCCGGTATCAAGTTGGGTACCGGGGCCACCCCACTACGCAGTCCAGATACTTGTTTGGTGGAATTCTGACACGTGGAGGGTTTTTTAATTATATTGTGGCCTCGGTACCAAATTGTGTACCGGGGCCACCACACTACGCAGTCAAGATAGATAGATGCGTATCATAGATAAAGTACATTCAGTGGTGTGGGGCAAATTGAAAAATATTCAAAATGCACTGACATTATCAAAAACAAGAGGTTGTCACACGCTAAAACTCCAACATGTATATGATGGAGAGGATGGAGGAGCAGCCGTATGTGTAGTGTAATGCAGACCTGTTGAAGGTTTTTTATATATTTTATTGTGGTGCCCAGTGCCCACTCCTCTACGCAGTCCAGGTACATTTATTGGTGCGATTCATAAAAGTTCAGGGTTTTTAATATATTGTGGTGACCCACTCCTCTACGCAGTCCAGGTACAATTATTGGTGCGAATCATAAAAGTTCAGGGTTTTTAATATATTGTGGTGACCCACTCCTCTACGCAGTCCAGGTACATTTATTGGTGCGATTCATAAAAGTTCAGGGTTTTTAATATATTGTGGTGACCCACTCCTCTACGCAGTCCAGGTACATTTATTGGTGCGAATCAAACAAGTTGATGGTTTTCTTATTATATATATTGTGGTGACCCACTCCTCTACGCAGTCCAGGTACATTTATTGGTGCGATTCATAAAAGTTCAGGGTTTTTAAGATATTGTGGTGACCCACTCCTCTACGCAGTCCAGGTACAATTATTGGTGCGATTCATAAAAGTTCAGGGTTTTTAATATATTGTGGTGACCCACTCCTCTACGCAGTCCAGGTACATTTATTGGTGCGATTCATAAAAGTTCAGGGTTTTTAATATATTGTGGTGACCCACTCCTCTACGCAGTCCAGGTACAATTATTGGTGCGAATCATAAAAGTTCAGGGTTTTTAATATATTGTGGTGACCCACTCCTCTATGCAGTCCAGGTACATTTATTGGTGCGATTCATAAAAGTTCAGGGTTTTTAATATATTGTGGTGACCCACTCCTCTACGCAGTCCAGGTACATTTATTGGTGCGAATCAAACAAGTTGATGGTTTTCTTATTATATATATTGTGGTGACCCACTCCTCTACGCAGTCCAGGTACATTTATTGGTGCGATTCATAAAAGTTCAGGGTTTTTAAGATATTGTGGTGACCCACTCCTCTACGCAGTCCAGGTACAATTATTGGTGCGATTCATAAAAGTTCAGGGTTTTTAATATATTGTGGTGACCCACTCCTCTACGCAGTCCAGGTACATTTATTGGTGCGATTCATAAAAGTTCAGGGTTTTTAATATATTGTGGTGACCCACTCCTCTACGCAGTCCAGGTACATTTATTGGTGCGAATCAAACAAGTTGATGGTTTTCTTATTATATATATTGTGGTGACCCACTCCTCTACGCAGTCCAGGTACATTTATTGGTGCGATTCATAAAAGTTCAGGGTTTTTAATATATTGTGGTGACCCACTCCTCTACGCAGTCCAGGTACAATTATTGGTGCGAATCATAAAAGTTCAGGGTTTTTAAGATATTGTGGTGACCCACTCCTCTACGCAGTCCAGAAAGATACCTTTTTGCAACGTTTTGGACTAATAACTATATTGTGAGGTGTTCAGAATACACTGTAAATTAGTGGAAATGCTTGTTATTGAATGTTATTGAGGTTAATAATAGCCTAGGAGTGAAAATAAGCCCAAAAACTTGATTTTTAAACTTTTTATGTTTTTTTCAAAAAAAATCCGAATCCAATACCTTAAATCCGAACCGAGACCTTTCGTCAAGTGTTTTGCGAGACAAATCCGAACCTCAAAAATAACGAAAATCCGGATCCAAAACACAAAACACGAGACCTCAAAAGTCGCCGGTGCACATCCCTATTTTTTTCATAGGGTGGGGAATTCGTTTTGTTTCTAACTCTGGATTTGTTTAATAAGTATATTATTTATTTTTGTATTATTGTTTATATAGCAGCCATCATATTACGCAGTGCTGTACAGAGAATATATAATCATTCACATCAGTCCCAGCCTCACTGGGGCTTACATCGTACGTACACACACACACACGTCTGTGCACAATTCTAAATCGCAGCAACCATTCATGGTACACACAGCTTGAGATACAACTTGGGGACAACAAACTCCAACAGAGATATATGCTGCTGTACCTGTCTCTTCGAATGCAAAAGCAGCCCCCATAGGTTTCTATGGGGACTGCTGTTTTGCACCATTTAACAAGCTAAAGCTGGTGTTAGCCATTGAAGCCTATGGGGAGAGCATTGCGGTATTATTATTTCTCTTTCATCCAGTGTGGGGGACACTGCTTACCATGGGGTTGTGGAGGGGAGCTGCGAGTTGGCACCTAGCTAGTTAAGTTTAGTACTGCTGACAGACCCCTCCCCTCTACAATCCCCCTGCCTCTTCCTGTTCAGTTTTTTTTTAGGTGTCCATGGAGTTGGGCTGTGTTTTTAGTTACTGCATTATTTTATTTTATTTCATTTCTTTTTTCTACTGTCCCTGTATTCTCCCTCAGGCATAGAGCGCGGGGACTTCGTCTGAGGAGCGGCCATTTTCAGAGAAATACCAAGCTTCCGCTGAGGCGGGGGGGGGGGGGGACGGGGGGGACTTGGGTTTCATCTGACGACAATCTGAGCACAGATTAAAAGGCTGCAACGCAAAAGAAACAAAGGCGAGCTATAATAACCTCTAGTGAGCGGGTAGGATAATCCTCCCTGAAGCAAAAGCCTCCAGTGAGGGGAGTGTAACAGAGATCCCCCCCCTCACACTGATTGGTGCGCTCCAAATGCGGGAAAATTCAGCTAGAGTTTACCTCAGAGAACTTCTGACTGAAATAATGGAGAATCCATCTGCTGCTGCTTCACTTCCTTGAAGAAACAATGGCAGCTAAGTACCCCAGTGGGGGAAGTTGTTTTTTATAGTCAGCAGAGCTATATGTGTATGTCTATAATGTCTGATAAGAACAAGAATTATTGTGCAGAATTTTATACCTGTTCAAAATGCTCTGTCAGATTACCTGAGGGGCAAACAGACCAGGGGGCATTTGTGCTCAGTGTGACCCTGTCCTCAGCAGTAAGTACCCCACTGGGGAATAACTAGTTAATGAGGCTCCTTGTGGTAATATAGAGAAGACTGTCATATATATATATATATATACACCTACAGTTTAGTTTTATTTTAGAAGGCTCTAAAGTTAATGCAGACAGTATGTCACATGAGTGTTCAGTCAAATTATTATTAGACATTCATTTTATTATCCAGAGATTAATTTCCATACTGTTTTGAGGCATTAGCCGGGGTCAAAACAAACTTGGTTATATTATTATCTCTGTGCTGTGATTGTTTATGGCCTGTCTGTCTCTTTTTAAATAATAACATATAGTGGTTGTTAAAATCTGAGGAGGATCATGTTATTTTCCTATAGGACTGCTCCCCCTTCACAGATTGGTCTGTTCCTTGAAGCCAATTCACGGAACTGGACAGTAGACAGTTGAAGAAACTTCTGAGCAGTTTTACCTCACAAGCACTGATCAGCTGTATATAAGGTGTGTGACTGACAGGCTGCTCTCTATCAGCAGTATATACTGTGTGTGACTGACAGGCTGCTCTCTATCACCTGTATATACTGTGTGTGACTGACAGGCTGCTCTCTATCAGCAGTATATACTGTGTGTGACTGACAGGCTGCTCTCTATCACCTGTATATACTGTGTGTGACTGACAGGCTGCTCTCTATCACCTGTATATACTGTGTGTGACTGACAGGCTGCTCTCTATCACCTGTATATACTGTGTGTGACTGACAGGCTGCTCTCTATCAGTAATATATACTGTGTGTGACTAACAGGCTGCTCTCTATCAGCAGTATATACTGTGTGTGACTGACAGGCTGCTCTCTATCAGTAATATATACTGTGTGTGACTAACAGGCTGCTCTCTATCAGCAGTATATACTGTGTGTGACTGACAGGCTGCTCTCTATCAGTAATATATACTGTGTGTGACTAACAGGCTGCTCTCTATCAGCTGTATATACTGTGTGAGAGTGACAGGCTGCTCTCTATGAACTGTATATACTGTGTGTGACTGACAGGCTGCTCTCTATGAACTGTATATACTGTGTGTGACTGACAGGCTGCTCTCTATCAGCAGTATATACTGTGTGTGACTGACAGGCTGCTCTCTATCAGCAGTATATACTGTGTGTGACTGACAGGCTGCTCTCTATCAGCAGTATATACTGTGTGTGACTGACAGGCTGCTCTCTATCAGCAGTATATACTGTGTGTGACTGACAGGCTGCTCTCTATCACCTGTATATACTGTGTGTGACTGACAGGCTGCTCTCTATCACCTGTATATACTGTGTGTGACTGACAGGCTGCTCTCTATCACCTGTATATACTGTGTGTGACTGACAGGCTGCTCTCTATCACCTGTATATACTGTGTGTGACTAACAGGCTGCTCTCTATCACCTGTATATACTGTGTGTGACTGACAGGCTGCTCTCTATCACCTGTATATACTGTGTGTGACTGACAGGCTGCTCTCTATCACCTGTATATACTGTGTGTGACTGACAGGCTGCTCTCTATCAGTAATATATACTGTGTGTGACTAACAGGCTGCTCTCTATCAGCAGTATATACTGTGTGTGACTGACAGGCTGCTCTCTATAAACTGTATATACTGTGTGTGACTAACAGGCTGCTCTCTATCAGCAGTATATACTGTGTGTGACTGACAGGCTGCTCTCTATCAACTGTATATACTGTGTGTGACTGACAGGCTGCTCTCTATCAGTAATATATACTGTGTGTGACTAACAGGCTGCTCTCTATCAGCTGTATATACTGTGTGAGAGTGACAGGCTGCTCTCTATGAACTGTATATACTGTGTGTGACTGACAGGCTGCTCTCTATCAGCAGTATATACTGTGTGTGACTGACAGGCTGTTCTCTATCAGCAGTATATACTGTGTGTGACTGACAGGCTGCTCTCTATCACCTGTATATACTGTGTGTGACTGACAGGCTGCTCTCTATCACCTGTATATACTGTGTGTGACTGACAGGCTGCTCTCTATCAACTGTATATACTGTGTGTGACTGACAGGCTGCTCTCTATCAGTAATATATACTGTGTGTGACTAACAGGCTGCTCTCTATCAGCAGTATATACTGTGTGTGACTGACAGGCTGCTCTCTATAAACTGTATATACTGTGTGTGACTAACAGGCTGCTCTCTATCAGCAGTATATACTGTGTGTGACTGACAGGCTGCTCTCTATCAACTGTATATACTGTGTGTGACTGACAGGCTGCTCTCTATCAGTAATATATACTGTGTGTGACTAACAGGCTGCTCTCTATCAGCTGTATATACTGTGTGAGAGTGACAGGCTGCTCTCTATGAACTGTATATACTGTGTGTGACTGACAGGCTGCTCTCTATGAACTGTATATACTGTGTGTGACTGACAGGCTGCTCTCTATCAGCAGTATATACTGTGTGTGACTGACAGGCTGCTCTCTATCAGCAGTATATACTGTGTGTGACTGACAGGCTGCTCTCTATCAGCAGTATATACTGTGTGTGACTGACAGGCTGCTCTCTATCAGCAGTATATACTGTGTGTGACTGACAGGCTGCTCTCTATCACCTGTATATACTGTGTGTGACTGACAGGCTGCTCTCTATCACCTGTATATACTGTGTGTGACTGACAGGCTGCTCTCTATCACCTGTATATACTGTGTGTGACTGACAGGCTGCTCTCTATCACCTGTATATACTGTGTGTGACTGACAGGCTGCTCTCTATCACCTGTATATACTGTGTGTGACTGACAGGCTGCTCTCTATCACCTGTATATACTGTGTGTGACTGACAGGCTGCTCTCTATCACCTGTATATACTGTGTGTGACTGACAGGCTGCTCTCTATCACCTGTATATACTGTGTGTGACTGACAGGCTGCTCTCTATCACCAGCAGTATACTGTGTGTGACTGACAGGCTGCTCTCTATCATCAGCAGTATACTGTGTGTGACTGACAGGCTGCTCTCTATCAGCTGTATATACTGTGTGTGACTGACAGGCTGCTCTCTATCAGTAATATATACTGTGTGTGACTGACAGGCTGCTCTCTATCACCTGTATATACTGTGTGTGACTGACAGGCTGCTCTCTATCAACTGTATATACTGTGTGTGACTGACAGGCTGCTCTCTATCAGTAATATATACTGTGTGTGACTAACAGGCTGCTCTCTATCAGCTGTATATACTGTGTGAGAGTGACAGGCTGCTCTCTATGAACTGTATATACTGTGTGTGACTGACAGGCTGCTCTCTATCAGCAGTATATACTGTGTGTGACTGACAGGCTGCTCTCTATCAACTGTATATACTGTGTGTGACTGACAGGCTGCTCTCTCTCAGCAGTATATACTGTGTGTGACCGACAGGCTGCTCTCTATCAGTAATATATACTGTGTGTGACTAACAGGCTGCTCTCTATCAGCTGTATATACTGTGTGAGAGTGACAGGCTGCTCTCTATGAACTGTATATACTGTGTGTGACTGACAGGCTGCTCTCTATGAACTGTATATACTGTGTGTGACTGACAGGCTGCTCTCTATCAGCAGTATATACTGTGTGTGACTGACAGGCTGCTCTCTATCAGCAGTATATACTGTGTGTGACTGACAGGCTGCTCTCTATCAGCAGTATATACTGTGTGTGACTGACAGGCTGCTCTCTATCAGCAGTATATACTGTGTGTGACTGACAGGCTGCTCTCTATCACCTGTATATACTGTGTGTGACTGACAGGCTGCTCTCTATCACCTGTATATACTGTGTGTGACTGACAGGCTGCTCTCTATCACCTGTATATACTGTGTGTGACTGACAGGCTGCTCTCTATCACCTGTATATACTGTGTGTGACTAACAGGCTGCTCTCTATCACCTGTATATACTGTGTGTGACTGACAGGCTGCTCTCTATCACCTGTATATACTGTGTGTGACTGACAGGCTGCTCTCTATCACCTGTATATACTGTGTGTGACTGACAGGCTGCTCTCTATCAGTAATATATACTGTGTGTGACTAACAGGCTGCTCTCTATCAGCAGTATATACTGTGTGTGACTGACAGGCTGCTCTCTATAAACTGTATATACTGTGTGTGACTAACAGGCTGCTCTCTATCAGCAGTATATACTGTGTGTGACTGACAGGCTGCTCTCTATCAACTGTATATACTGTGTGTGACTGACAGGCTGCTCTCTATCAGTAATATATACTGTGTGTGACTAACAGGCTGCTCTCTATCAGCTGTATATACTGTGTGAGAGTGACAGGCTGCTCTCTATGAACTGTATATACTGTGTGTGACTGACAGGCTGCTCTCTATCAGCAGTATATACTGTGTGTGACTGACAGGCTGTTCTCTATCAGCAGTATATACTGTGTGTGACTGACAGGCTGCTCTCTATCACCTGTATATACTGTGTGTGACTGACAGGCTGCTCTCTATCACCTGTATATACTGTGTGTGACTGACAGGCTGCTCTCTATCAACTGTATATACTGTGTGTGACTGACAGGCTGCTCTCTATCAGTAATATATACTGTGTGTGACTAACAGGCTGCTCTCTATCAGCAGTATATACTGTGTGTGACTGACAGGCTGCTCTCTATAAACTGTATATACTGTGTGTGACTAACAGGCTGCTCTCTATCAGCAGTATATACTGTGTGTGACTGACAGGCTGCTCTCTATCAACTGTATATACTGTGTGTGACTGACAGGCTGCTCTCTATCAGTAATATATACTGTGTGTGACTAACAGGCTGCTCTCTATCAGCTGTATATACTGTGTGAGAGTGACAGGCTGCTCTCTATGAACTGTATATACTGTGTGTGACTGACAGGCTGCTCTCTATGAACTGTATATACTGTGTGTGACTGACAGGCTTCTCTCTATCAGCAGTATATACTGTGTGTGACTGACAGGCTGCTCTCTATCAGCAGTATATACTGTGTGTGACTGACAGGCTGCTCTCTATCAGCAGTATATACTGTGTGTGACTGACAGGCTGCTCTCTATCACCTGTATATACTGTGTGTGACTGACAGGCTGCTCTCTATCACCTGTATATACTGTGTGTGACTGACAGGCTGCTCTCTATCACCTGTATATACTGTGTGTGACTGACAGGCTGCTCTCTATCACCTGTATATACTGTGTGTGACTGACAGGCTGCTCTCTATCACCTGTATATACTGTGTGTGACTGACAGGCTGCTCTCTATCACCTGTATATACTGTGTGTGACTGACAGGCTGCTCTCTATCACCTGTATATACTGTGTGTGACTGACAGGCTGCTCTCTATCACCTGTATATACTGTGTGTGACTGACAGGCTGCTCTCTATCACCAGCAGTATACTGTGTGTGACTGACAGGCTGCTCTCTATCATCAGCAGTATACTGTGTGTGACTGACAGGCTGCTCTCTATCAGCTGTATATACTGTGTGTGACTGACAGGCTGCTCTCTATCAGTAATATATACTGTGTGTGACTGACAGGCTGCTCTCTATCACCTGTATATACTGTGTGTGACTGACAGGCTGCTCTCTATCAACTGTATATACTGTGTGTGACTGACAGGCTGCTCTCTATCAGTAATATATACTGTGTGTGACTAACAGGCTGCTCTCTATCAGCTGTATATACTGTGTGAGAGTGACAGGCTGCTCTCTATGAACTGTATATACTGTGTGTGACTGACAGGCTGCTCTCTATCAGCAGTATATACTGTGTGTGACTGACAGGCTGCTCTCTATCAACTGTATATACTGTGTGTGACTGACAGGCTGCTCTCTCTCAGCAGTATATACTGTGTGTGACCGACAGGCTGCTCTCTATCAGCAGTATATACTGTGTGTGACCGACAGGCTGCTCTCTATCAGCAGTATATACTGTGTGTGACTGACAGGCTGCTCTCTATCTGCAGTATATACTGTGTGTGAGTGACAGGCTGCTCTCTATCAGTAATATATACTGTGTGTGACTGACAGGCTGATCTCTATCAGCAATATATACTGTGTGTGAGTGACAGGCTGCTCTCTATCAGTAATATATACTGTGTGTGACTCACAGGCTGCTCTCTATCAGCTGTATATGCTGCGTGTGACTGACAGGCTGCTCTCTATCAGCAGCATATACTGTGTGTGACTGACAGGCTGCTCTCTATCAGCAGTATATACTGTGTGTGACTGACAGGCTGCTCTCTATCAGCAGTATATACTGTGTGTGACTGACAGGCTGCTCTCTATCACCTGTATATACTGTGTGTGACTGACAGGCTGCTCTCTATCACCTGTATATACTGTGTGTGACTGACAGGCTGCTCTCTATCACCTGTATATACTGTGTGTGACTGACAGGCTGCTCTCTATCAGCAGTATATACTGTGTGTGACTGACAGGCTGCTCTCTATCAACTGTATATACTGTGTGTGACTGACAGGCTGCTCTCTATCAGCAGTATATACTGTGTGTGACTCACAGGCTGCTCTCTATCAGCTGTATATGCTGCGTGTGACTGACAGGCTGCTCTCTATCAGCAGCATATACTGTGTGTGACTCACAGGCTGCTCTCTATCAGCTGTATATACTGTGTGTGACTGACAGGCTGCTCTCTATCGGTAATATATACTGTGTGTAGTATACACTGTGTGTGTCTGACAGGCTGCTCTCTATCAGCGACATATACTGTGTGTGACTGACAGGCTGCTCTCTATCAGCAGTATATACTGTGTGACTGACATGGAGCATCTGCAGAGCAGGTGTGTAGGGCGGCGACCGGGTCCTCAATTCATACCTTTACAAGGTTTTACCAGTTTAATATTTAGCATCTGCGGATGCCAGTTTCTGCTGCAGTGTTTTGCGAGTTGGTAGACCAGAGCATTCCATCCCTTAGGGGCTACTTTAGAAAGTTCCCATGGTAGCAGTGTCCCCCAGAGTGGTTGAAGAAAAAAAAGAAGACGTTTGTACTTTAAATCTCTTTCTCAGATTTCATCTGGGGGACACTGCGTTCCCTCCCTTTTGCTGTTCTATGGTTAGTTGTGTTGTTGAGCCCTTTACTTGGGACTTTAGTATTACTGAGGTCTGTGAGGTCGCAGAGGGGAGGAGGCAGCAGCAAACTTAGTTAACTATTTAAGTGCCAACTCCATGCGCCCTCATACAACCCCATGGTAGCAGTGTCCCCCAGATGGAATCAGAGAAAGAGATTTAACGTAAGTACAAAAATCTTCTTTTCATCTGGTCTAGAAACCTTCAAGTACTCTCTGAAAACTCATCTCTTCAGACAAGCTTATAATATTCCTCAACCACCTTCTTAACCACACTAGATTACCCCATTACCACCGTTACATAATTTACACAACCCTCTGACAAACATTGCTGTGTGGCTAAATCATATATCATACTAATCCCTTTTGTTTTTGACCTTTGCAATCTAGCTGGGTTGAAGATGCAATATGTAGACATAACCTCATGTATCCAGCTACCATTGCCCCATAGCTTGCGTGCTGTGCCCTCTTACCTTTTTCTGTTTTGCCCAGTTTGTTTATTATTGTGTTTGTTCCCAATTGTAAAGCGCTACGGAATATGCTGGCAGTATATAAATAAATGATGATGATGATGATATAGATAGATAATAAGACAGTGACATGATGGTATAGGTCTGTATTTGTTCTACCATTCCCTAACTGTACCTTATTAACTTTTTCATTGCTAACCAAACGCTTGGGACTCATGAGCATTTTTATAATAAAACATAAAAAGCAAAAAGCATTTAATTGAGTACATGAGATAAGGTGCTGTATTCCCAGCTAGTATATGGATGAGGAGCAGTATGACTGGCAGGGTCTGCTCCCCATGTGTAATCTGTCACCGCAGTGATACTTATGTGTTACATGTAATATTATGTGGCCTCTGTCACACACAGATCTCATACACTGTGAGGAGAACACTGACAGAGGTTACACTGTGTACTGTACACACATGGGAGGCTCTGTACACGGACACCGCGCCCTGACTCCTCCCCCAACCACCGGCGGGCGGGAAGTAAGAAGTTCCCGCCAAAGTATAAACCGCGCCAATACAGGAGAGCGGGAGTGTATATTACCTGAGACCGCCGCGTCCGAGTACCGGGATACCGAGACCCCCGAGCATCCGGGACACCGCAAGTAACTCCTCACCTACAGCGAGAGCCCCGTGCCACCTCCAAACAGCCTCACTTACCCAGAGACCCCCGAGCATCCGGGACATTACCAGAGACCCCCGAGCATCCGGGACATTACCAGAGACCTCACCCAGAGACCCCCGAGCATCCGGGACATTACCAGAGACCTCACCCAGAGACCCCCGAGCATCCGGGACATTACCAGAGCCCTCACCCAGAGACCCCCGAGCCGCCGCCATGTGGATCCAGGTGCGCACCATGGACGGCCGGGAGACTCACCGCATTGACTCCCTGTCCAAGCTGACCAAGGTGGAGGACCTGCGGCTGCGGATCCAGGAGGTGTTCGGGGTGGAGATGGACAGGCAGCGGCTCTTCTACCGGGGGAAGCAGATGGAGGACGGGCACACGCTGTTTGATTACAGCGTCGGTCTGAATGACATTGTCCAGCTGATGCTGCGCCAAGTCCCGGTGTCCGTCCCGGTAACGGAGGAGAGTGAGGAGACCCCGATGTCCGAGACGGAGCCCGAGGAGCAGCCCCAGGAAGAGCCGGTCCCCGCTGAGCACACAGACCTCGGCTTGTACCGGATCCAGCAGCTGGTGGACGCCCGGGACCTGCACATGGGCGCCTGGTTTGAGGCTCAGGTGGTGAATGTGACCCAGGGAAGCGGCGCCCGGGCTGATGGGGTGACCCCAGATGACCTCATCTACCATATCAAGTATGATGACTACCCTGAGAACGGGGTCGTCCAGCTGACGGACAAGGATGTGCGACCCCGAGCCCGGACCACCCTACAGTGGCACCAGCTGGCAGTGGGGCAAGTGGTCATGGTGAATTATAACCCGGATGATCCAAAAGAGAAGGGCTACTGGTATGATGCAGAGATCCTAAAAAAGAGAGAAACCAGAACTATTAAAGAAGTCTATGCAAAAGTTTTATTGGGGGATGCAGGGGACTCCTTGGATAACTGCAAGATCACATTTGTAGATGAAATTTTTAAGATTGAGGAGGCTGGGAGTTCAGCCCAATCTTCCAGTGAAAATCCCCCAAAACGACAAAATGGACCAGAATGCAAACATTGCAAGGATAACCCAAAAACAAAATGCCGCATGTGTGCCTGTCATGTATGTGGGGGCAAACAGGATCCTGGAAAGCAGCTGCTGTGTGATGAGTGTGACATGGCCTTCCATATGTATTGTCTCAATCCACCCCTTTCTTCGCTCCCCCAGGATGACGAGGATTGGTACTGTCCAGATTGTAGAAATGATGCCAGTGAAGTTGTATTAGCGGGTGAGAAGCTGAAGGAGAGCAAAAAAAAATCCAAAATGGCATCTGCCAGCTCTTCATGTCAAAGGGACTGGGGCAAAGGCATGGCATGTATGGGGCGCACTCGAGAATGCACAATTGTTCCATCTAATCACTATGGTCCAATACCTGGAGTACCAGTTGGTACAATGTGGAAATTCAGAGTTCAGGTGAGCGAGGCTGGCGTGCACAGGCCCCATGTGGCTGGTATCCACGGAAGAAGCAATGATGGTTCATATTCCCTAGTGCTGGCAGGAGGGTATGAGGATGATGTGGATAATGGGACTGAATTTACCTACACTGGGAGTGGTGGTCGTGACCTTTCTGGCAACAAGCGCACAGCGGAGCAGTCATGTGACCAGAAACTCACCAACATGAACAAAGCTCTGGCTCTGAATTGCAATGCTCCCATCAATGACAAACAGGGATCTGTAGCTAAGGACTGGCGAGCTGGTAAACCTGTGCGTGTTGTACGCAATGCCAAGGGGAGGAAACACAGCAAATATGCCCCAGAAGAAGGAAATAGATATGATGGAATCTACAAGGTTGTAAAGTATTGGCCTGAAAAGGGAAAGTCTGGGTTTCTTGTGTGGCGCTATCTGCTCAAGAGAGATGATGAGGAATCTGCCCCATGGTCTAAAGATGGCAAAGAACGCATAAAGAAATTGGGCCTCGTCATGCAATATCCTGAGGGTTACTTGGAATCTATGGCTAATAAGGAGAGAGAGAAAGAAAATGCTGGTGTGAATGAGTTGGAAACTCCAAGCAAAGGGAAGAGAAAAAGGATGTCTGAGAATTCTAAAGCTCTTGTGCCATCTACTGGAACACCTAAGAAAACCAAAGTGGAATCCTACAAACTGACTCCAGAGCAAAAAGCTCTGATTAAAAAGGATGCGCTGAATGTCAAATTATGGAATGAAGTAATGTCATTTCTTAAGGAAGGTCCCAAATTTATAAGCAAAGTGGAAGAGACCTTCCTATGCATCTGCTGCCAAGAGGTGGTATATGAGCCCATCACAACTGAGTGTCTGCACAATATTTGCAAGAACTGCCTTGACCGATCCTTTAAAGCCTCTGTGCACAGTTGTCCTGCATGCAGATATGACCTGGGCGTAAATTACAACATGTGTGTGAACAAGCCGCTGCAAGCCATTCTCATCCAGCTCCTCCCTGGCTATGAGAGAGGGAGATAAATCTTATGGGTGACAATGCATTAGATATTTTTGATTTTAAACCTTTTAGGATTATGCTGTTTTCAGCACCCTCTTGTACAAGTTTTCCCTGGCTATAAATGTTCTGTCTTCCAGTCTGTCCCCCCTCCTCCAGCTTGCCAACTCTTGCAACTAAACCTCTCTACCTTTGTCAACTGTAACCAAATTGCTGCTACCACCTTTTCTACTTGTCTATATCCAATGACTCCAGTCTTCTTCTAGACTGAAAAACTTTGCAAATAGTTGTATCCAAACCATAACCCTCTTTTCATTTAGTTCCTGTACTGTAATCTATGCATTTTTGGTTTTGCTGTATCTTGCATCACTGTATTGCTTGCCTTGTAGGACACTTAATGTTCTTTCACCCAGAATTGCACTGATGGCCTATTTGATAAAAGGTGCAGTTTGCTCTTAAACTAGCATTTTGCAGCCTTTAGTGAACAGACTGCTAGTTTCATGTTTGCAGGGATGTGATGTTCTACCTCAACTAGACAGAACTGTCTACAAGGCACTTATTATGTAATTACCTTTTGCTGCTTTACTGGTTTCTCAACTCCATAGGACCCAACAGGCCATGACTGTATATTTGAATTAATTTAGTAGATTAATGATGGTGGCATTTGAGGGTTGAGAAACTCAGCTGTAGGAGATCATATCACAGCCATTGACGTGCCTTGTTTTTTCTGTATTTCTGGAGCCAGTTACTAAGTGCAGCTGCCAAATTCTGGAACTGAAGCAATATTATCATTTTCATGTTTCCAAATGTAATTAAGTTTTATCCAGTTAGATTTGCTCAAGTTTTTGGTATGGGTACCTTTTTATAGGGAAGTATCAATTTGTTATATCATAAGTTATTTTTTAAGGCTGTCCCATTACTTACACACACAATGAGTTGTGACTGAATGGTTTCCCAACAACTCACCAGGAACAAGTGAGTTCAATAGGGAATAATGTTTTCTTGCCTATTGTGCCTCGTACAGCCACTAGATCTTGCTGAATTTATACGCTTTATTCCCCTTGATATTTGGTTCAGCCTACAAAATAACATTTCCACTGTGTTGGTGGGTTCACTTAAAAATAAGACTGTAATTCTGAAAGCGTTATGCAAAAGTAATAGACTGCTTGAAATGTAGTATGTTTTCTATTTCAGTTCTCTGGGAAACAGATTATTCTTGTTTGACTGTAAAGTGCGTTACGTTCTGTTCCCATGATGTTATACTTGCTGTTTGACATGTATTTTAGTACTACATGGAGTTTAATCGTGGTAATTATTGGTGTTCTAAGTATGTCATACTTAATTCATTTGCTATTTTGTTGTGATCTAAACAGAATGCATGAAATGTGTTATCAGGTTGTTGTTGTTTTTTACCTTTTTGTGCAACTGATTTGGTTTTAAAATAAAAAAAAAAGTTTTGTTTAAAAAAAAAAAATGCATGTTTTATTAAAATGTACAAGATACAAGACCATTGGTTAAGCTGACTCAGAGATGTAACTTTAGATGGGGGTAGTGCTTTATAAAAGTTCTATTAATGCTTGCCTTTCAGTTTCTTCAACATACCTTCCCCCACATCCTTGTTAAATTAATTTATGGTTTAATTAGAGACTACTAAAGTTTTGACTGTTCCAGTATGAACATTCCTCTTGTAAGTACTCTTTCCATACCATGACCATGGTTAGTAGATAGTCAACATTGTGTTTATTGGCCATAGGGTCACATGATTGAATTGCCTTTCAATAGTCATTTTAACAGGGTCTCTTGTGCTTCAGGGAAGGGAATTGCCATTGTCATGTTATCTACCTATGTTACTGGTAATCGTTTATTACATGTTTTTACAGAATACTAGAACATGTTTAACCTTTTCTGACAGTAGACACTGAGGGTCGGATTCAGTTTGGTGCAAGGTGTGTTTCCGGAACAGACTGCAGAGACACACCGCATCAGATTTTTCCACAATTTCTGCTAATTTTTCCTTGTGTCCCATATAGGTGCACCTCGCTGACAATAGGTACCTCTGAACATTGAGGCGGTCTTCAGAGGCACCTTACACCGAATTTAATCTAACACTAAGAGCTGCGCTCATTACCAGCCTTAATAGTAGGAATCTCCGTTCATTTTTCTGTGCACCACTATGGGGTTCGGGGGGGGGGGGGGGGGGGGAATGAGTAGAGATTCCTGCTATAATATTGGCACATTGTGTCTTTTTGGACCTTTCAGAGACATTTTGCGCTGAATTAAATCCCAATTCTAGTTTTACTATTTCTAGTGCCTGCTACTTTCATAAGTAGTTAACATTTTATTTAGCATTCTGATTGTAACTGAGTTTTAGAATTAATTTTGTTATATTACGGAAGTTTGCTATGGGTAAAATACATTAGGGCAGTGAGCTCTAAAGACTGGTAACTAACTCACGAGAAGCACACTTTCCCTAGCATTAAACCCTAACACAACACAGGATGTGCCCTTCCATATTTTTTGTGTGGTGGTCATAACGCTCAACACTAGAACATTATATCCATAACGGTTCTTTCAATAAAACTCCTGCCGTTTCTAGGATGCAGATGTTTCCCTTACCTACTTAGATTAGCGGCGACTGCAGCAAAGGCGAGAACTGACTTTGTAAGTGACATGAGAATTGGGTGCTTACAGTAAGTTTGTCATGGCCATCCGCTCAGACCTCAACCACCGTGTTCAGTCAGTGCTTTGGATGACACCTATCTATTCCCAATACAAGTAACAGAGGAACATTGCACAAATAGTAGAGTATTAGTCCAGGGTTTGGTTGTGGGGTGGACACCCCTCTGGTCATGATCAGAATATAACTTAGGATGTAAATTCATATATGTACAATGGTTTTAAAGATTTGGGTTTTTTTGTTTAAAATTCACCTAAATGACCTAAAGTTGATTTGAAGGTAAAATTCACCTTTACCTTTAGATATGTTTGTAAGCTATATCATACTCTGACTAGGGGATTATTTTGGTTTCATTCCCCCCCCCCCCCTTTTTTTTTTTTTTGTTCCTTCTGAAATATACACACACCTTTCTCTTCTTACCAAGCCCCATCTCCACTTTATTGACCACGTCTTTCCTTTCACCTCGCTCCCATCTCATTCTCTTTCCCATCCCCTCATCTTTACTGTGTTCAATTCTTGCTTCAACTACTGGACTCTCCTTCCCCCGTCCGGCTATGCCAGACTTTCTCCTTCCCACCCCACCTCGTCTCTTTCCCATCTTTCCACCCATGCATCCATCCTTTTTCTTTTCTCCTCATTGTCACTTTTTCCTCTCTCGTGTCTGCGCCCTTTTCACTTGCTTTTCTGTCACTCTCTGGCCATGCCCCTTGCTCATTCTTCTTCCCTTCGCTCTTCCTCCTCATGCCCCCTTTTCCTCTTTCTCTCCCTTTCAAAGGTTTTGCTCATAGCAGAGGAATGTTTCCTTATGCGCACAGCCTGGATGCTAGAGCGAACTTTGTAGAGACGAATAGCTGACATAAGGTACATTGCTAGGTTATCTACAACGGCAACATTTAAAGTACATTATATGTAGGTTTGTTTTTTGGAGAGAAATGTTTCTGACCTCCTGCTGTATATATGCTGCACCTTTCCTCACTTTCAGAGCACCATTTCTCTTTTACTTATACTCCAGTTTCTGCAACTTGATAAAGGTGCAGGCTATGCTGTAATTCACAATCAAATGCAGTGCCTAACCAAATACCACCTCACGTCAAGTCCTAGTGGTCAAAAAGGTGTTAAGGACTCTCTGGGCGGAATACTCTGGTGTCAGAGCTTTACTTCTAATATGCACATGACACCGTTCCCTTTTATGAGTTTTTGGCATGTCACGTGGTTCCAAACACAAAACCCAGCCCTCACCCAAACTGCTCCTAAAACTCATCTTCTGTGTTAGGGGGGTGGGGGATATTTAATAAATGGAAGGCCGTCTCTGTAGCCTCCTGGTACTACAGTTTAGAATCAGTACCTGATAGATGCACTGTGTCCTGCTTATATAAACCAGGATCACGGTGTTCAAGATACAGACGCTAAACGGAGCCTGTGTGCCTGAGATAATCTGACAGTTTTTTATTCATTTTCCTTTGGTCTTAATAGCCTATTTCCAAACCATGTGGGACATTATCTATGACTAAATAATTTTGACAGCAACAAAAAAATACCACAAATATTAGGAATAAATTTCATAAAATGCACAGATTAGGTCACTGGCATTCTCAAGAAAGATGTGAGATGAAAGCATAGCACTCTTACCAAACTAATTGAATATAACTTGATGCTAAAGTTCCACCCGTCGTGTGCAGCTCACCAAGCCTTAATAATATAAGAATCTCCACCTATCTAATTGGTGACCAGCCTAAAATATAACAATGCAACACGTGAACTAGAACACCTGTGAAATACTCCTAGGATTTCATTGGTGTGGAGTCTAAGGATACACTTACAATTTAAACACTATAGCCAAAAGTATGTGGGGTACCCCTTTTAATTAGTGTGTATTGCCATTTCAGCTACATATGTTGTTAACAAGTGCATACAATCAAGCATGAAGCCAAGCAATCTTCCTAGTCAAACATTAGCAGTAGAATGGTTCATACTGAAGGAGCAACAACAGCTCTGCTGTGAAGCGGCAGGCTATACAAGCTCTCAGAATGGGTGGGCCGAGCGCTGAAGCACATCTGTCCTCTGTTCCAACACTCCCTGCCGAGCTCCAAACTGCCTCTGGAAGCAACACAAACAATTTTTTTCGGGACTTTCAATGTATTAGGTTATCATGGGCTAGCACACAATCCTCAGATTATCCTGTGCAATGCCTAATGTTGACTGGAGGGGTATAAAGCACACCACCATTGGACCCTAGAGCAGTGGAAAGGTGCTCACTGGAGTGACGAATTGCACCACCATCTGGCTGTAAGACAATTCTGGGTTTGTGGATTCCAGGAAAACACTTTCTTCCCAAATGCGTACAGTCATGTGTAAAGTTTGGTGGAGGATAAATATAATGGTCTGGGGCTGTTTTTCATGCTTTGTCTTGGGCCCCTTAGTTAAGGGAAATCGCAATGACCTTTTATAGAGTTGTGTGCTTCCAACTTTGTGGCAACAGGTTGAGTAAGGCCTGTTCCTGCTTCAGCATGACAATGGCCCTGCGCACAAGTGAGGTCCATCTAAAAATGGTTTCCCAAGTTTGGCGTGGAATAATTTTGATAGGGTTGAGATCAGGGCTATCTGCAAGCCAGTCCACACCAAACACCTTTGGGATGAATTTGGAATGCCGGCTGTGAGCCAAGTCCTATCACCCAGCATCTGTGCCTGACCTCGCTAATGCTCTTGTGGCTGAATGGATGCATATCTTCCCCCAGCCATGTTCCAAAATTATAAGAGTGGAGGCTACTGTAGCAGTGATGGGAGACCAACTCCTTATTAATGCCCATGGTTTTGGAATGAAATGTTCAACAAGCACATATGGATATGATGTTTAGTTGTCCACTTTTTTATAGAACTTTTTTTATTTTATTTTTTTAATAGATATTCTTTTTTTTACCCTAGGTGACTTAATTTTGTACGTTATTTCCCTTCTCATCACAAGATGAGTGCTCTAAGCAGCAAATGTTTGTTTATAGCGATGTTTTGCATTTGTCATTTAAGACGATGGATGTGTCTTACTAATTGCCTAATAACTGTGCTTGCCACCAATCATAAATCCCAAACATCTCAGATTATGCATAGTAAATATATTAACTAAAGCATATTCAGTCACATTGCTGTTTTCTTCTTTGTGACCTACTGTACTCATTTGTTTTTCTATGTAAATCCATATATGGGACGTTTAATGTGGGTGGTGATGCAGCCTGTAGCTAATTTGAACGTTTTGTTTACATACCCCATTGCAGTTTGTTTTTTTTTTCTTCTTCTTTCAGCACCCACATAGGGGAAACTTTCAAACAGTACTGCACTGCAATTTGTGTAATTCTATCCACAAACTACAACTGCCCCTCTTCCAGTGTGTGGGTCCCAAATTAAGTATAATGTTTGGTGACCATACTTCTAAAACTTGCACTAACCAGGCCATAAGTAATCTGGACACTTCACCTACCCACTTGTGGCCAAGTTCAGCAATGATCCTCCTGTTCCTCAGCTCCCCAGCAAATAACCTCAATATAATCCACTTTAGAAAGTACTATGGGTTTTATTTGTTTTGACCATCTGTAGCAAACTAGAGATCTGTTTATCAAAGGCACATCGCACATTTTACAACCTAAAATTATATTTCGTCCGTTTAGAAAATGGGAAAGTGAGGATAGAAAGTATCAAGAGGGGACTGCAGGATTTCCGTGGTAGGTATTTAAAATGTAATGAGTGTAAGATAATCTACATTATTTGTGGAAATAATAGGATAGGGTACAGTGCCACTTGTGTGTTTTTAGAGCTACCAGAGGAAAATAGGGAAACCCCTATCCTTAAAAACATATAAGAAATTCCTTGGCGCTAAAAATATGTAGTGCAGAAATGGTTTATTCCATAACACATAAAATGACAGTTCTGGCCAGAACGCAAAATACAATGACAAATAAGGTAGAAAATATATATTAGTGTGTCGTTTATTACACTCTCCAAAGACTGTGATGCAGGGAAATCAATAATTACACATAGGCAATGTCCCCTGTGGTAATATCGCAAGTAGGACAGAAAATATCAAAGTCCAAAAGGCATGGGTAATGTTCCATAAGCTCACAAGGAAATCCAACAGGCAGTAAAGTGGCTTTCAAACCTGAAATAAGCCTGAGGAGTGGTCCACTCTTGTAGGATGAGTCTTAAATGCAGTCTCTGTACATGCACAGCGGCGGACAGTCTGTGGAGTCCGAACAACAAGCAGTATGCCTCCGAGAAAGTATTGTGTGGGAGATGGACTTGCGTTTGTGATGGTCGTCTCACAATCGGGTTCCTTACCTCCCCTCTGTGGAGCAGGGGGCAGCGTAGAGTGGAACCTGCGTCGTCTTCAACTATGCGCGCATCATGCGCAGAGTGGTGCCTGCGTCCCAGCTGTTTGCTCTTTCTCCTCTCCTGTCCCTTGCTCCCGTGCTGACATGGCAGGCCTGCGTTCCAGCAGCGGGAGCTACGAAAGTGAATTAGAATTGCACCTACAGTAATCACAGAGCAGGATGTGAGATATACGAGATTCCAAAGATTAACAATGGGACAGATTAATGACATGAGGCTCCTATCATACTGGTACAGGCAGGGCCATCTTAACAGCGTTATGGGCCCCCGGGCAAAGCAGTGCACCGGGGCCCCTAGATATAGATATATAAATGGATACAGATATAGATATATAGAGATAGATGTACTTGCTCAGTGACCCTTGAAGGTTTTTTTGCAGGTTTTTTTCTTTTGCAGGATTATTTATTCTCATTAAGAGCCGTGCCTATGGGTCCCTTTGCTTGTGGGGCCCCCGGGCAGCTGCCCATCGTGCCCAATGGAAAAGATGGCCCTGGGTACAGGATGATTATTGCTGCAAACACATCTCTATTTGAAATGTTGTACATCCAACATTTTTTTTTCCTTTTTAAAATAAACTCTTTTTGGTCAGGACTTCAAACATTGGAGATCTCTGGGTGCTTGTATTTGTACCCCAGCTGTCATCATGGCTTTGAGTAAGAAAGTATGAGACATTAATTTGTCTACAAGCTTGATATGTGACCTTGATTTGTTGCTGCTACAATACAACTTGTAAATGAACAGATATTAAATACAGGTGTTTGGGCTCTCCCAAAAAAAAAAAAAAATTTGCTACAGGAATTTTATTGCAGACTTGGAAAGGGTGTGGGTAAAAACTACAGTTTTTGCCAGATTTAGGGCTTTTCTTCCATTTAATGAGGATCTGTCCCTTTTCTGAAAGCAGGTAGCTTTTAAATGTCTGTGGAGTTTTTTCTATGGCCTCAGCTGCCAGCAGGTCAGAAGTCTGTGTGTAAAGGTGAGTCTTAAGGGCTTGCACTCTAATCATTAGCATAAATGGGTGTATTTAGCAACTTTAAAGACCTCAGTGACAGCTGGGGAGGGGGTATTTTAAATGCGGACCCACTGCTTAAAAAAATGTATACATGTATATTTCTTTTACCAACTATTCATAAAAATCACCCTGATATTATCCCGCTGAATATGCTAAGGAAATAAATGTGCCACTCCCATGTTTTATACATGCTAAGAAATTGTGTTTTGTGGGTTTATAATTGCATTTTTTCTTTTTTTTTTTTGTGTGCAGAATTGTATGTTTGTTGGACTGGTCACACAGGGGACAATAGTTTTTGAGCTGGTAGAATAAACCTAGGCAGATGGAAATTCCTTACAGTAAAGGTAAATAAATGTAAATAGGCGCTTATAGTGGTGCTTAATTCCATGAGAATCTGCTATTGCTATCTGACAGCACGAGGCTCTAATAATGAGGTAGATATACTATTAATATTAATATTGTAATGACCATTTAATACCTACATTCATTATCGGTAGGTTGATGTTTAAACCCAGTTCAATTTATCCAGCTCTAAACTTAATTTTTTCAAAAGTTTCACATTACAAACTACCTTCGGTCACTGTAAATCCAAAATCCATTCTACATATAATAGGATACCATAGGAACGCCAGGACTTACAGTTTCACATTCTAGCCATCTTGTATTCCATTCAGACACCATAATCCTGTTTCACTGTGTCCCATAAATCTATAATATAGTCCCACAATTGTACAGCATTGCAGGAGTTAACAACATTGCACAGTGTCGCCCATCTTAACACTATATCTGCCTATACTGCTCAATTATTATGCTATCTCAAATGGATATAATTTCTATTCATGCAACACAACTTACACACAGGCACATATTAATCACAGTCTCCAATATTTCTTGAGAGGTCATGACTCATTGACCTATGGATGTGGACCTTAATACTGTATCTTTGTGATGTCACTGCTTTTCATGACTGAATAGGGGAAAAATTGTTGTTGAACTCTGACTTTGGAAACCAGAACATTCTAATTAACCCTTGTCTTGGTGTCAACTGCGCAAGCGAATGCATGCGATACTTTGCCTTGTAATCTATTTTGTGAATAAAACCTTTGTGCTTTGGAACCACAGCAATTGCATCGGAGAATCCTTATTGCAAATGATACATATGGACAGGGCCGCCATCAGGGGGGTACCAGGGGTACTGTTGTACCGGGCTCACCAGGGGGCACGGTACAACAGCTCAGCACAGACTTAGCTGGGGCCCGCCGCTGGTCTCTGCTATTCTGTCTTCAGCCTGGCTGTCACCGTGACAGCCAGGCACCAGGATCCAATTGCAGGGGTGGAGGATTCATTCCCCCTGCGATCATGTGCTCTGCCTGTGACAGATCACATGATCGCAGGGTGAATGATTCCTCCACCCCTGCGATCGGATCCTGGTGTCTGGGTGTCACGGTGACAGCCAGGCTGAAGACAGAATAGCGGAGACCAGCGGCGGGCCCCCAGGTAAGTATGTGTTGCTCATGGGGGAGGGTGGCACGGGGGGCCCGTACTGGGCCCGATTTATTTTTTTTATTTATTTATTTATTTTTATCTCTGAAGGCGGCCCTGCATATGGATGTATCCGTCTTGTGTTACATAATATAAAATATTTATTTGGGGTGGAGCCAACCTTCCACAGGAAATAGCTTGCAGTATGATATGCAAATCTGAGCAGTTTATCAGGTACACACAGTGTTTACCAGCCTTATACTTTATGAGGTAGGGGAGGAAACTTGTTTACTAAAAATAATTCAATTCGAGCAAGGCTGAAACTGAAGATAATATAATAGAAAATGTAATATCTTTAACACTATGCAAAATATTGATGCTTATTCTCTATTTAATCTCCGGTAATTTGTTTGCTTTGCAATACTCTACCAGGTGACTTGATCATAAAGATCGCTGGGATTATTATGGAAACCCTTTCTGTTAGAGGAGCAGAGATTGTCTCACAAACGGACTTGTTGGAGCAAGGTTTGTTAATGTGTTTGCAGGATTCCTATGACAAACGCTGTAACCCTCAGGTAAGTTTTCATTAGTCATGCTGGCACAATATTTTGACTGACTTCCTGATGCAGCTGCTGATGTCTAAAGCTCAGGTGTTGCTTAATCGGACCCTGGGGCCCCTTTTGGACAAGCGATTGTTACGATTTGCCTCTTGGAAAGCAGAGCAATAAGTAATCACTGTAGACCCCCCTACCCCCAACATTATATTGAGAGCATTTTTGTTTAATAAATAGGCCTCCTTCCTCTAACCAGCGCTAAAAGAAGAAGAGCAGAGAGGCTGGCGAGCAGAGCACCTCTGAATCAATGTGCTTCCTGCTAGTCTGTATGGTTCATTGTGGTATGCCACCCTCTTGGTTTTGCACCCTGTGCGGCCATACCGACCTCGTTACTGCCCTCCTGTTGCACAGCCAAAGCCTCAAGTGCAAGATTTTTAAAATAAAGTATCTATGTGAAACCGTGTTTTGGACTCATGCGACTGAAGCATAAAGACACTTGCGATCCATTGCCCCTTTCTCTATACTCTGAGCTGTCATCCTCTCGTTGATTTACAGTCGTTCCTATGTGTTTGTTAACATATATTATTATATGCCATGCATGTTATATGCCATTTGTTATACAAGTTAAAAAAGTTAAAGTAAGTAGAACATGATTTCTGGGTTTTATATTTAGTATATGTAAATATAATACTATCAAACTTGTCAGTTGGCCAACAAAGTCATTGTATACTAGTACCCTGGATTAAGCACCTTCCCCAAAGGTAACTAACGGTCTCCAACCACCGTGGTAGGAGAACACTCAGGGGTCAGTATTATCAATCTCCCACCTATCACAAGCTAGCTACCACCCTAATCCACCCACAATTAGCTCTATTACCATAGGAATAATGAAGGATATATAACCGGTGTCTTTTGACTGTATTGGGTGATCGTGGATTGGTGACTAGGGACTGTGCTTCCGTCACATGTGTATGCTGTCCCTGCAAGGAATAACATCTGTCTGATGGTTTTATACCCACCTGTCTGTATTATCATCCATGCAATAAACTGCATTTTGGTTGCAACAATCCACCTAGGTGATTTCAAAGATCCCACTAGGACATGCAGCCCTCACAATCTAGTTAAATTCTTATATAAATTATTTGGACATTATTAGTTTGCTAATGGCTGAGTTCATTGCCTTTTCCAACCCGCAGATATTTTTAACTCTTAGTCAGATAACAGAAATAGCACCAAAACAGGACTTATTGTCACCCCATATCTCCCACAGACCTGCCTGTGTTTAAAAACTTCTAAAACGATAACCGATTTTGCTGCATATAACAGAGTAAGTTTATAAGTAACTCTCTCTTTTATATACTTATGCATATTTGTAGCTGGAGGTTATAGGAAGATAAAACTGTAATTATTTTCCTATGTAAAACAGGCTTTCTATCCTTAAATCTTTAGAAGGACAAAGATAGGTTGATTGTATACGAAAATAGCTTTGGATATTAATTTTTCATTCCCTGAAAGTTATTTTGTTAAAATAAATATGATTTTTTTTTATTTATTTTTTTATATGGGCTTTGGTCTGTGTTCTTTGTTTGACACTTTCAGTTTGCAATGTACATTTTGAGAATTGTATTATTTATATAATACATGATATAATTGTTTAAAGCATTGAGCAAAATATCATCTGTGATTCAGCTGCCTTTAAATTTACTAAAATGGAAGTATTCATAATATTTGGAATAAAAGTCCATAGAATTGAACTAAACCTTTTCTGAATGAAACCTTACCGAGAATTGTCTTTGCAACCTTCCTTTTTAGGGGTTTGTCAACTTAGGAACCACTGAAAACAAGGTCTGTTTTGATTTGCTGAAAGAGAGGGTGAGTAGTTCTTGTTGGGTATAAACATAATTAAACATGAAAAACCAATGGGAAGCTTAAGAGATTTGTCGTGATCCTGGGGTCAGAAAGTTTTCTCAGGATCCAAGTTTTTAAATCCCCTCCAGGATCTCCAGCCCTACCAAGAAAAATGACCCCTATTGACTTGTGTGAGTGTTTAAATCAAAATTATGCCATAACTCGATCAGTGTAGGAATGTGGTAGGATAACACATTAATCTTTACATGTTGCGTACACCCGCATTATATGGGGAAATGTCATGTCTGTATGACATAATGAAGGCAATAATAGAAGCATGATTTGTGGATCCTGTTGAGTGATAACTATTCCTTATCAACTTTCTAGAGAGACTGTATATATTTCTGCTGGGAAAGGTGTCCCTAATTATTGTGCTGGTAGTTAGTGGGGATTTATTTAATTATGTGATGTTTATATTGTGTTTTAATTAGTCCTGTGACGTTTAGGGGCCAATTCTCTGCGATGTGCCGCCAGAAAAGTTTGATGGGGGTATTCCAGAGAGATGCAATATTGCATATTTGCCTGCAACCCATAGAGATGCGCAAGAAAATCCGCAATGTCAGCGCGGCACAGCACACTTAAATGCGCAGCCAAATATTGTGTTGCTGTTCAGAGCGGCACATCGCATTGAAGTGAATACCCCCTTCCCCCTTATTTTCTTTTTTTTTCAAACATTTTATCAGCAAAATCTGAAGGGGTGCACACGTACTAAATATAGTGCAAATTGCAAATATAAATACTTTGTTGAGGACGTAAAGTAGACAGGGTATGTCATCAAAACTAAAGAGAAAAAATATAAATGTACAAATAAGTTATAAGTTAATCTAAGACCAGTAAGGCAGTGAGGTTCAGATGACGAATATATGATTTAAACAACAAAAAGAGGAGGGGGGGGGAGATGTTGCAATCGCTTAATTATGCTGTGAGTAGCGGAGCCAAACTGACACGATTCAGGTGCTTTGCGCTCAGAATGGATTCAAAGCAGTCCACATATGATCAGAATGAGCAACCAGGTTCTGGCACCAGTCCTGATGTTAGTGTTCCCAGTACGTCGTCTGGCCAAGGCGATGTCAAACAACAGAGTGTTTTCAAATTAGTGCAAAAAACAATTTTTTTTTTACTGTATTGAAGCGAAAAAGTGTTACTGAGCAAAAGTTAAGTGCCGATTTAAAAAAAAAAAAAAATTGCAAACATGCCATTCTACACACGCAGTGGCAAAGAGAGAATGAGGCCTTCACCTTTGGCTATTAGTGGCAGATCCCAAAAAGTTACCCAGCCTACAATTGGTGCACAACTACTGTTACGCGTCAAAGCCGAGCTGCAAGATAACAGTAAGACATTAGAGGATAATGTTTGCTCTGATTCACAAATGACACCAATCCCTGTGGACAGTCCATACAACAGTGGTATGTCTAATCGTGAGCATTCTGTTAGTGTACCCATAAAGAAGGGCCCTTTCAGCAGTTCTGCTGATGTGTACCTGAACAGCCCGAGTGTAGCCGGTGATGCACAAATTGAGGATGCCACTTTGGAAATAGAAGAGGATGAGGGGGAGATTTATGGAGGTGACGAGGGCGCTAATGAGGATGTTGATGATTATGATGCAGACAGATATTAAATTGCCTTTCTCAGTTTCTATTTATATTCTAGATTATATAACGGCTGAATAGTTTTCTATTTTACTCCTAGTATAGAGGGGATCTGATGCAGACAGATACCAAACTGCCTTTGTCCATTTCTTTGTATATTCGGAGTTCTAGTTCTACAGTCTATGCAGGTTGCTTTCATCATCATCATCATCATCACCATTTATTTATATACTGATTCCGCAGCGCTGTACAGAGAACTCATTCACATCTGTCCCTGCCCCATTGGGGCTTACAGTCTAAATTCCCTAATATAGACACACACTCACAGACAGACTCAGACAGACAGAGAGGGAGACAGACAGACAGAGACTAGGTTCGATAGCAGCCAATTAACCTACTAGTATGTTTTTGGAGTGTGGGAGGAAACCGGAGCACCCGGAGGAAACCCACGCAAACACGGGGAGAACATACAAACTCCACACAGATAAGGCCATGGTCGGGAATTGAACTCATGACCCCAGTGCTGTGAGGCAGAAGTGCTACCACTACGCCACCGCTCGCTGCCCCTTTTTATATTCAACTACAAGTGGAGGGCGGGGGTGGCATAGATAGCCACCAAAGTACCGTGGTCCATTTAATTTCACTTTCTAGCTCCACAGTCTGTGCAGGCTGCTTTTTTAATATTCAACTACAAGTGTAGGGTGTAATATACACCCAAAGACGATGGCTACATTGCCAATAATCAAAGATGGAGGAGGTAGACAACCAGGTTTGACTGTATAATTTGCAGACAAGTGTTCGCATTAAGGATGGCCTACCAGGGATTAAACTGTTTTTTTAATAATTTATTAGCTTTAGAATTACCTCACTTCTCTAAGAAACTGGTGGAGCACTAAATTAGGTTATTTTAGACCAAAAAAAATTGTGTTTTTTTTTCCAAAATAACAAAACCAAACAAAACCAAAACACGCAAGGGCTGTTTTGCAAAACCAAAACACGGGGGTCAGTGACCATCTCTAGTTTCAACACAGGATTGCACACTAACCTTGTTTCTAATGCTGGTCACTTATTTGGCTGTGATCACAGGGCCGTCTTTCCCATTGGGCACAATGGGCAGGTGCCCGGGGGGCCCGTCAGAGGCAGCTCAACAAAAAAAAACCTGAAAAAAAAAAAAGAAATGAATTACTTACCTTGCGGTCAGCTGGCGATCCGGCTCCCTCCCTGGTCTCCTCCTCCGTGCGGCGCTTGCAGTGCATGTCGGGCGTGACGTCATCACGCCCGCCCGACATCCATTGCGGAGCGTGACAAAGGAGACCATGGAGGGAGCCGTATCACCAGCTGACCGCAAGGTAAGTAATTAATTTCTTTTTGGTTTTTTTTTTGTTGAGCTGCGTCTGACGGGCCCCCCTGGGCTGCAGGGCCCATATATATAATCACTTTTCTTTTTATTTATATATATATATATATATGTATGCAGGCCCCGGTGCACTGCTTTGCCCGGGGGCCCACCCAAAATGTTGTTAAGAGGACCCTGTGTGATCAGGCAGGAGACTTTGAAAGGGGGAAGTATCGAGTGCCAGGCAGCATCTGGTTGTAATATGCCACCCTCAAACTTCTCATGGTTTATTGCAAATCAATTTAACTCAAACAAACAGGATAGCAAACCAGGGGCAGAGCACTACATCACTGGGCTCCAGTGTAAAAGGTGGGGAGAGGATGGGAACGGTGCCAGTCCTCCCCCCCCCCCCCCCCCACCATTGCACCCACTCTGCTCTTCTTTGCTCTCAAAGGTTCCGTGAGAGCTTAGATTTTTGGACTGCACATGAGATGTACTCCTTCAAAGAGCCATGCTCTGCCTACAAAGCAAGGTGGCATTAGTATTTGATTTTGATTTAAATGGACAAACCCACAGTAGAGTCAGCCATTTTGTGGACTAAACTAGTATTGCTTCAGTGATGTCACTGGTTCCTAGTGTATTAATAGGCTCCGTTCTCAGTGATGTCACTGGTTCCTAGTGTAGTAATAGGCTACATTCTCAGGGATGTCACTGGTTCCTAGTGTATTATTAGGCTACATTCTCAGTGCCTCAGTAATGTCACTAGTTCCTAGGCTGCCTTCTCTTGAATAATGGTGCAATCGACAATGACTGTTTCCAATCTATGTCTGCCCCCAAGGTTTTTTGTTTGCACTGATTGTCTGGTGTTTTTATTTGTGTACACAGCTCACAAGGCCAGATATGAATCATCTAGAACCAAGTCTGCTGGGATATAATTACCTAACGGGCATGATGAGGTATGCAGCAAATACTATGATGTGCACATAAAACGGTCACATGAGCGCACAAGAGTTTCCATATATAATCCTGTTCATTAAATAAATATATATAAATATATACTGTGCATTTTCTCAACTTTCTTTCTAAAAGATTTGTATTTCTTGTTTCTTTCTGATTTCTAGGTGTGCAAACTTAATTTACTTGATTTACTGAAACTTCTGTAAAGTGGAAGTGTTGCCCATAGCAGCTAACCAGATTATAGTTATCATTTATCTAGTAAATTCTGATTGGTTGCTATGGGCAACACCTCCAATTTTACTTTTTAGAAGTTTTAGTAAATCCACCCAAACGTTTTTTTTGCCTATATAACACCCAACCTATGTGTAATAGACTGCTAGATACACTCTCTAGCAGCAAGTATGTAGTGCTTATCTCTTATGTAGCTTCAGAGTGGTTGTTGGTGCAGTTGTACCTATGTGTGTCTAGCATATCCCAAATAGGATGTCATCAGGCTTGAAGTGAGTGGTGCAAGTAGCTTTTCTCTCTTGCATTAAAACCATGTTATGTACGCATGGTGCCTCCAGAACAGTCCATGAAGGCCTTCCACGGCGATGTGGAGACTCCGTACCATAATAAGCGGCGGTAATGTGTGCAGCCGGCCATGACTGTGTTGTCCTGGGGGGGAACATCCCAGAGAATTGAATCCCCTTCCATAGATTCTATATATTTGTGTATTGATTTTTAAGCTGCTAATAAAACTGCATTACCATCTAGTGCATGGTTGTCCAACCCGCGGGCCGCATGCGGCCCAGCATGCCTGTAATTGTGGCCCAGCAGTAGTTTTTGTTGTGGCAAGGGGGCAGCGCTGAAAAAAAAAATCCTGGAAAAGAAAAAAAGAAAATGCTTACCTTGCGGTCACGTCAGCTGCTGCTCCGGCTCCCTCCCTGGTCTCCTCCTCCATGTGGCGCTCGCAGTGAATGTCGGGGGTGACGTCATCACACCCGACATCCATTGCGTAGCGCAGCACAGAGGAGTCACCCGCGCGAACTATCGGCAGCAGTGAAAGATTATCCAGTATCTTATTGTTGTTACTCTGAATTTGGACTTTCTGCACCATGCAATTATGAACTAGCTGTGTTCTCTGTATGTATCTAATATAAATGTTAAGAGATGATTGTATTTTTAATATTTTAAACCATTTTAAATGTGCAGTGCTGAGTAGGGTGAAATTATCACCCACTGTTACCCTCATCGGAGGCTGCTCCATGAGCCATTTTTCCCGCCACCCTATCTTTAAATCTCTGTAGATTTCTATTAGTCCTCCTGATGCTACCTATATCGGTGACCATTTCAAACTGGTCAATAAAAAAAATGATTCATGGGTGCAGAAAGGAAGGAAAAAAAAGTTTTGGGCATTTAATTCCCCGAACCCCACTAAGGGACAGATGCAGGTAAGTTAATTTGTAGCTGGTAATGGGACTACTGCTTTAATCATGATTCTGCAACAGGTTTCCTAACTCTTACTAACTTCATTTCCAAGTAAGTTTATGTTTTCTATGGTTTTTTCGATGATCAGCTATTGTTAGTGTTAGTGTATTTTATGTGCGGCCCAAACCAACTCGTCGTCTTCCAATGTGGCCCAGGGAAGCTAAAAGGTTGGACACCCCTGATCTAGTGGATACATTTTATGGTAATTATTAATTATACGGTTGTCGTTCTAGAAGCGCTCTGGGAAATATTGCTTGTATGGAATAAACTTGGATTGTGTGATGCTGTGATGGGAGGTCGGGTGTGAGTGAGAGGGCCCATGCAAGCTGCAAGAGATTGAAGCTTGTAAATTGGTTGTTCTGCTCACACATGGCCCTCTAACACTACTTTAAAGTGGCAAAGTAAATTGATTGGAGGAGCCAGGAAAAAAAGACTGCAAGGAGCAGCCCCCTGGGGCTCCAGCTAGGAGAAGTAGAAGGTTAGTAAAATTGATTAAGTAGGTGGAAGAGCAGCTTTAATGAATTTTGAAATGCTCTCCTTTTCAGCATGCACATTTATAGCATAATCCCCCGCCCCCTCCTCGCTCCTCTACCATCACATGACCACTGAGGAGCTTTGTGACCAACTGGCTCTGACTCGGAGATCAAATTACATTTTTCTCACCAATACGTCCAGCTTAATGGCGCTTCATGTTACTTCAGTTTTCAAAGGTACAAAAATTGCAGTAAAAATTGTCTGTGTGGAAATGCAGCTTTAATATTGTAATGGAACCTATCCACTGCTTGACTGAGAGTGGGGTGTGGGATAAATATAAGCTATGTGCCGCAGTATTGGTGCAACTGAAAGAAACAAATATAAGCCATTATTTGTCTTTATAGAAAATATTTGTTCTGTATAATCTACACTAATTATGTATTTCAGCCTCCGAGAAGAAGCTGCTAAGTTTCTTACAGACTATTGTCATTCTCCAGTCCCACTGAATCCAAATAATGTAAGCAACATTTGGAGATTTTTTCTATGCCTGTGTCTGGAAACTTATCATTATTTACATTGTATGTCCCTTCTACCACAGGCCATAACAATGTGGGTAAAGCCCTTGTAAATCCTTTGCTCAATAGATGCAATGTGTCTTATTTTAAGATCTCCAGACAGTTTTTCTTCCAAGCGATGTGGGTGCTGCCAGTAACCTCTTGCTTGCTATTGGTCAGGCTGCACCATCCATCCAATCAGGATGCCGGTAGGATTCTATGAGGAGCGACAGAGCAGACAGCACTAAGTGGTAATTCAATTCCCAGGAGGCACAAGGCTCCAGACTAAGGAGACAGGGATCAGGATTCCAGATTGCCAGAGGCACAAGGCAGTCCAGGGAAGCAAACGGACTAGCTGAGTCCAGTGACCAGGCAGAGGTCAGGGCAACAAGCAAACAAGCATAGTCCAGTAATCAGGCAGAGGTCAGGGCAACAGGCAAACAAGCAAGGCCCGGTAATCAGGCAGAGGGTCACAACAGGAGATCAGACAGCAGTAAAGCAAAACTGGAACAAGACTAAACAGGAGACATGCAACAGCCAGGTACAAACGATGAACTGCACAGAGCACAGATTGAGGCAGGTATTTGAAGCTGTAAGACAGGTGCATTTCTAATCTGGTAAGGAGATTAACTCCTACAGGCATGGTGTAAAGTTCAATGGCAGAACAGCAGCACCTCTGGTGGATTTGAGGTACTGCTGCCACATACAAAGTATAGTCAGAGTCGTAGCATAAATAATACACTGAGACCTTAGTGTCACAGTGTCCTGGATTATTATTTTTTTGAGGACCTAACAAAGCCCCAGATTGTTGTGATAGCTGTAAGAACGTCTGGCAGGGCTACACCAAGTTAATAGATGATCTCTTACAGCATTTTACGCCTTCAATTTATTTTTTTCAACACACCGTTCTGCAACTTTTACAGAGTACCTAACTTTATTCTTTCCTCCTTGTGTCTGTGACTTGCTGCACGGCATGTATATCAGCCAAGTAAATTTTGTTTATTTTCTTTTCCCCTCGGATACAACACAGATCAGCTCTGTGCATTGGATACAATGCTACATACAGACCAGTTTTCTGTCATAACCAAGGACCACTAAAAGAACTGTCTAAACGTTATAAAGGCTTTGGTGAAAACATAGAAAGAAAATAGGTTTAAGCAATATATGATTTAAAAGTTGTGTAATATATTGTCACCTGTAGAATAAAATTGTTTGATTTAATCTGTAAGTCTCATCCATTCTGTATATGTGAACTTCAGTCAGATCTATATATGTAGTACTTCATAAAGGGGCTTTGTCAGAAAAGTGTAAACTGAAATAAAAAAAAACTGTGTACTTTGTAAACTTTTAAGCTTTGAAGCTTTTATGAAATAGCTGACAAGGTGAAAATAGTTTCTCCACAGATTTGCTCTAATACCATTATAGTTTATGGGCTCTGTATAAAGAGCATTATGGTATTGTGACGATCACAGCACCATAAATGTTACAAGATACTTATAGGATGGAATACATGATGTGTATCATGAAAATTTTCTTGCAATCATTCTGCAAAATATAGGAAGCCTAGGCCTCTCACTTTATAATTTCTTTGCCCTTTTCAATAAATATTCACTGATATTTGTGGAGGTCAGGGCTGGATTTCCCATCTGACATGGCAGGTCTGTGTTTTCTGTCAATCTGATAATACAAATGTAAATTAAGAAATAAAAGCACTCAGAGCCTGTAGGATCCAGTTATATAAATCTGTCCCTAAAGACATTTTCTTTGATACGTTTTGGATCTGAGCATCCCTGTTTTACCGTTAAACATTCTTATATTTACTAGCATTTTCTAATCCACCCATTGCCCAATAATTATTTGTAGATTGTGACGTTTTGCTCTTCTGTATATAGATAATTATCATGAATGGATGTTGCTCATTACTGTGTGCTCTCTCCGCTGTGATTTGTAATCCAGGAGGTAAGTAAATAAGAAGTAATGACTATATGCGTGCTTCATTTGTCCGCCCACGTTTCTAACCACCACATTGAAGCTGGATATAAAGGCATAAGTAATATTGGCTGATTTGGTTCATTCCAACATTGGGCAGATTTCAAAGGGTCAGCCCTTGTTTCACACTTCCCCTATCCGTCACTCCCGTTTCTCATCGTTCTTTTCCCCATCTCGCATATACTTTGATCGCATATACATTGATAGGGCAGTAGGGTGGCTCAGTGGTTAGCACTTCTGCCTCACAGCACTGGGGTCATGAGTTCAATTCCCAACTATGGCCTTATCTGTGTGGAGTTTGTATGTTCTCCCCATGTTTGCGTGGGTTTTCTCCGGGTGCTCTGGTTCCTCCCACACTCCAAAAACATACTGGTGGGCTAATTGGCTGCTATCAAATTGACCTTAGTTTCTCTGTCTGTCTGTGTGTGTATGTTAGGGAATTTAGACTGTAAGCTCCAATGGAGCTGAGACTGATGTGAATGAGTTCTCTGTACAGCGCTGCGGAATTAGTGGCGCTATATAAATAAATGGTGATGATAATGATCGGTCACCACTACTCCTTCACCGCACCCCAATAAATCAGATGTTTCATAAGCAAATCACCAAATCCGCCATGAAGGTAAGAATGAATAAATGTACGCTTACAACGCTGAGAACATGTTTAAATATCACAAGACAATAAAAACAATGAAAACTTATCTTACAGCCAGCCTAGATATACATAATAAGAAGAGATGCTTAGAGCAATCATTTTTCTTATCCAAATATCACTTGATTAGTTCATTGTATAAAAGCTCATGTGAATCAATGTTTTTCTGGCTTCAGAGCAGCGATGTAACCAAAACCACAGAAGCTTACACTTTGTTGTTTTTTTAGTAAGTCACTTGTTGCATGTTTCTGTTGAACTGCGGCACATCTGACGGTAAAAGGAATGTCGTGATTTTCTGCGAAAATAAAAGATAGTCCAGCGCTCTAAAGCTAACAATCTATAGATGGGTAACTTAACCTGAAACCTTGCTATAGAAATATTAATCCCTACATATTTAACCCCAGGATCCCCCCCCCATCAGATGTTGTCATTTATTTATACTAATTATTATGTATTTTTGAAATCCATGTGAATATTGGGATTTATCTCTGTATAAACCATGCTACCACCACGGCCACTTTGCCATTTTAAGATTTAGTATTTTAAATCCCAACAATAACATTTTCACATGTTTTTATGTTTTGTTGCTGGGATATTCAGACAAAACACTTAATTTTAACATAATAAAGGTAGAAATTGTAATGTGTAGCAGACTCCTGAGTGCTCTAATTGGAACATCTTTCTTTGTTGTGTACATATGTTGGTGTTTGACAGAGCAATCCTACAGGAACACATGATTGGTATACTTCGGAGGTAGGGAGTCTGTGTGTGCGACTGACATATATCTTCTAAACACAGCTCTCTTGTTTCAGATGGCTTCCTTACCCCTACACCGTACTATTCCAGGATTGATCTGTACACTGGGGTATATTGTGGATTACAGCCTGTACATGTTCCCCTGTACAGCAAGGTCAGATATCCCATCATTAATACATATTGCCACTGGAATAGAGACTTAAAGCATGTTAGACAAGGCTTGTCCTCTAAATATAAATACATTTCCAGCACTAGTTTCATAGTAACAACATATATAAGCCTTTGCAAGGGTGTGAGCAGGGGCAGGCTGGGCTGGGGGGCAGAGTGCCCCAGAGTGGGCTACCTTAGGCTGGGTCACTTGGCCACCTGCATTTTTTTTTCCTTTAAAATAGGATGCTGAGTCAAATCTTGCCCCCCGGGCTGAAATTTGCCAGCCCTCCCCTGTCAATAGACACAGAGAAATTAACCTTTCCCACTCACACTCCCTTTCCCCCCTCTTCCCACACCTGTTTTTGGCTGCGCTGTGGCTGCTTCATGCAGCCGTTTTTTCCCAGGTCTCTGACTGGCGGGAAGGGGTACATTAGTAAAATATTTTCCTAGGTGGTAGCTCAGCTTTAAGTGCTTGTTCGGAGCTCATCTTTGCTACAAGTTGCATTTGAGACCTTACATGGGCAGATGTTTAGAAAGGGCTGTACACCTTACATGAGTAGGAGGATTGCAAAGTTTAGCTCTTTCATTTCCTAGCTAAATGACTGACATGTGCTAATGTCTTTGACAGGTAACAGAAAAAGACGGTCACTCGTTTCAGTTAACGATACAGCTATTAGAAGAGGCAATGGAGAAAGGAAGACAGCAGGTGACATTTTTATTCATTAGATACCATTATCGATTAATATTTATACACGGTTTATATATTTTTATAGCCCTCACACCCCTGTGTTGCAATCTCTGTTGCTTTTTGGGAATTCCAAGGATTAGGTAAAATAAATAAGCACACTGGGTCCTAGAGCAGTGTTGGGCAACAGGCGGCCCCCAGAGCCTTCACTTGCAGCACTCCGCTTATCCCTGCTTTATACCCTGTCAATCACTTTCTCAGCTTATTCTTTGCTATTTGCCCTGGTGTCCTTAGCCAGCTCTTTTTCTGAGGTTAAGAGTAACGTGAGCCCCCTTCGGAGATTATAGGGCCGTACATGCGGCCCTTGAAGTGTATCAGGTTATCTATCACTTTGCTAGAGGGAAAATATATGCTATTTATATTTTGTCACATTACTTTTCCTAATAAGACATGCAGGTTATTCTGTTTTAAGAAAGCTATAAAGTGGAATCAGTGATGTAGCTAAAGGACCCTGGGCCCCTGGGACACCTTGCTCTCTCTAGTCATTTGCCTGCACCTCCATCTTTTGTCTGGCCCTCCTTGCCTTTCCCCATATCTCTTGCATGTCTTCATGCATACCCTAACTGATTTGAGCCCACAAGTCCCTTGAACCTGGCTAGCGGTTGCTGCTCTTATTACTTAAGTCCCCTGTTTATATTTAAGTTATATTTTATCTCTAATATTTTGGTATTGATATAAATAATGGTTGCGATCTCTGTTTTCATGTTGCGATTCACCATATTGTCTCTTTTCCAGGGTATCAAGATCAGAGCATTAATCCTAATCAACCCCCAGAATCCTTTAGGAGAAATCTACTCCACTCAGTTGCTGAAAGAATGTTTAGAGTTTGCATCCAGGTCTGATTTGTGATATCATAATACAAAGTAGTACTTAGTTTGGTTGTTAGGTGTCTGAGGCAGCACAGTCATTGTTCTGCTGCTTTCGTACTCCTTACCCTCTCTGACCATCACCTTATGACCTGCAAGCTCTTTTCCAACATTTTGCTCTCATACAAAGCCTCCTCATATCTGCAGAAATCTTCATTTTATTTAGTTTCCACACCTTTCCACCCCTCTGCAAAACTTCTCTCCCCCATATCTATATTCTCCTTTCCTGATCTGGCAGTACCACACTATCCCCAAACTCTAGCAACAGCCCTTGATCAAGTGGTACCAGCTACTCATTGCTCTCAGCGTCGACCATGTCTCAGCCCTGACGTAGTAAAGAAACGATCTGCCTGTCTCAGTAAACAAACTCTCTACCTTCAAAAACTTTCCCGCAGAGTAGAACGACATTGGTGAAAGTTTCGTACTACTTATGTGTTATTATATTATTACTTATTATGTTGTCAAATACACCACTATAAATCTCTATATCTGCCATTCCTATTGAAGCGTTCATGTCCAGTAAGCCCACCTACTTAATACACAGGAAGGCAATCAGGAGAGGTTACTCATATGTGAAAGATATGAGACTGCTCCTGATTGGCTGCCCCTTCTAGTAAGTAGGCGAACGTACCGGACGTTAACTCATTTGCAATGGGAACTCTCAGGAGCTGTCCGCTTCATCTCTGTGGGGTCAGTTTTTTTTCTCCCTACATATTAGGTTGAATCAAGAAAAGATGATGATGGTAGGTTAGTATATATTCATCCCACTGCGCTAAAGAAAATAATAAGGGGCATAATACTTTTTAAAAAAACACGGTCAAAACATACTAAATATAAGGGGGCAGTAGTAACTATGAGTCAATATAAGGGGCACTATTATTTAGTAATACTTACAAGGGGGCAAAATATTTCTTTTATTTCCCTGGTACCCACCAGCCAGGGGTTCCAGGAGAGGCCCAATGCAACTTAGCATTGGACCGGGCGGGCCTGATTCATTAAGGAATTTAAGTAAGAAATTGAGTAAGTTTTCTTACTTAAGTTTTTTGGACAAAACCATTTTGCAATGCAAGGGGTGCAAATTTGTTTATTATTTTGCACATAAGGAAAATACTGACTGTATTTTCATGTAGCACCCAAGCACTTGATAGCTTATTTGTACACTGAAATTTAAAGTTGATCTAGGAAAAAAAATGCAATATTTTTCTTATGTGCAAAATAATAAACTAATATGCACCCCCTGCATTGTAACATGGTTTTTGTTAAGGAGAAAACAAGAAAAAAAAAAAGAGTACTTTCCTTAATGAATCAGGACCGGCAATTCTAGGTGCAAGGGCCTGAATGTTTATTTGGGCCTACCCCTAGAGATACAGGCACAATATTAGGAGCACAGCCTGTTACAGATGGGAGGGAAGATTTAATTTTTTATTTTCATTTTTTAGTGTATTAATTATTTACTTTTCTCGCCTCTCACAACCTCCTCTTCTTTACATTGAAAACATTGGGACAGCAGTTTAGAATGTGGCGCTTTGTAAAATAGTGCCTTTCCTGCGGCTTTGGGTTTAGTAAATCTGGCGGATTGAAAATCGTCTCAAAAAAGCAGAAAAGGCGAAGGTTTATACAAACCTCACTTTTCTAAATATTTAGAATATTATTATTGTATTTGTTCCCGAGTGCTGTGGAGTACTCTGGTGCCATATAAATAACAATAAATAAGTAGCCTGCATCACTGGGAAAGACTGGAAAGAGATCTGTCCCTGAATAAGTATCTGCCAGCATGATGAGTACAAGACTGCCATCTTGTGGTTAGTTGTGGTTCAGCAGCAGCAATTGTCACTTTTAACAATTTATATTTAACCTGTGGGTGTTTCAGATGTCTTATATCTCTTATGAATATCTTATGTTGGCATGTTATTTATTAATATAAAACTCAAATAAACAATCATAACAAATGTTTTCTTAACTTTGTCTGTCTGTGGATAGGTACAGCTTGCATGTGATTTTAGATGAAATTTACATGCTGTCAGTAATGAGTACTACCTTCACAAGTGTTCTTTCCTTTCACAAGTAAGTATTTTACACACTTCTAATTCTTCTTGGTAATGGCGGTAGCACTAAAAACATTCTAAACTTCATTTTATTGCCAATTAAACACTTCTCTCCCACTTTATAGTCTAACCCTGGGCGATTTTAATAATATTACAGGATACCCACTTTAATTAAGCTAACCGTCCCTTGTTATCATACAGGAGATTCCCAACAACCTTTTATGCCACCGTTCATCAAAACATAATGACAGCACGGTGGCTAAGTGGTTAGCACTTCTGCCTCACAGCGCTGGGGTCATGAGTTCAATTCCCAACCATGGCCATATCTGTGTGGAGTTTGTATGTTCTCCCCGTGATTGCGTGGGTTTCCTCTGGGTGCTCCGGTTTCCTCCCACACTCCAAAAACATACTAGTAGGTTAATTGGCTGCTATTAAAAATTTACCCTATTCTCTCGCTCTGTCTGTCTGGGTGTGTATGTTAGGGAATTTAGACTGTAAGCCCCAATGGGGCAGGGACTGATGTGAATGAGTTCTCTGTACAGTGCTGCGGAATCAGTGGCGCTATATAAATAAATGGTGATGATGATGAAATGGTGATGATGATAATGGCGTAGTCGTTTTAATCCATAACTCTGGGCTTTTTACTGGAGTCGACTCCAAATTTGATTCTAAAGAACGATTCATCACTCTAATAGGGTTTTGAGACCTCACTAAAGGCAGCATCTATGTTTCCATCTTTGGCCACTCCATGTTCTTTAGCATTTTTTTTTTGCCGGGTTGTAGAAAATCCGAAGGGTGTGGACCCAAAAAGTTCTACAATGCTTCTAAATGATTAATTCCAAGAAATCTTGTGCCGAAGTCTCTTAAAAGACATATGACAGAGTCAGGGCTATAGCTAGAACTTTGTGGGCCCCATTGCAAAGTTTTTGTAAGGACCCAACGTACCACCTAATGATGAAAAACTCACATATACGCATGGGGCAGTGAAAAGGACAAGTTACAGCCTTGGACCTGTTTGGTACATGGAGGACAAGAATCCCTTTCTCAAGGAGCTATACATTTTTTTAAATAAATTTTTTCACTTTCACATCATGTTCCCAAACTGATATGATTATGGGTTTCAGCCAAACTATCCAAACCCTCTCCCATTCAGACATCGTCCTAGGCTCCTAGTCATGTCATTCATTTATTGATGTCAAGAGGACATCCGACGTGTAGACTTAATGAAACCCCCACTCTTAAATCTCGGTTCAAATATGAGATAATTTCAGTAATAACCTGAGCTGAGAAGCCCAGCTGTTACCTGGGAAACCAATATTACCGTAACTAGATGTAAAATCATAACCTTTGCCACCCACTGTAAAAGACAACAATGTGACACCATTTGTGATCTCAAATCCAATGCTTAGAATAGTCACACAAGCAATCTCAATCTAAAATAATTTACAAAGAACACAATCACCACCTCTAAAGATTCATCTGGAATAATGTCTTGTGTACCATATATAACATATATGTATTGCCAATTTACCTGCAGCACTGTTTTTAAAGTGTATTTCTTGTAGGAAGACCACCTAGGTCTTTGTCGGTAAAAAGCTCTCATATAAGCCTCTTCACATTGTACAGACTTAGAGACAGGCTAGTGATTTCAGAATCTTAAAAATATCTGTCTGCCATGCCATACAGCTGTGGTTGAATCTGAAAATGGGAATGATGACAACAGGATAGGAAATTCACAAAGGCTGGCACCACACAAAAAAAGTTAGCAATTTTTTAGGTGCCCATGGAGTTGGGCAGTGTTTTAGTACTGTAGGTAATTTTTAACTTTTATTTTATTCTTTTATTTTTTTTCTACAGGTGGCAGAGCTGGAGTGTGTTCTAATATAGAGAACACACAGCAGGGCAGCGCAGGCACTACCCTGCCAGCAGCTCTCACTGACAGGGACAGGAGGAGATTGAAGAAATTGGTGCCTGAATTAGGAGTGACAAGCGGTCTCACGGACCGCTGTCACTCCTGGAGTCTCCCCGATAACCTGCGCTGCCACTGCAGGCATAGAGTGCCAGTTATCGGATATTGCATTGGCGACGGCCATCTTGGAAAATGGAGGAGAGGAGAAGGGGGCTATACCAGGATCCCCCCTCATACATAGGAGGGGGCATCTGGTATTATCCGCTGCGGAGACCTCCCCTGGAGGTCTCCACTACTCTGCCACATAATACTTTTAATTTTTTATTTGAACACAGAATCGCTGCAGAGGCAGCATTACTGAAAGGGCTGGAGCTAACACATAGAGCTCCCCCTCCTTCCAGAGAGAGAGATGGTTTATCCCAGTCTTCTGGCGCCAAGGAGAGGCCCAGGAAGAGAGAACAGATCTGAGGGAGCAGGCACCAGGATACTGCTGTTGGACTTCTCCCCTGTTTGGCCTATGGGCTAAGTATCTGATTTATTTACACACATATTCTGTATTGCTGTGTACAAGTGGGCTAGTAGGGGTTATATTATAGTTCTCCTACTTGCTTAAGTATTATATTGTGTTTAAAATATTACAAGTACAACTTTTATATCTAGATTAGTTGATTACTTGTAGTTTTACATTTTTCTCTCCACACATATCTCTCTCTCTACTCAGCTAAATTTAACAATTTAAGTCTGTGTGTTTGGTGTGCCTTCCTTTATTAAGAAATGTCAGATAAGGGAAAGGGCCCTATTGCAAAATATTTTACATGTTCTAAATGTAATGTAAAATTACTCTGTGGGCAGAATGACCCGTTGGCGCTCTGCTCTGTCTGCGAGGCAGGGGTCCCGCCTGCGCAAACCCAGCATATTTCAGCCCCACGGACAGAGGAACCGGCCTGGGTGACCTCCCTGACACAGTCGGTTTCCTCTTTAGCACAGATGGTTTTTCAATCTAATCCATTGCTTTCTACTGTGGCTACTTCGGTGGCTAATACTAGTACTCAGTTGGGCCTCCCTGTTACCACAGGTTCTTTTGGAACGTCTATACCAGGACCTTCCTCTTCTCATACAGACCAAGCCCCTGTTCCCACAGAACCGGCATGGTCTGCAGCATTTATAAAGGGTTTGGATAAACTAAACCAGTTACTTGAATCCCCAAACATTCCGCCTGTTAAAAGGAGGCCTAGATCTGATAATACCCTTATGGTCCTTTCAGACTCTGAGGAGTTTTCAGAGGAAGAGGGGGAAATTAATTCTGATCCTGACCAGGTTCAACCTTTGGGACAGGAATAAAGCTCTAAAAGCCAATTTATTAATGATTTGGTTTTAGCAGTGAGTCAAGCGTTGGACCTCCCAGAATCGGAGGATACTACTCCTAGAGACAGAAGTCTATTATTCCCCCTTCCGTAGAACTTAAGGATATTGCAGTAGGAGCCTGGAAACAGCCTGATAAGAGGTTCTCTGATCCCAAAAGGTTCTCTTCCCTGTATCCATTGCAGGAGGAAGATGTGGTTCGCTGGGAGAGTATTTCAAAAGTGGATATTCCAATAGCCCGATTGGCCAAGCACACTTTACTTCCAGCTCCAGGTTCTTCATCTCTGCAGGATGTCAATGACCGTAGAGTGGAATCCCAGCTGAAATCTATATCTGCGGGTTCTTCCTTTAGGCCCACATTTGCTTCAGCTTGGGTGGTTAGAGCCATGGAAGCATGGGCAGACCAGCTGTCAGAGGCCTTGCAGGACTCTGATTTACTTCCCCTGGCTTTGCATTTGAAGGAGGCATCAGGGTACCTTTATGAGGTGGCCTAGAACACAGAGGCTGTATCCTCTTTTAATCATGCTGCGTCTATTTCAGCAAGAAGAATATTATGGCTGAAATACTGGGAAGGAAATGCGGACTCAAAAAAGTCTGTGGAAACCATTCCTTTTTCTGCAGCAGGTTTGTTCGGCCCGGAATTAGATACCCTGATCTCCCAGGCAACAGGGGGTAAAAGCTCTTCCTTGCCGGTAGAGGCAGACAGCCCAATTCTCAAGGCTCCTCTGCCAGGGGGAGATCCTCATTAGCAGCTAGGCGCCAGGCCTCCAAGACCCAGGAGAAGCCTGCGTCCTGATGACCACTCTGTTCTAGAGGGGGCACCAGTGGGGGATGTCTGTCGTTGTTTCAGGAACAGTGGGCAGCGTCCTCCCAAGATCCTTGGATTCGGGGCATTATATCAGAGGGGTACAGGATAGACCTGCTGGGCCCGGTTCCACATCGTTTTTTCATAACTCCGCTACCCCGAGATCCTTCAAGAAGTCAGGCAATACAGGATTGTGTCGCCTCTCCTCTTTCACACAGAGTTATCTGCAGGGTCCCAGATTACCAGAAAGGACGGGTTTTATTCAAACCTGTTTCTGGTCAAGAAGCCGGACGGCTCCTTTCGACCCATCCTAAACTTAAAGGGCCTCAATGTGCACTTACGGGTGGACAAATTTCGGATGGAGTCCCTAAGGTCGATGATAAACAGCTTAGTGAAGGATCAGTTTATGGCGTCCTTAGACATAAAGGACGCATACCTCCACATTCCGATTTGGATCCACCATCAGTCTCTCCTAAGATTCTCAATGGGATCCTCCCACTATCAGTTTCAAGCCCTCCCCTACGGCCTCTCAATGGCTCCGAGGGTTTTCACGAAGATCATGTCCGTTATGGCAGCATGTCTTCACCTTCAAGGAATTCAGGTCGTGCCTTATTTGGACGACCTGCTCATCAAATCCTCCACAGAGAATTGCTTACGTCATCACTTATCCCTCACCATGGCGGTTCTCGAGGGCCATGGATGGCTAATAAATTTAAAGAAATCCCAGATGGTTCTGTGTCAACGCATGGTTTTCCTAGGGCTCATTATGGACACCAGCCAGCAAAAGGTGTTCCAGCCTGTCGAGAAGATCAGTTCAATTCAGAGTATAACTACTCAGGTCTTGTCTTCTCCCAGCCCCTCAATGCACTTGTGCATGCGGATGCTGGGAAAGATGGTGTCCTCATTCGAGACCATCCCCTTCGGTCGAGCCCATTCTCAATGTTTTCAGTGAGATCTATTAACAAAATGGTCAGGATCCCACCTACGTTAGGATCTCCAGAGGATCTCTCTATCTCCAGGGACGAGAGAATCGCTTCAGTGGTGGCTGATTCAGGATCACATGACAGTGGGCAGGTCCTTCGCTCCATTGCCATGGATCATAGCTACGATGGACGCCAGCCTGAAAGGTTGGGGGGCGGTAATTCTGCAGCTCCGGCTCCAGGGACTTTGGTCGGTTCAGGAATCAGCCCTATCAATAAACGTGCTGGAGTTGAAGGCTATTCTTTTGGCCCTCCGGGGGGCCCAGTCACTCCTCCAGGGCCACCCAGTCAGAGTTCAGTCCGACAATGCCACGGCCGTGGCATATGTTAACAGGCAAGGAGGAACCAGGAGTGCAGCTGCAATGAATATTGCAGCTCAAATTTTGGTTTGGGCAGAACAATATGTTCCAGCAATATCGGCAGTATACATTCCAGGAATAAGAAATCGGGAGGCGGACTACCTAAGTCGAAACCAGATGATGCCGGGGGAGTGGTCACTCCATCCGGAGGTTTTCCAGTCTCTGGTTCAGAGGTGGGGTCTTCCGAACATAGATCTCATGGCCTCCAGACACAACAGAAAGGTTCACAGGTTTTGCGCAAGGGCAAGAGACCCCTTAGTGGTGGCAGTGGACGTTATGACGATGTCATGGGAGTTCAGGTTGGGATACCTGTTTCCCCCGATTCCCATGCTTCCTCGCGTACTCAAACGAGTAAGGCAGGGCGGTCTGCCAGTAATTCTAATAGCTCCCTCGTGGCCGCGCCGAGTCTGGTGCGCGGACATAATAAATAAATAAATCTCTATGGCAGAAGGACAGGGTTTCCGTCTTCCATCTCGAGACGACCTTCTTCTGCAAGGTTCCTTCCGTCTCCAGAATTTACCTCAGCTCAGTTTAACGGCATGGCTGTTGAAGCCAGCCTCTGGAGGGCTAGAGGTTTTTTCCTCCAGCGCAGTGAACACTATGATGCGAGCCAGAAAGCCAGTTTCAGCTCGCATCTATCACCGGATTTGGAGAGCCTACATCAGATGGTGCGAAAATAGGACATGTCACTCGTCCTCCTTTCGTCTCCCTCGCTAGTTGGTTTTCCTTTAGGATGGCCTAGAAGCAGGGCTTCGGTTAGGTTCCCAAAAAGTCCAGGTATCGGCACTTTCAGTATTTTTTCACCTGAAATTAGCGGATTTACCAGATATTAGGACTTTCCTCCAGGGAATCTTGCATATTCAGCCTCCCTATGTTCCGCCTACAGCACCATGGGATCTCAACCTGGTACTGGATATGCTTAAAGGGCCTCCTTTTTAGCCATTACTTGTGGCAGATTTGAAGTGGTTGACCTGGAAGGTCCTTTTTCTTTTGGCTATTGCCTCTGCACGTAGGGTTTCGGAATTAGGAGCTCTGTCTTGTCCGGGAACCATACCTGGTTTTCCACGAGGACAGAGCGGTGTTAAGAACCCTCTCTTCCTTCGTTCCAAAAGTAGTTTCGGCTTTCCATCTTAACCAGGAAATTGTAGTTCCGGTCTTCTCATCTACTTCCCATTCGGATCAACAGTCTATGGAAAAGTTAGATGTGGTTAGGGCTCTCCGCATTTATGTCAAAAGAACTTCTCAGATTAGACGTACTGATTCTCTGTTTGTTCTTTATGATGCTAATAAGAGAGGCTGGCCAGCCTCAAAACAGTCCATTGCAAGATGGATTACGTCAACCATCAAGAAAGCTTACATGAAGACTAACCGTCCTGTGCCGGAGAGACTTACGGCCCATTCCACCAGATCGGTAGGGGCGTCGTGGGCAGCGAGAAATGGGGCTTCTGCAGACCAGCTTTGCAGGGCAGCCACCTGGTCCTCTGTCCACACCTTTACAAAATTTTACCAGTTTAATGTAGTTGCATCCGCGGATGCAAATCACGCTCGTAAAGCACTACGAGCGAAGTTTTCAGAGTAGTCCCACCCTTAAGGGGCTGCTTTAGAACGTCCCCATGGTAAGCAGTGTCCCCCAGACTGGATGAAAGAGAAAAGAGGATTTATGTACTTACGTTAAATCCGTTTCTCTGATTCCGTCTGGGGGACACTGCGATCCCTCCCTTCTGCTTTTCCTCTGTCTGCTCTTGGTTGATTGACCTTTCTCCTTGGGGCTTTTTAATTAACTGACAGGAAGAGGAAGAGGCAGGGGGATTGTAGAGGGGAGGGGTCTGTCGGCAGTACTAAAAGTTAACTAGTTAGATGCCAACTGACCAAGCTCCCTCCACAACCCATGGTAAGCAGTGTCCCCCAGACGGAATCAGAGAAACGGATTTAACGTAAGTACATAAATCCTCTTTTTAAACCACTCTAGAGGGACCAGGATGTTACAACAGTCCCTGCTGTCATAACATTACTTCCAATGCTGCAATTCCTTAATGCCAGCTTCAGAGGAACTAGTCAAGCATTTTGGAGGAGAAAACGCCCAACCCACACAGCCAGGACCTTGAAGCAGCAAAAGTTGGATAGTAACCTCTAAAAATGTCAACAATTAGTGCCCAGCTCATAGTTACTAGTCCCTGTTCTATTGATAGAGGATTGTTCCTCACCCGCAACAGATGTATGAGATCCCTGGAGCAAAAACAAATCTGCCATTTCAGACCAGAAGAGTTTGCAGCAAATCATTAGAAAGTTCCCCAGATAAGAGTTGAAGAGAAGCTTCAAGAAAATCCATTATTGACACACTTCTCACTTTCTCATTTAATTTCTCCTTGCTAGTGTAATAACACATCTGCAAATGACATCTCTGGGTCCTCCCCCATTGGGACAGCATAGATTTAGTCAAAATGTCAGTGGAGGTACTCAGGTCTTTTTAGTACCATATTAAAGTCTTCCTGTAATGTTGCTGTTCTCACCTCTCATAGCTTCTGATAGGTTACCGATTGTATTGTTATTCATCCTGGTCATGTTTTCTTGGTTATCAAGCTGGGTGAAGAGCCTGCGGGTCTGTCTGTCCCTGACAGATGTCCTATTAGGGTGTCACGGGCCGTCCCCGCACTCCCCATAGGTGCCAGGGACGGATGCCTTCCTTTGCCGGCAGTTCATCCCGTTGCTAGTCAGTGGGATGCCTTCTTCCTACGGGCCTTGCATTGCTGTGCGCATGTGTAGTTCGCTCGGGTCTCCGTTGCCAAGCAACGGGACGCTTCTCTGCACTTCCAGTCGGCGGTCAGCTGTTCGGGCTGCTGGTTCCACTGCCACCAATCAGGAAATGGGCTCCAGTATTTAAACCTGCCCCTAACACTAGGTAGGCGCCAGAGTATCTAGGTCTTCCTATGCTCCAGTCTGTTTCCCTGCTCTCTGACTGACCTCCTGTGTACCGACCCGACTTCCTCTGGTTCTACTCCTGGATCTCCCTTTGGCCTGATTGCTTCCGCTGTACCTAACCTTTGGCTTGCCGACTCCAATTTGCCTTCTCCTTTGGTACGGTTTGACCTTTGCCTGCACGACCATGTCTGTTCACCATTCACTTCGCTGATAGCTAACTTGGAGGGCCGCGACCTGCAGCAAACTCCCTTGCGGGGGTCCCTGGTGAAGACCGGGGGGTGTGTTTACACTCCGCGCCTCCTAGCTTAGCAGAGCAAATATCAGCAAGTGGTCTTCAGTCCCTGTATCTTGTGACATAGGGTTTTTAAACAGGTATTCAGCCTTTTCTTCCATCCTCTGTAACCTGTGACAGGTCTGAGTGCAGCATCTTGGTAGATCCTCCCATCGTGTGAGTGGAAGAAGCCACCAAGCCGCTCTGTGTGAACAATTATGAGATTTCTCCTGCTTCTGAATAAGGCGGCTGTACCCCCCCCCCCCCCCCCCCCACCCTACCATCTCCCACAGCAGTTCCCCATATCAGTCTGCACTGAATTTTAATGTGTGAGCAGATAGTTTACGGAGTTCAGCAAGTTAGTGTCTGCTCAGGAGTCGGCACCATTTGGAATTTGGTCAAACGGCCTGGAAAAAAAAACCTATAGACCAGGCTTGACTAATCTGTGACACTTCAGGTGTTGTGAAACTACAAGTCCCAGCATACTCTTCCAACAATAAGCTGGTATATATTGGCAAAGCATGCTGGGGCTTGTAGTTTCACAACACCTGGAGTGCCACAGGTTAACCAAGCCTCGTATAGAGCATGTTGTTGATGTAATTATAATTGTGTTTTCATTGTTGTAACTTCTGTTCACGTTTACAGCGTTCCAGATCCAGAGAGAACACACTTTATATGGGGACTCAGCAAAGTAAGTTCTGATCCTATATTGCACTACTTCTAAGAACAGTTAACCTTCACTTTGTACTACAGACATACAACATGGATATATTATTATATGTTCAAAAGTATAGTAAGTCTTGTAATAAACATCTCTAAGGACTTCATTTATAGAGAACATGCTCTACTAGACAGAAGATTACATTTTTTTGAGTGCCTACATATTAAGCAAAAAATGCATTTACAAATTTTAGTATTGAATTCTATGGAACAAAATAAAAGTTTTGGGGAGTTTAACACCTTAAAGTGTGCCTGTCAATTTCACACAATGGGTCTCAATTTGGTTGCTAGTCCATGGTCCAGAATCAGACGCATCTTGAGTATATGACTCCCTGCACTTATAGAGGCGGATTGGGGGAGGCAATGAGCGAGTAAGCGTAGGCCAAGTATAGTGAGTAAATGCGACAGATGTAGTCCTGGATGCAGAGGAAGGAAACGTATCAGTTGCAGATGCTCTAGCCCTGGTGCAAGTTACGAACTGGTGATCAACCGAGATGTGTCCAACTTGGCACTCTATATACAATGTGCTATTTGTTTGGATGCAGTTTACGTTGTTTTATACTCAAATGGTGTCCAACTCTACATGAGGCCATGTAGGCGCAGTGCAAAACATCTTGGTTTGCATCACTGAGTCTAGATGGTCAGGTACATACCTAATTTCCTCTTTCAGGAGACACCTCTGCAAACTACGGGCAAACCACGCCTACATAGGTGTTGGGAGAGGTGCAAAATTCTGAAGAGGGGAACTGTGCAATAGTGAATCAATTCTGGACAGTTACTAATAAATTCGGAACTTGCATTTTCAACATAAAATGTAAATACCGTATTTCCCCATGTATAAGATGCACCTTTTTACCCCAAATTTTGGGTCTAAAAAGAAGGTGCGTCTTATACAATGCAAGTTCCACTTACCTGATTGAAGAAGTCGGCATCCGGTGTGAGGAGTCCCCGCTAATCAGCGCTAATCAGCTCCAACAGCTCCAGCTCCAGCTCCAGCAGCTCCAGCGGTGTTCAGCGTGTCAGCCGTTACAAAAGGACCTTCAGGTCCTGCAGGCGCCTCCCACAGTGTCAGCGCTGTCAGTCACATGACTGACAGTTCCGATGATCGCTGCTGCAGATTCCTCTGTGTTTCCCCTACAAAAGCTGCACAGTCTTGTTGACATTAGACAAGTCACGTAGACACGCTTGGGGCAAGACTGTGCAGTAGCGCTCATTGCCTCACTGCCTCATTGCCTCACTGCCTCACTGCCTCATTGCCTCACTGCCTCATTGCCTCACTGCCTCATTGCCTCATTGCCTCATTGCCTCATTGCCTCATTGCCTCATTGCCTCACTGCCTCATTGCCTCACTGCCTCACTGCCTCACTGCCTCATTGCCTCATTGCCTCACTGCCTCACTGCCTCACTGCCTCATTGCCTCATTTTGGTGTGAATGTGTTAGCTGCTCTAGTGAATCACAAATTACAAGCTACAGTGTGCTCTGTGGCAAAAATTAGAAAGAGCCTTTTGATTCCTCCTGCTGCACATTGCATTGAGTTCAATAACTTTATATAATACATCTTTTTTTGCATTTTGGGCCCCAAAATTAAGGTGCATCTTATACATGGGTGCGTCTTATACTTGGGGAAATACGGTAAATACAAACACCTCCAAATCTGTTGTTTTTACCTATAAAAAACAATTGAGAATCTTCCTTAATGCAGTAGTGCAATTGGAAATGTCTCATTAAAATAGGATGGATATATTTTAATGTATACCAATAAATATAAATATTAAGTTGTATTTAATGTTTGTTTATTTGATTGGTTGCTATAGGCCACATCTCCACTTTTTCAAACCCACAGTTTAGTAAATATACCCCCAAATATTAATATTCAACATCCTGCTACTGGAAAACCACCCCTTTCATTAAAGTAAACATTTCCAATTTTTCACCTAAAATACTGCTCAGCTTCGCCTCAGTTTTCGTTTATGTCGATCATGAGAGTGCAAGGACATCAGGAATGCTATTATTATATGTGGCATTTCTGTGTTTTTAAATCTTCTTTTTACATTGGGTAAAGTGCGTCAAGAAGAGGGAAGGAGGGCACAAAATGCTTTCCATTATCAGTACAGACAAGACCCAATCTCTGCCAACCAAGAGCTAGTGCAAGAATATAGCCCTTTGGTGGAGTGGAAATGTCTTTACGCCCTCTGAGCAGCAAGAAGTGCCCCTAAAAGTGCTCTCTCTCAACCTTAGGTTATTTCAATAATCTGTCTCTATGAAATTAAATCTCATCTTTGCACTGCTTCCCATAAATAGGTTCCACTGTGCGCTTACTCCTTACTTTGCAAGCAATATCCTCATCCCGTTAAGCACATATCCCTCAGTGTTGTTCCTGGCTCCATGTGAACTCGTTGCTGAATTTTACTTTACTGATATCACTGAGATAATTATATTCTCCTGCACATTGGTTCAGCCCCCAAAATGACTGCCTCCTCTGTGTGTGGGTGAGAGAGGTGCCCTTAAGGTTTTCAAATCATCAGTGCTTAATAATCCATCCAGTCCTTAGGAGGGCTGGCAACTTTTAGGCTGGTGAGAAACACAAGCAAGTGGCCCGGCTCTATTACCACTGCGCCACAACACTAAAATGGTCATGATGAAAATTGTGTGGGCGTGGTTTGCCTAATGTGGGTGTGGTAACCAATTAAATATTCTAAAAATGATGTTAAAGAGCTATGATCTAATACAACACCTACCAGCCCCATCGGACTAGTAATCATTGAGTGACTATTCTAGTGATGTCTATACAATTCAAAGCACATTCTAGTATTCTATATACAAGATAGAAAGCATTCTAATACTCTATATGCAATAAACAGCATTATAGTGACTTGTGTACAAAATCACATTGTATTCTATTAATCTGTATGCAATACAGGAATTATCCAAGTGGTCTCTATATAATGCAGAGAGCATTCTAGTAAACTATGCAAGATTGAGAGCATTCTAGTGATTTATATTAAAGAGACAGCAATCTAGTAAATTCTACTGATCTCTATACAAACATACAAATGGAGAGCATTCAGGTGACTGTTTGCTGGATGTATTGTTTATTAAAATGCTTTCTGTATTGTATATCAACATCTGGTGTAGGTTTCTGGTTCAGCAAGCTACTGAGCATAGCGAGTCTTAGTATACAGCAGCATGGACTTTTAGAAGTGCTTAATGTATGCAGTCATAGATTGACAAGAACTAGGGTAGGTGGCTATCCGTTGTATGTTAGAACATGTGAGTTGTGCCTCATCTAACAATGGATTTTTTCCTTTTGGGATTCGCATGAAGGATTTTGGCATGAATGGCCTCAGAGTCGGGATTGGTTATACAAAAAACCAAAACATCCTCAAATCCATGAGTCGTCTGGCAACCTTCCACCAGTGTCCAGGTCCCACGCAGTACATGGTGTGTCAATTACTCCGAGACAGAGGTTAGTCATCAGATTTTCTAGATACTTCCATACAGGCTGGCCACATTAGCCTGGGTCTAGGGTGGCAGGATTGTAGAGGTGGCACACTGATAAGTTTATTACATGCAGCCCTCTGGACCAATGCATGTTACTGATTTCAGAGTGGATGATTTCCATACACTGTCGCTGCCATGTGCAGCAATAGCTGGCTCTATCATTGACCGTAGTGTGCAGCTGTTCCTCCATAAACTTCAGCAGCCAATGGGTGTTCACCACAGGAAAAGTAAGTGGAAAACATTTATAACCAATGATTTCTCCAGTCATATACTCCTTGCACTCAGCGACAGACTGGCTGGGAAGGCAGTGGCTGCTTTGTACACTAACCCCTGTGACCTTGTGGGTACTCTTTACACTAGCCACTCTATTCATAATGTAAACAGGACGTTGATGTTGGTACTGGTGCGTGCTCAATATCTGGACATATGCATTAGAAGACCTTAGTTAGGATACCTTATTAAGTGTTGTTAATTCTTTTAGTTAGCCAAACTAACCGATCGGTCCCAAGCAGCTGTGAGCAGAGAGGGATGCCTAATAGAGATTATTAAAATGTATTATCTGTATGCAATGAATCCTTTGTGTCTGACACAGGAAATACAGAGAATTTACAGAGTTTAGGTAATGCACTTAAATTATTCCTATCGATCCTTTTCAACAGAGCCTGCTCGCAGCGCCAATGGCTCAGTCACTACCCCAGTCAGGATAGTAAGAAATCTGGGAGCTGTGCTCGTTGGCTGAGCCACAGGCAATAACTAAAGTCTGCTCCCCGTCATGAAGAGTGATTGGTCAGTGGTAGCTGAGGTGTGGGGGGAGTGGTGGTGGAACATGGGGATATAGAGATTTGAAATAACGTCCTAGAAACAAATATGCAAACAAACAGAAAATTTACTTATGGGTATTTGATTTCAATGACATCCGTTTGATTTCGGTCTTTGCCCCCTGCGCTTTCAGAGCATGATACCCACTTATAGAAAAGCTCTTATTGAAGCTCATAAGTATGGGATTGGGATCCCTGCTCAGCATGTGAAGTCAGGAAAAGAAGAAAAAAGAATATTCCTATAGAGGGCACTCAAGGGCTACAAACATTAAATAAAACGTAATATGTATTGATATACATTAAAATATATCCATCCCATTTTAATGAGACATTTTCAGTTGCACTACTGAATTAAAGAAGATTCTCAATTGGTTTTTATAGGTAAAAACAACAGATTTGGAAGTGTTTGTATTTATTTACATTTTATATTGAAAATGCAATTTCCGACTTTATTAGTAACTGTCCGGAATTGATTCTTTTATATTTATAACACTTCATAACGTTAATATATTGTGTGCAAATATGGTAATCCAACTTTAGCATTTACTGCTAGCTCTGTCAAGCCACATTTCTGTACACACACTTGTATGCCTGAGGTACCTCTGACGCAAATGCTGCTGGTTTTGTCTTGAGATGGATCCAACTAAACATATTTCTTGTGCGTGTCTTTTCCTACCTGGGTTCGTTGGCAAATGGTTCCACCTCTAGGAGCAATTTAATCAAGCTTTGGGTTGGAAAAATTGGAGATGTAGCCTATAGCCAATCGGATTCTAGCTGTCATTTTGTAGAATGTACTAAAACAAATGACAGTTAGAATCTGATTGGTTGCTATAGGCAACATCTCCACTTTTCAAACCTGCAGTTTAGTTAATATTCCTCCTAGAGTGACTGGGAACTTACTAGACTTATTCTGCAGAAATGCACTGTGTGGATTGGTTGATTCTTACTCAGGAGTTTGATCGGTGATGTCAGTTAATCAAATGACTGACTGCATTCTCAGCTATTTGACCTGTGTCATGTCCCATCTTCTTACTATCCAAATAAATAAACAAACAACCTATATGGGTTCTTTTAGTATGTTAGATACCTTCTCCATTAGAATGTACCTAATCTCTTTTATATATTTTCAAATTATCTTCATATTGATTTTCCAATCCCATTGGAATTGCATATCAACTGGCCCCAATATTTGGTCATTTTAAACACATCAATAGATTTAAAATACCAACGCAAATAGCTTTCCATGCTGGGTATTGCAGAATAATATTTAGGGCTTCAGTATGACAAATCTAGAAATCTTATTAGAGGTAGGTTTTATTGCACCACAATGAATCCTTCCACTGTATAGATGAGCGACATTGCTACAGAACTTTTAATGAATCAAGTTTTAAATAGAGAGGCCTTTTTTTTTTACAGAGCAGCAAACTTGTGGCAATACAATTTTCTGCATTTGGCAAGATGACATTCCACACAGTATTTTTAAATTCACATTTTGCAGAATTTAAAGTCTAAGAATAGAGCTGGGATGACAATGGCCATTTCAGTCTGTAGTGGGGTATTGATGGGGATAGAACTACAACACTTAAGGCCAAATAGCTCCGGCAGAACATTCAAAAGTTTGCGGAAGTTATCAAAAGTTTGCTATTCTCTATTCTGAAGCATCTCTGCAGTCATAGTAGTCTGGAAAAGTTGATTCCTGTAGCAAAAGGGGTTCAGTTGTATGTTACTGGTAATGTTTTACACGTTCATGAAACTCCACCTAGCTGGATCTGCTCCAGTCTTCGTGTAATCAGTATGTTGGCTATTATTATTAGAGAGAATTAATCCATCAGTAATATTTGATGCTTACAGTCCTCTTTCAATTTGGTTGGTCACAGACTGGTTGGACAATGTATTCTTTCCCACTAATAAACAACGTCTGGAAGAATCGCAGAAAACACTCGTCGTTGGTCTCAAGGACATCGGAATACCAGTGCTCAACTGGTCCACCGGGATCTATGTATGGGCCGACTTCAGAAACGTATGTTATCCACCATTGTCCCATAAGGGTTTTGGCATGAAGCAGAACAGTTTGTCACTGTTGATTTGTACATGTGAAAGTGTCACATGCAATGTTAGGAACAATACATTTTCAGGTACGTTTTCCAGACACTGTTTAACTTACAACATCGGTTTTTATATTGGCTTGTCCAAGTTCACAAAGTGCAACTCTAAGGTTTCAATTTATGATTGTAGTGCTTATTATGTCTTTATGTCTTTGTGTTATACTCAATAAATTGTCATTCAACAATTTCTTCTCTACTAGTAAGAAAACACACACACACACACACACACACACACACACACACACACTGCATCATATTTACTGTTCTTACTATAAGGAAATAGCTTTTGTAATAAAAGTAAATTGCCTTTCCTGGACGACCGTTGGATGTAAGGATATTGGTATTGTAGCTGATTACAGTTTTTCATAATCGGTGATGTCACACCAGGGAACCTTAATCCAAAATTCTATCTCTGTATCAACTGAACATATATGCACTTTGTTCTAAGCTGATGAGTTATGCTGCAGGGGTAGTATCCATGTAACCAGGGAAGGGCTGGCAAATTTTAGCCCAGGGAGAGCAAGACTCGACTCAGCAGCCTATAAGGAACATTTAAAAGGGGAAAAAAATGCAGGTGACCCAGCCCAGGATAACCCACTATGGGACAGCCCTGGGGAGCATATGCCCCCCTGCCTCCCAGCCCAGCCTGCCCCTGCATGTAACACATGAATTTCTGTAATGTTTAATTTGTTATAAAAACCAGGCCGCTCTCCAAGATAAACCACCCAAACTCACCCACAAATTTTCAGACTACATTCAGATGAGACGCTTTTTGGGTTCCCTACCAGTGGGCGAGTTTCTCCGAAATCTATCTGATTTAGAAAAACTATTCATCTCTCTTCCCTTAAGGAAAAGCATGACCTTTTTCTTAAGGGAGATTTTGCTTGACTCCATTCTGGGATTGGGAAATAGATCTTGGTCTCTCCCCTCAAGGAAGGCTATTGGGAGACTATTAGAGAAAGACAGTGGCTCAAGCTGAACCGTGCTTAAAGAAAATGCCTATAAAGTTTATTACAGGTGGTTCCATACCTCTGTCAAACTAGCAGTAATGTTCAGCTCTACCACCCCCAACTGTTGGGGGGACTATTGACAGATGTGGACGCGCTTAACAGCTCTAATGCCCTTCATTTTAATAAGCATAGGTTATAACAAGGAAAGAGTGTTTCAAGAACAACTAAAACATGTAAAATGTAAATTTTCACATAAGATGCACTAAGGTAAATTTCTATTCTTTCCCTTATTTTTCCCTGGAGATGTGTTAAAATGTAAAATGTGTAAGTTCATAAGTCTAACGTATAGTTTTACAAAATATCCTTAAATCAGCGTAAATACCAATACTTTTTATCTGCTGCATTCAGTTTTTAACATCCCAAACGTTTGAAGCAGAGATGGAATTATGGAGAAAGTTTATGGCTGAAAAACTCTACATCACTCCCGGAAAAGTCTTTGAGTGCCGGGAGCCCGGCTGGTTTCGTGTGACCACTTCCCACCCAGCTGACATCTTACTCACATGTAAGTACATATCCGCAAAATCTGATGGGAAATCACATCTTAAAACATAAAATTTAAAAGGAATTAGGCTGAAAACTAAATTCTCGATATGGTGTAGTAGAGCAAAAATCCTGGGAGCCATAGTGACCAAGAAATGTGTCCTGGCTACAAGACTATGTGCTGTACATTGTCGTCACTGCTTAAATCGTGATCTCATTCATTTCACCACACCGCCTATCTATTTAAGTTAATCTATTTATTTTATTTATTCCACCTTTATTTTTGTTCCCCACTGTACACTGTCTACACCGCTTGATCGTGATTTCATTCTCCTCCACTTCACATTGTTATTGCTCTGCCACTGCTCTTCTCCTTTTACATTGTCCACATTGCTTTCATTGGTTTCACTGCTTTGTCTTCGCTTCTAATTTGATCTGTTCCACTTCGGACTCCCTTCTGCTGCCCTCCTCTCTGTACTTCTCCCCCTCACCTCCCCGCTTCCTCCGGCCGTTCTTTTATTCCCCTGTCTCTCATCATGCCGCCTCGCTCCTTTCCCATACCCATCCTCTCCCCCAGCCCCCGCCAAGGGCCCATATCTCTCTATCCTGTCTCTCACCCCTCCCCTCGCTCCATCAACCCTGACAATCTCATCCATATCTCCTCTTCTTCATCCCTCCCTTTTTCGTGTGCTCTCTGGAACTCCAGGTCTGTCCGTAACAAACTGTCCTCCATTCACGACCTCTTCATCTCTAACTCTCTTAATCTTCTTGCCATAACTGAAACCTGGCTTACTTCTTCTGATACTGCCTCCCCTGCTGCTCTCTCCTATGGGGGCCTCTCTTTCACCCACTCCACCAGACCAGACGAGCGTCCAGGTGGGGGAGTGGGCCTCCTCCTATCCCCTAACTGCACTTTTCGGGTCATACCCACTCTACCTTCCCTCTCCTTCTCCTCCTTTGAAGTCCACTCCATTCGGCTCTTCTCCCCCATCCACCTCCGTGTCTCCGTCATCTACCGTCCCACTGGCCCTACCTCTCTTTTTCTCGACAACTTCGCCACCTGGCTCCCCCACTATCTTTCCTCTGACCTGCCCTCTATTATACTGGGCGACTTTAACATCCCTGTTGACAACTGTTCTGACCCTGCCACCATCAAACTTCTCACTCTTTTCTCCTCCCTTGGCCTCACTCAGTGGACCTCCTCCCCTACCCACTGTCTTGGTCACTCCCTCGACCTTGTCTTCTCTCACCTCTGTGATCTCTCTGACTTCTCCAACTCTCCCTTCCCACTCTCCGACCACCATCTCCTCTCCTTCTCTCTGTCCTCCTCCCCTTCTCCCCTTCTCCCACCTCGCTTAAAGCCACCCTCACCAGGCGCAACCTTGACGCCATTGACCCCATCTCCTTCTCCGCCTCTCTTGAAACTCTCCTATCACCCCTTCCCTCTCTGGCCTGCCCTGATCAGGCATCCTCTCTCTACAACCAATCCCTCACTACTGCCCTGGACACCATCGCCCCGGCCTCTTCTATCCAACTTACTCCCCAACCCTGGCACTCCAAACTCACCCGCTCCCTCCAAAAGTGCTCTCGCACAGCTGAACGCCTCTGGAGGAAATCTCGTTCCCTGGCTGACTTCCTTCACTTCAAATTCATCCTCTCCTCTTTCTGCTCTGCCCTGTCCCTCGCTAAACAATCCTTCTTCAAGTCGCTCATCTCTTCTCAGTCCTCCAACCCCCGCCGCCTCTTTGCCACATTCAACTCCCTCCTCTCCCCCCCCCCCCTCCCACTGTCCCGCCTTCCCTCTCGGCGTCTGACTTCGCCTCCTTTTTCTCCTCCAAAATTGAAGCCATTAGACACAACATCTCCTCCTCTCCCCCCACTCTCACCGCTTCACCTCCCGCCATCAACCAGCTGTGGTCCTCCTTCATCCCCACATCAGGTGAAGAAGTTTGCTCCCTTATTCTTTCCTCTCCACCCTCTACCTGTCCTCTTGATCCCATCCCCTCCCACCTCCTTTGCTCTCTCTCTCCTACTGCCTGCTCCTACCTCGCACACCTCTTCAACCTATCACTCTCCTCTGGTGTTGTCCCATCCTCATTCAAACACGCTCTTATCTCCCCTATCTCGACCCCACCTCTCTTGCTAACTACTGCCCTATCTCTCTTCTCCCATATGCCTCCAAATTACTTGAGCGGATTGTCTGCAGCCGCCTCACCAGACACCTCTCTGACAACTCCCTCCTTGACCCTCTCCAATCCGGCTACCGCCCCCTCCACTCCACCGAAACAGCCCTGGCTAAAGTTACCAACGATCTCCTATCAGCCAAATCCAGTGGTCACTACTCCATACTCATCCTCCTTGACCTCTCCGTGGCCTTCGACACCGTGGACCACCCCCTCCTACTGCAAACTCTTCTCTCTCTCGGCCTCTCTGGCTCTGTCCATGCCTGGTTCACCTCATACCTTGCTAATCGCTCCTTTTCTGTATCCACGCCTGGTTCTTCCTCCACCCCCTCCCCTCCCCCTGTTGGAGTCCCTCAGGGCTCTGTTCTTGGCCCTTTACTCTTTTCGCTCTATACTTCCTCCCTTGGGGTTCTCATCTCCTCTTTCGGTCTTCAGTATCACCTATATGCTGATGATATTCAACTCTACATCTCTTCTCCTGATCTTTCCTCCTCCCTCCTCTCTCGTGTAACTGACTGCCTCTCAGCCATCTCATCCTGGATGTCCTCTCGCTTTCTTAAAATTAACATCTCCAAAACCGAACTCATTGTCTTTCCCCCACCCAGGCTCCCTTCCCACCATGACCTCTCTATCGTTGTTAACAACTCCACTATCTCCTATGTCACCCAACTCTGCTGCCTAGGTGTCACTCTCGACTCCTCTCTCTTTTGCCCCCCACATTCAATCCCTTGCCCAAGCCTGTCGCTTCCAACTCCGTTACATTGCCCGCATCCGTCCCTTCCTCGCTCAAGATGCCACCAAAACTATCATCCATGCTCTCATCATCTCCCGTCTCGACTACTGCAACCTCCTCCTTACTGGCCTCCCCTGCTCCCGTCTTGCCCCCCTCCGCTCTATACTCAATGCGGCTGCGAGACTCATCTTCCTCTCACGCCGCTCCTCCTCTGCCTCCCCTCTCTGTCTTTCTTTACACTGGCTCCCCTTCCCCTACAGAATCCCTTTCAAACTCCTCACCACCACTTACAAGGCTCTCTCTGTCTACTGCCCCTTACATCTCTAACCTCTTCTCCATTCACACTCCCGCCTGCTCCCTGCGCTCAGCCAATGATCGCCGCCTCTCCTCCACTCTGATCACCTCTTCCCACTCTAGAATCCAAGACTTCTCCCGTGCTGCCCCCCTTCACTGGAACGACCTCCCTCACTCCATTCGTCTCTCACCCAATCTGTGCTCCTTCAAGCGGGCTCTTAAAACTCACCTGTTCCTTAAGGCCTACCAACCATCCACTTAACCTCTCACCTCTTCTGGTTCTCCCCTGCCCCCTTTCTCTCTCCCCGTTGCTTCACTGGCTCCCTTATGTACCTGATTCTGTTTACCCTCCCTTAGGATGTAAGCTTGTATGAGCAGGGCCCATCTTCCCTCCTGTCTCCATACCTGTTCTTCCACTCCGTCTCTACTGTATCTGCCTGCCTGGAGTTTCTGAAGTACTGGTACTTTGTGTTTATTGTTCTGTACTGTCTTACCCTGTATAGTCTACTGTTTGTACCATGTACGGCGCTGCGGAAACCTTGTGGCGCCTTACAAATAAACGATAATAATAATAATAATAACACAGGGGAGGGCTGGCAAATTATAGCCCAGGGGTGCAAGACTCAAATCAGCAGCCTCTTTTAATGGAAAAAACGTGCAGATTGCCCACTATAGGACCGGCCCGGGGGACAGATACCCCCCCCCCCCCCCATGCCGCCCAGCCTGCCCCTGTATACACATCACGTTACATACAGGGTATCATGGGCACTGTAGTTCCATACCACTCGCATGTATCGTGTCCTCCTTGTTTCATCTGCTGGCACTTTGTAGGCTGACTGGTCCTGCCTCCATCCATGCAGGCTCCTCACAAACAGTTATTTCAGCTTCACTCTTTGCACTTGTAAAACATCTCCCTTATCCAGTGCAGCTCAGTGCAACTCTGACACATGTTGTGCTCTACCCTGTGCTGTGCATCCCTCCTCTGCGGGGATGATATCGTTCATACATACTTGAGTCCGCTTAGGCTCTGACACTCTTCTCTAGTGTACTCTCAGCCTGGGGAATTTCACTGCCCCCCCCCTCCTCAAAATGGGGTCTTTCCCAGTAGATCTGATGCTTCACACGGCCATTGCAATTTACAAATACCCAGGTCCCCGGCTATTACACACTCCACTACAGCCATGTAACCACTGATCAGCTGTGTTAGATGACACTGCTGTGTGGGTGGTGGATATGTGTGGTGGACTGCATACAATGCTCTCATCCTGTCCCACACCAAAGAAAGAAGGTTCTGTAATTTGTGCAGCGTCCGGAACTGCTAGTGATTGTATCTAGCCTGCAGGCTAGGTGGGAAAATACCACCTACGGGTCTATATACATTTAGTTTAGAGGGCCAAAAAAGGGTCAACAAAAGTGGACCTGACTTTTAACATTTTTCATTTTTATCTATAATATTAAGGGCATGTGTTCTGTAGTGCTATAATACTATGTGTTTCTGGTAAATCTTAAAGCTTTAAATTAAAAGCTGCTAGCCTGTTACCTATGAAACAATTCAAATGACTGCATTACCAAGTTCCCTCAGAGAGAGACGTTATGATCTATCTTGCATATTTTTTCTTTTATCACCAGGTATACAGAAACTGAAGAAAGTGTTACAACGCAGATAAGCATTTTAACAAATAAAAAAATTACAAAAATTGTAATGGTTTCAGCTAAATCACTAAGCTCTCAAGTGGAGTATGTTAATGTGTTGTTTCAATAAACGAATTTGTCAGACATTAGTCTTTTCTAATTCTGCAGTATATACTTCTACAAAATAGAATAACAATGCTGATCTACCGCATGGTAAATAGTTACTGGATACTGATTTTCCATTCACCAGTCTGCCTGCACCAAAGAAGCAGAATTGTGGATTCTGATTCAGTTTGGAATTAGAAGGGTTCATCTGTGCTGCTCCGGATCCTCTCCCTACAATTACTGAATTGCTGTGTTACTATCTAAGATAGAGGCTACTTGCAGTACCTATTCCTCATGTTGAGAGATCCGGTGGAGCACTGGTACGGGTGAGTGCTCCCGAACTGCTAAGGTTGTCGGCATGGAACCCCTTCAGTTCTGCTTGTTGAGGGACATGGGACCTGGTGGCTAAAAATTAAAGGCATAGTTACTATTAAGGATATATTTGGACAGTCTATAGATTTAAACAACTGAAAGCTACATTCGTGGCACATAAGACAAAATTCCTCATGTACTTGTAGATTCACAATTTTGTAATGTTCATACTACATAATAGGTCCTCATTGCCCATCTCAGATGAGTTAGAAAACCTACTACCTTCTGATAACTAATAAATACAACCGCGTACAGATCAAAGCTTACAAGAGCTGGTTTAAAACGTGTAGCATGGCAAAAATATATTTCCAACCTAGATGACCAAGAGATATTGATAGGCCCTTTTAGAAAAGATAATTAAGAGTATTTGCTCCACCACGTTCTAAAAAGTACATATCAAAATAATAGTGTTTATTTCTCAAATCCAACGGAAACACATGGTGGAAGGAGAAACTGGGGTCTGCTTGAAATTTTATGAAAATGTGTCCCTCCTTTCAAAGCCAGTCTTTACTCAAGCACTAAGTTAGTAATTGATCTTGCCCTATTTCCCAACACTCTAGTGATTTCCCCTCTCGGTCCTCATCCGCATGGTACTTGCTTTCACCCCACCATCCTGTCCCCAGTCTACATCCGTAACAAGAAGGAAAAATAAACACAAAAATGTATTTATATCTTTCGATGTATAAAATGCTTTACTGTATTTTGTAATGCACAGCAAAAATACAAACAGGTATAAAACCGATCAAAGCTCAAATGTGTTAGGATCTGTGGAATTTAAATGTTACTTATTAATAGAGATGGTCACTGACCCCCGTGTTTTGGTTTTGGATTCGGTTTTGGATCTGGATTACCGTCGTGTTTTGGTTTTGGTTTTGGTTTTGCAAAACCGCCATTGCGTGTTTTGGTTTTGGTTTTGGTTTTGTTTGGTTTTGTTTTGCTATTTTTTGGGAAAATCCATGTTTTTGGGCCTAAATTAACCCAATTTAGTGCTCCAACTGTTTTAGAGACAAGTAATCTAATTGTTGAGGTAATAAATCATCCAAAAAAACAGTTTAATTCTTCGTTGGTAGGCCTATTCTACACACAAAACAGATTGTCTTCCTCTCCATCTATGCATATTGGCAATGCAGCCATCGTCTTTGAATGTATATTACACCCTACACTTATAGTTAAATATGTAAAGAAATGGAAAAAGCCAGTTTGGTTTCTGTCTCTCAAGGCCCCCCTCCACTTGTATAAAATACCAAAATATTCAGCCATTATAGACTGTACAATATTAATTGACATGGAGAAAGCCAGTTTGGTTTCTGTCTCTCTAGGCCCCCCTCCACTTGTATAAAATACTAAAAAATTCAGCCATTATAGACTGTACAATATTAATTGACATGGAGAAAGCCAGTTTGGTTTCTGTCTCTCTAGGCCCCCCTCCACTTGTATAAAATACTAAAAAATTCAGCCATTATAGACTGTACAATATTAATTGACATGGAGAAAGACAGTTTGGGGTCACTCTGTCTCTCTAGGCCCCCCTCCACTTGTATAAAATACCAAAAAATTCAGCCGTTATAGACTGTACAATATTAATTGACATGGAGAAAGCCAGTTTGGTTTCTGTCTCTCTAGGCCCCCCTCCACTTGTATAAAATACTAAAAAATTCAGCCATTATAGACTGTACAATATTAATTGACATGGAGAAAGACAGTTTGGTTTCTGTCTCTCTAGGCCCCCCTCCACTTGTATAAAATACTAAAAAATTCAGCCATTATAGACTGTACAATATTAATTGACATGGAGAAAGCCAGTTTGGTTTCTGTCTCTCTAGGCCCCCCTCCACTTGTATAAAATACTAAAAAATTCAGCCATTATAGACTGTACAATATTAATTGACATGGAGAAAGACAGTTTGGGGTCACTCTGTCTCTCTAGGCCCCCCTCCACTTGTATAAAATACCAAAAAATTCAGCCATTATAGACTGTACAATATTAATTGACATGGAGAAAGCCAGTTTGGTTTCTGTCTCTCTAGGCCCCCCTCCACTTGTATAAAATACTAAAAAATTCAGCCATTATAGACTGTACAATATTATGAAAAATGGACAAAGCCAGTTTAGGGTCACTCTGTCTATGACACCCTACCCTTAAGGATAAATTGCCCTAACAGCAGCCTTTCAAGATGGTATGTGATATGGAAATGCCACAAGTCCCTTTCCTCTTTGGGGGTAGATTGCACCCTACACTTACATAGAAAGTTTTAAAAAGATGTTATCGGCATCATCTTCAGCTTCATCCTCACCCTCATCAGTGTGTACGTCATCATCACAGACTATCAATTCATCGCCGCTTGAATCCGCCATTAGAGAACAGTCAGTGCTTGGATGTCTTGGATGGTGAAGGCCTTCCTCGTGGAAGATGTAGTTCATTTTTATAAACATCATTTTCTCCACATTTTTGGGAAGTAACCTTCTACGGCGATCACTGACTAAGTTCCCTGCTGTGCTGAACACTCGTTCAGAGTACACACTGGAGGGTGGGCAGCTTAGGTATTGCAAAGCAAGTTTGTACATGGGTTTCCAAATGGCCTGCTTTTCTTCCCAGTAAGGAAAGGGACTGTCTGACATTTCCATATCAACTACCTCTTGAAAGTAATCCTCCACCATCCTTTGCATGTTTATACTCATATTGGATGGAGTTATGGGCAAAGTGACACATTTTTTTGAAAAATCCTTCAAACCAGCCCAGATGTTAAATTGTTCTCGTCTGCCCCCTGTGTCTTCCCTGCTTCTTTTTTGGAAATTTAATTTTTTACGAGCAACAGCTTGAGAAAGTGAAGGAGGACACGTCGTCAAGCCGAGGCCCAGTTCAGCGGCCAACTTGCTGAGCAATAGCTCCTTGCAAAAGTTCACATCTCGCTCATTTACAAGTAAAGACTCAATGTAGGTTTTAAACCTTGGATCAAGCACAGTGGCCAAAACGTACTGATCCGAGTTCAAGATCTTAATAACTCGAGGATCATTGTGAAGCGAATTAAGTACTTGATCGACAAGGCCAACATACTTTGCTGAATTGCTTGCTTTCAGCTCCTCCTTCATTTTCTCAAGCTGCTTTTCCAATAGTCTAATTAAAGGAATGACTTGGCTCAAACTAGCAGAGTCTGCACTGACCTCACATGTCACAACTTCAAATGGTTTCAGCACCTTGCACAGCACTGAAAGGATTCCCCACTGTGCAAGAGTGAAATACATCCCCCCTCCTTTCCCAATGTCATGACTTGTGCAATATGCTTGGATGGCTTTGCGCTGTTCCTCCATCCTCTGAAGCATGTACAGGGTGGAATTCCACCGAGTTACCACCTCTTGCTTAAGTTGGTGGCAGGGCAAGTTAAACTGCTCTTGGAGCTGCTGTAATCTCCTACATGCTGTGGCTGAATGCCTGAAATGGCCTGAAATTTTACGGGCCACCGAAAGCATCTCCTGCACCTCACGGTTATTTCGTAGGAAGCTCTGCACCACCAAGTTGATGGTGTGAGCAAAACAGGGAATATGTTGGAAATCACCCAGCTGTAATGCTCGCACTATATTGTTGGCGTTATCTGAAATGACATACCCTGGGGAGAGTCCGAGTGGTATAAGCCATGCATCAATCACATCTCTCAGTTTGCGTAACAAATTGTCAGCCGTATGCCTGTTAGTGAAGCCGGTGATACAAAGAGTGGCCTGCCTGTGACAAATGTTACGTAGTGGTGTACATGCTGCTGCTGTTCCTGCTGGTGAAGGTGAATGACCAACCCAGTGGGCTGTCACAGTCATATAGTCTTTGGTTTGGCCACTTCCACTTGTCCACATATCTGTGGTTAAGTGAACAGTGGGCAGAATGGCATTTTTCAGCGCAATCTCTACATTTTTACACACTTTTTGGTATAGTTGTGGAATAGCTTTACGGGAGAAATGGTGTCGCGATGGAATTCTGTAACGCGGACACAAAACCTCAATTAACTGTGAAAAACCAGCTGCGTTTATTGTGGAGATTGGACGCAGATCTAACACTAACATTGCAGCCATGGCGTCTGTGATTCGCTTGGCGACTGGGTGACTGCTGTCATATTTGCTTCCCCTCGCAAATGATTGTTTCACAGTTAATTGCTGAAATGTAGGACTGCTCATTTTATTCACCTGCCTCTGGGATGACGATTCACCCCCAGCAGCAGCAACAGCAGCAGCAGGACTAACGCTTTCTTCAGAGGAATCAATAATAGTGCCGGAGTCATCCAGCCTTAAGTGGGATGCCGGGCTAACTCCGAGCGCTACTGAGGATATTGATGAGGATGGTGTGGTGGGTGTATTTTGTAGCCGTCGGTATGTCGGTGAGCGGAGGGTCTTAGCTGATGAGGGAGTGCTTGTATTCTTTTGGGAAGAACTTTCAGCTTTTCCCAACACTTTGCCATGAACTCTCGTTAAATGGCGTAACATAGACGAGGTTCCAAGATGGTTAAGGTCCCTCCCTCGACTGACTGTGGCTTCACATACACTACAAATGGCTATACAATTGTTGTCTGGATTTGGGTAGAAATAATTCCACACATAAGAAGTGGATTTTTTTGTTTTATGCCCAGGCATGACAATGGCCTTTTTCTTGTCACGTGCCAGAACTGCTGCCACTGGTGCAGGACTTACACAAACAACCTCATCCTCATCAACATCCTCATTAGCGCCCTCGTCGCCTACACAAATCTCCCCCTCATCCTCTTCTAATTCCAAAGTGGCATCCTCAATTTGGGTATCACCGGCTACACTCGGGCTATTAAGGCACACATCAGCAGAATGCTCACGATTAGACATCCCACTGTTGGATGGACTCTCCACAGGGATTGTTGTCATTTGTGAATCAGAGCAAATATTCTCCTGTAATGCCTCACTGGTATCTTGCAGCTCAGCTTTGACGCGTAACAGTAGTTGTGCACCAATTGTAGCCTGGGTAACTTTTTGGGATCTGCCACTAATAGCCAAAGGTGAAGGCCTCATTCTCTCTTTGCCACTGCGTGTGTAGAATGGCATGCTTGCAATTTTTTTTTTATCGTCACTTAACTTTTGCTCAGTTACACTTCTTTTTCGCTTCAATGCAGTAAATTTTTTTTTGGTTTTTTTTTTTTGCACTAATTTGAAAACACTCTGTTGTTTGACATCGCCTTGGCCAGATGACGTACTGGGAACACTAACATCAGGACTGGTGACAGAACCTGGTTGCTCATTTAGATCATATGTGGACTGCTTTGAATCCATTCTGAGCGCAAACCACTGGGGAGTGCTAAAAATTATTGAGTAGATACTGCTGACAGATATGACTTTTGACAGCCAGAAATATTAATGCACAATTAGGGAGGACACCCCAAAAACACTGAGGAGTGCTAAAAATTATTGAGTAGATACTGCTGACAGATATGACTTTTGACAGCCAGAAATATTAATGCACAATTAGGGAGGACACCCCAAAAACACTGAGGTGTGCTACAAATTATTTAGTAGATACTGCTGACAGATATGACTTTTGACAGCCAGAAATATTAATGCACAATTAGGGAGGACACCCCAAAAACACTGAGGAGTGCTAAAAATTATTGAGTAGATACTGCTGACAGATATGACTTTTGACAGCCAGAAATATTAATGCACAATTAGGGAGGACACCCCAAAAACACTGAGGAGTGCTAAAAATTATTGAGTAGATACTGCTGACAGATATGACTTTTGACAGCCAGAAATATTAATGCACAATTAGGGAGGACACCCCAAAAACACTGAGGAGTGCTAAAAATTATTGAGTAGATACTGCTGACAGATATGACTTTTGACAGCCAGAAATATTAATGCACAATTAGGGAGGACACCCCAAAAACACTGAGGAGTGCTAAAAATTATTGAGTAGATACTGCTGACAGATATGACTTTTGACAGCCAGAAATATTAATGCACAATTAGGGAGGACACCCCAAAAACACTGAGGAGTGCTAAAAATTATTGAGTAGATACTGCTGACAGATATGACTTTTGACAGCCAGAAATATTAATGCACAATTAGGGAGGACACCCCAAAAACACTGAGGAGTGCTAAAAATTATTGAGTAGATACTGCTGACAGATATGACTTTTGACAGCCAGAAATATTAATGCACAATTAGGGAGGACACCCCAAAAACACTGAGGTGTGCTACAAATTATTTAGTAGATACTGCTGACAGATATGACTTTTGACAGCCAGAAATATTAATGCACAATTATGGGGGACACCCCAAAAGCGCTGGGGAGTGCCAAATATGAAGAAAAAATAATAAACCTCTATCCTCCTCTCTGCACTAGCGATTTTGGTTAGAGCAATTGCAAGAACAATATGGTATTCTCTGTCCCTGCTCTAATTAGCCTATGACTACACCCTGCTCTCTCCCTCTGTCAAATGGCGATGGATTGCTGTGGAGGCGTGTATTTATAAAGTTGAAGTATCGCGAGAACCGAGTCCCGAGATCCGACGACGTCACAATGACGTTCGGCCTCGATTTGGATTCGGAATGGGCGGGAGAGTACCGAGCTGCTCAGCTCGGTACTCGGATACCCAAAGTTCGGGTGGGTTCGGTTCTCGGAGAACCGGACCCGCCCATCTCTACTTATTAACCTCTCAGTCATTATTAAGGAGTTTGTTCTTTCTCTACAAAGCATACATGACTGTATGAAAGAAAATGGTATCTCATGTACTACAATTATTTAGGTTATTTATCAATATTGTATCAACATTTTCTGCTGTATAGTAATTGTATAATACAGAAAACAAAACAGAAGCACCACACATAGTGTAAAATGTTTCACAGTAAAGAAGTAAACTTTGCCTGGTCTGACGAACCTTGATTTCTACTGCAACAAGCAGGTGGTAGGGTCAGAATTTGGTGTAAACAACATGAATCTATGGATCCATCCTGACTTGTGTCAACAGTGAGCATTGTTTAAATGCCACAGCCTACCTGAGTATTGATGCTAACCATGTGCATCCCCTTATGCCATGGGCTACCCATCTTCTAATGACTTCCAGCAAGATAACGCTCCATGTCATGATCATCTCAGCTGGTTCTACGAACATGACCATTAGTTCAGTGTACTTCAATGGCGTCCACAATTACCAGAAGAAACAGCTCTGAGTGGAATCAAAAAGGAGTAGACTCTGTTCTTACATGATCATATGTTTAGGAAGGACCACTGAACTCTGTCATTGCTTGACCAGCTGACAGTACAGAAATCTCTGTGAAGTCCCACTTTTTCAGTTCCGTATACTTTCTGGGCATCTGACTGTTTATTTTCACTTTTTCCTTTGAAGTTTTGAGACGGTACAGGTGTTCATCTGCTTTGGCTCTGGCTTTTTCCCTTCTTCCATAGAGAATAATGAACTTGTCACCTGGAAATTCGATGGTTGGTACAAACAAGAGTTTGCCTTTCAATCCAGGAACATACAGCACAGCCTTTACTGGTACTGACAGATTGTTCCTGTCTGTATCGGAGAGCAGTAGTCGACTGTGACCAATTCCTTCAGTGTTGATACTACGTCTGTTGGGGTATTGGGGTTTACCGATACTTCTATCAATCACCTTCAATGTCAGCTAGATCTTCACTGATTTTCAGTCGAATGGTGAACAGAAAAACACCCAACACCTGTATGATTTAATGCTGAGTAATTCTGATTCTGTTTCAACCAGAGCTCACTTCAGGCTTTATTTATACAGTAGAATATTAGGGGGTATAGAAGCTTAACTAATTATAAGATAGTAAATGATTATGGAAACAACATGCTAATTATGCGTACTCTCCATCTTTCTTATTTATGCTTTTATCTTCTCAGGCATTCTGCCACAAGTCTTGTTACTTTACATAGAACAGTCAGCTGTGCGTTCTTGGATTGTTCATGTTCTTCGAGAACATCTTGTTGTAACATTGTTTCAAGGCTTCAATCTGTTTTTTCTTTTCATTCTAAGTAAAATATGTGCTAATTTATTTTTTAAGGTTATAGCATATTATTTTCTAAAGCTTAGCACATGATAGATATTAAATCAATAATCATACAATTTTACACTTACACTCCCCTCTTCTGATTAAATATCTACTTCTAACTTCTACCTATCAGTCATGGTGAGTCATGGTGATAATCAGCAAAAGACAGTTAGTACTTACCTTTACACTATATGGTATCTTAAGGACTCCATATAGGTAGAATAATAATTCATTCAGCACGTATTCCCTGGTATTTTTATCACCATAACTCTTCTTTCCCTATTTAATGTCTTACTGTATCTAGGTGTATAGAGGGGAATACTTTGATGATATCTATTTAGAATTTTCCTTATATTACATGTTGGGTAACCGTTCCATATAATCATTATAGTTAGTACAAGAACAATTAGTAACAATGGATGAATCAAGATATTCATTGCTTTCTTCATGGAATAAGATCCATTAACAAATATGTCCCACTAATGATGTGACAATCTTTTTCAATTCTATCCCAAAATTGTCTGCCCATTCTGCTCATAGGTTTTTTTAACCGACACAGTATCGGACCCGGTGTCCACACCTGCCCTAGAATTCTCATCAATCCTACCACAAAAAGGATATAAATATTTATAAATTTTCATTCTGGTTTCTCGATGGTCACTGTCAATCTCTTGTTGCAGACTGTGCAGTTTATTGGTTTGATAACTGACCATTGTTCATAATGTTCACTGTTTGTCTCGGGCATTAAACTTGTATAAATTTCTGTGATCATTACTGGTTCAGGAAGCTCATTATTTTTCCTGCAGGAACAACAATAAAGTGTCAGTAATTTCTTAGTCAGCCATATAACAATTTTCACTACCACATATACGATCAACAGGATTGCCAAACCCTTTGCCACTAATGCCAATATTCCCAATATCCAAAATTAATCATTACTGATAACTTTGCCAATGAGGAAATGCATCCACACAAAGGTATTTTCAGAGTTTACTCTCCTATGAGTGCAAATTATTGAGCACTCCTTCCTCTTCTGTTTTTAACAGTGGCATAGAAAATTTGTCACTGATCTGTCTGTTTCACACTGGGTTAGGGAGGCCTTGATCCCTACGGCAGTCACAACTATTCTGGCAAGACATATCAATACCATAAGACAGTACATTTCTATTTATCAGAACAAGACTCCCCTGATTTGAAGACTATGCAGTGTGATGCGTGAAACCAGGTAACTTTTTTTCCCTGTACTTTCACTGCCATGGACTTGATAAGGACCTTTTGTATCCGGGTTCAAGACTTCCCCAGTTTGCAGTCTGTACATTTATCAAATTAGGTTCTGGAATGGAAGAGAACACTTGACCATGTACTTCAGTTAGTTGTTTCTGTAATAAGGCAACATAGTTCAACAAATCACCATGTACTTGCTGTAGTTGCTGTGGAAAATGACAGCCTGTTCTGTGTGCTGTGCCAAACAGGATATCATATGGTGTTAAACCTGTGTCTTTCCTAGAAGTGTTTCTTACTGAGTGCAGGGCCATAGGTAAACATGAGATTTATGGCAGGCCTGTTTCAGCCATAATTTTCTGCATTTGCTTTTCTGCATGCTCACGTCTCCAACCAGCGACTGAAAAGTTCCACACATACAAGTATATTTTCATATCCTGAGCATTTCTGAAGTTGAATAAAATCTATCTGAATCCTTTGAAAAGGATACAGTGTCTGAGGGGTCTTTTATCTGGAGTTGGGAAAGACTTACCCAGGTTGCACAGATTAGGCAACCAGCCACTAATACCTGCGCTGCTTGGGCAAACCCTGGTGTTATCTAGTATTTATTTGGTAGTGCTACCATAGCATCCTTCCCCAGATGAACCTTCCCATGTACTATATTGGCCATAATCGGGTAAAGTGCTTTTGGCAGACATAATTGCTGACTTTTATACCATTCTCCTTGCACTTCTCGTGCACCTAGTCTAGCCCAAGCTCTTTTCTCATTCTCACTTGCTTGCTTTTGCATAACTTGGAGTATGGTTCGGTCAAACTTGGGATCTGGGGCTACCACGTATGTAACTTTCCCTTCTGGGATTGGCGTTATAGCAGCTTCTCGAGCAGCTTGGTCTATCAGTCTATTTCCTGCTGCCTCGGGCGTATTTTCCTTAGTGTGTGTTTTCACCTTAATCACTGTCAGTTTGGCAGGCATCTGAAAGGCAGTAAACAATTCTCTTATGTGGTTTGCATGTTTTATGGGTCTGCCCGATGACCCCATAAAGTTTCTGCTTTTCCATACTGGACCATAGTCATAAGCTATACCAATGTGTGAGTCTGTGTAAATGTTGAATTTTTTTCCTTATACAGGCCAATGTCAATGCTTTTAACTCAGCTTCCTGTGCTGACATATGGCTTGGGAGTGATTACTGAATCAATATGTGTAGTAACAGCACAACCTGTATACGGTGTGCCGTCTATGTAGTAGTGTGAGCCATCTACATATAGATCTATGTCAGCATCAGGGTGTAGTGTATCATGTATGTTTATTAGACCCAAAGCCTCTAATTGCATGAGTTCAATATAATCATGATCAGAAAAAAAGTTTTTTGTTTGTTTATTTCTTCAGTTTCTTCTTCAGATGCTTCAGTCAAGTCCTCATATCCCCTGTCTGATGATTCATCTTCTTTGTGACTCTCCTTACTCCCTTCTTTTGAATCATCAATGGGTAGCAGGATTGCTGGATTGAGATCTTTGCATCTAGTAATTGTTACATGTGAGGCACTAAGCAAAGCTACTTCATATTTAGTTAGTCTAGCTGCAGACAAATGTTTTGTCCTTGCTTGATTGAGAATTTCTGTGACTGCATGTGGCACTTGAATAACAAGTGCATGGTCCAATACCATATCTGCTACCTTTTCTTTCAGTATTTCTGTGTAGAGTAATATGCAAGTGACCTCTGTTTGTGACCATGCATCTGTATCAGTACCCCTTGTGCATGTGCACTGACTTCATGACGAAATAATGTGAAAGGCTTGTCATAATCTGCCAAAGCCAGTGCCGGCACTGAATTTACTTCAGCTTAAACTTGGTTAAACATTTGGTTCTGCTCAGCAGAGAGTGTAAATGGTTTGCTATCATCCAAAAGGGCTAATGCAGGAGCACGGATAATAGGCCATAAAGTCTTAAGTCTTTTCCATTTATGTACAAACATTGAATTCCCATCAATGCATTACCATACCCAAGATACAAAGAAGTATTTACAGTATATGATTACAGTACAGTAAATAAGGGCAGTGAATTTCTTTACAACACTGATTGACTCAAAAGTATTATGAGGATAAAAATAAAAACCTTTTGTTATCTACCATAATTTGACATTACATTGCATTACTTTCTTTCAAACCATCTAATATAAAATTTGGTTAAAAAAACAAACCAAAACATCATTTCCTATTCAACTATGTTAGTCCATTTCTTCTTTTCTTTTCAAAAACATACCTTCTGACCTTCTATGACATACAGAAAAACCACCTAGTTCATACATTTGCTATGTGAATAGCCCATAAAGTCTGATATCTTTTTCCAAAACACGGTAATCATTACTCAGCAGAGTCTACGTTATTTAAATCCTTCATTAGTTTCTACTTATGTTAGTTGTGGCTGTGGGCCAAAACATATTGCAAACTTCTATTCATTGGAAGTTGGACAAATTCAATCTGGATTGCCTAAAGGGTCTTTTTCTGTAGCTGGAGACCTTCTGTGAAGAGAAAAAACTTTTGCATAGTGATTAACATTTATACATTAGAGATTACAGTAACTGTTATTAATTCACATATCCCAATCAGTGTGTGTTATTGCCTGTAACATGCTTGTACACCATTATCCGGAAACCAGTAAAAATATTTGTTCAGCGAACAGCTGCTAATAAGACAATTGTTTGTGTTTCTCTGTGTAGCTTTACTGTGATGCTATGCGTTCCATGTTATGAAAACACGATTTCCTCAAAGGGACAGTTCCTAATCTCAAACAGGGAATGTCAAAGTGACATGACCTGGGCGAGTGTTCAATGCCACTCCTTTCTCATCATCACCTAGTACAGCCCCCATGAATGACTCTAATGTGTTTTACGGGTTTACAAACATTGTCTGGAACCTTTTGAGAACTGGTTTATTCAATCAGCCAATTTGAAATCAACACTGCTTCTCTCATAAATCAGAGTACTCTAGTTAGACACCTCACATTGTGTCTGCAAATCACTCATCATTTTCTCAGCAAAATCTCCCATCACCAAATATTCACACATTTTCAGATGCTGTGATTTCCGTGTCGAAAGTACAAATATATTCACTTAAACAAGTCACAGACGGCATTTTTTCTCGTAACATTTCTTTATGGGCATAACAAACCCTCCTGATTTCTGAGAACATTCATCAGTGCCTTTTTCACACAGATTAAAACCGCTTGTAATATATGCATGTAAAAGCTCACTCCCACAATTCTCTTTTAACTTAAAGTGAAAACTATTTTTCCTCAAATTCACAGATAAAATTATTTTGTTTAACTACAGAAACAGCTTGTTGGACCCCAGTCAGTGTCAAAAGAAAACACTGACCTCCAGCTATCTGTACTTTATTTACAGTTTTGTCCGTCCACTGAATCATGCAGTGACGGACCAAAGATTTTAAAACTTCTTTTGCATCTCTTCAAAAGCTTACAATTAAGCAATGCAGGCATTACATTTACAAATATACAACTTTTCCGACCTTTGAAACATCTCTTGTAAAACAGTTAAGACTGACAAACACGGATCTCTCTCGCATGCAGTAAGATGAAGACAAAACTCACATACAGGAAGAAAAATTAACTGATATCTTCCAGCCTACTGCTGTGGAACTACAAGTCCCAGCATTAAACTAAATATGAGTCAGCTTCAATATGTTTTTTACCACTCAGCACTCCGGACACCTTTTAGTTACTCTTGAATTATTGAAGCATAATCGAAGAACCTTTTTATCAACATACATTGTCAGATAACAAAAACAGAATCCTTCTTCAAAATTTCTGTCACACTGTACGGATAGGGGGAGAGAGATTTGCAGTTTCCCCGCTGCTCACAACCCCCTTCTTATCTCAACACACTGAAATCTTTTACACAGAATAAGGGGGGGCACATTTCACTCTTTCATCTGTGCAGAATCAAACATACATTTATAGTACACAACCTACTTGATTCATTATATCATTCAGCTTCTCATGCATTTAGCATATCCACATATTGACCTGATCTTCATAGCCAAGCCTTTTTATCCATTCTTTATTATTCAAATAAAACCAAGACCATTTTTCCAAGTCTAATGTCCCTTCTGGGGGAAATCCTGCTCTCTTGAGTACTTTATGAATTCCTTTAAGAGCTTTACTACCTTCTCTCTCCTTTATTATATCCAAAGGTTTGCCTATAGTAGGCAACTTACTGTTCTGTGCTCCCATTACTGGGTTACTGGTCACAGTACTGTCAGTATCTGGGATACAATGGCCAGTAAGTGAAATAAGGTAATACAATTTTCCCCTCTGTACAGACTACAAGTGTCTTTAATCTTTTACCTCTTAGTCTGCCATAGGAACACCAGATGTGAGTTTTATCGGCTTTAGATTAAAAGACTGGCACTTATGGCTGATCCAATCCTTTCTCTCAAGTCCATGTATGGACATATAGGTTTATAATCTGGTAACATGATTTCGTGTCCAGTATGTAATTATGTTTGACCAATCCTGACCTAAATTCCTCTCTAGTATTTCTTGATTCAAATGACACCCTAATTTACAATATAGTTCCTTTTCATTACTCACAAAATTGTAATATGCAGTTGTAGTTGTAACACCTTCTAAACTGGGTCCTTTACACCCTGAATATTTTCTTAATATAATGCAGCAGGTATAATTCTTACATACACCCCTCTTATTATCTTCTAATTCAACCTGTCTACATCCATCATAATCTACAGTATCCATACATTTATAATTTAATTATTATTTTCTCTGACTGAACATTGGGTTCATGAAATACCCTCTAATCACCTCGACTGACTTTCCTTAGACATACAAAGAAATACTGAACAGAGTAAGAACGTAGAAATCTACACTTTATCTTACTCACTGTACGGAATTTAGTTCAGCAGTTCTCTGGACATCAATGGAGTCTGACATCAGGTGTGGAGATATTGGGGTATTCCGGATGTGCCCCCAGAAATGTTGGGGTATCGGGGTTCACCGATACTTCTATCAATCACCTTCAATGTCAGTCAGATCTTCAACTGGTGAACAGAAAAACACCCAACACCTGTATGATTTAATGCTGAATGATTCTGATTCTGTTTCAACCAGAGCTTACTTCAGACTCTTTATTTAAACAGTAGAATATTAGGGGTATAGAAACTTAACAACCAATTATAAGACAGTAAATTATTATTAAAACAACAAGCTAACTATGCATACTTATGCTTTTATCTTCTCAGGCATTCTGCCACCAGTCTTGTTGTTACTTTACATAAAATGTTCAGCTGTGCGTCCTTGGATTGTTCATGTTCTCCGGGAACATCTTGTTGTAACATTGTTTCAAGGCTTCAATCTGTTTATTCTTCTCATTGAGTAAAATATCTGCTAATTTCTTTTTTAAGGTTATAGCATATTATTTTCTAAAGCTTAGCACATGATATTAAATCAATAATCATACAATTTTACCCTTACACATCTTTCTGCAAGATAGATTATCTCTTTGTTTTGCAGGTCAAATTCTGTGATAAAGTTTCTATCAGTCGGCTTGTGACTTGTTGCTCCCTAATCTTTGCACCAACTATGGGACAGATAAGCTTCTGTTACTTGAACTGATTTGTGTGTCGCTGAGTATGTTTTTACCTTTCAGCTTGGACGCTTATGGAAATTTTCTCAGTTGCTCTGTTTTCCATATTGTGCACTTAAAACTCATCTGTTCCTCAAAGTCTTCCACCCAGGGCCGTCTTTCCGACTAGGCATGATGGGCAGGTGCCTGGAGGCCCAGCGGTAAAGGGAGCCCTAGGCAGGACAAAAATAAAAACTTACCTTTTGCTGTCACCTGACCGTTCATCATACCCGACATTCACTGCGAGTGCAGTTCAGAGCGAGGACTCAGAAAAAAGAAGAGAAGGGGATCGGAAAGTAAGTTAAGGGAATGCTGAGTGAGCACATGTAAAAAAAAAAAGTGATATATATGTGTATCATATACGTGTACCAGCCAATCAGGCCCCGAGGAAAAGAAATGGAAAAATCCCTCCGCGCCTCCTTTTAACAAGACAAGCAACACATGTCATGGGTCAGCCTTACCAATTCGCATCTATTAAGCCTAGAGCGCAAAGGATGGCCTAACATACTGTGTGTATATATATATATATATATATATATATATATCTCTCATAATGTCACTTTTCTTTTTTTTATTATACACATATATATGGGCCCCGGTGCGCTGCTTTGTCTGGGGCCCAAAAGGACCTGAATTTTGAACTAATTCAGAGTTGATGGTCTTCTGGGGCCTTCCTATACTTTTAAAAGGACACATATTGTGCTTTTATGTTGCACTTCGGCGGAGAGACTCACTGTGGCGCATTTCAACCAAGTAATAATAAAGACCATTACACACTCAAAAGTCACGATTAATTGAAGACATAACTGAGGCGAAGCTGAGCAGTAGTTTAGGGAAAAAATATAAATATTGACTTTAATGAAAGGGTGGTTCTAAGGCATTAGGCTGGACTGTGATGTGAACACATCTAGGCACACCTCTAGGGTGCGGAGGTATGGCACGAGGACAGCAGGTAGGTGTGCATTTCTAATTGTGCTGTGAGGACCATTTAGGTGCAGTGGTTCAAAATTATGAGGTTTTGTAGTTCACAAGCAGTGCGCATAGTGCGCTTCATAAGCGACCTGTATAATATATTTAAATATTGTTTAAAAAGCCCACAGAAGTGTACATATCCTTTAATACTCTGCAGGGTCAATGGAGAAGTTTACTTGTGCGGATGAAGAGTGACGTTTGGGAGGTACTTGAGGGGAATCCCTATGATTTAGGCTTCCTGTTGCATAACTTGGGAAATAGTTTCTTGACATAATATGACATCACAACTTTAATCTATGCAGCATTCACTAAGCAAACTAAGCACAGTTTCAGGAAATGTCACTGCTGAATTAACTGTTCCACCTATTTCTGACAATATTGACACTACTGTTGCGTTGTCACAAGAAGCAATTGCAAATCCAATGTGGCAGTGGTACTGCCAGGACCAGGACAGTGAGCTGAGTAGGTCATAGACATTCCCATATACACACAGGTGTTTTAGAATGCTGCAGTTATCACGGCATTTATCTGGATTTCTCTGATGTGGCAGAGGAACAGCTTTCAACATTCATTTTATTGTCGCACTGCAGGAGTCTAAAGACACTGGCATTCAGAGACAGCTTATGTGACATCAGCAAAAATAAAATGCCTGCTAGGTGCATACTCAAATATCAAAAATATTGTTTGCTTAATTGTGCCTCCTGTGGGAGAGTGCATATGATAGACTGTTGCAAACACAGAGCGGCCGGGCAGCATCCCACTGCCTGGTCTCTGCTGAAAGGGACATGTGGTGCCGCAGGCAGCCAGCACCTGTTTGAAGATAAAAAGGGCGAGGGGCACTAAATCCCCCACCCCCCCCAAAAAAATCTAGGTCTGCCCCTGTCCCCCAGTTATAGTGGAAACCTGAGCTGTCTAGTGCTGCGGTTGGTTGAGGATTTAGGTAAGTGAGCACACACCACCTGTTTTCTTATTAATATTTTTTTTTACTGTTGAGTGCACTGTGTTTTATTTCATGGCAGTTCTCTTGGTGATGTCTATAACATTACCCAGAATGCACCTGCAAATGTTCTCCTTTGCTGTATAGGTAGAAATATAGGTCAGAACCCGCTATCCGAACTGCATTTTTCGGTGAACTCCGAGCAAAGTAATAACATACACGCAATAGTGACATGTACTAAAGATGGTCCTGACACCATCAATAGTCACCCCCCCCTTCACGATTTATTTAAGCTTGAAATAATAAGGCTAAATGTAGTGGAATTAAAATGGTAGGAAATTGCACTTTGGTTAACACTTCTGTACAATTCATTTCCTAAAGATTGAATGTTGATTATGTTGGCAACCTGCAAAAGCAGAAACAAGTTGTACACCTTCGTATGTGCTCACTGGACCATTGAGCTACACCGCTGCAAAACAAAGATATTGTGCTGTGTGCCATGGGGGAACTTCATAAATAACCTACACTGTGTTTTCAGGTGGGTCTTCCTCACAAAAAAGGATGACACCCATAGTGTCTTGAAGAGACAATGGCAGTATATGGCAGGAGCTGGAGAACGAAGATGGACCTGTTGGCCATGTGATTTTAAATCCACAAAACGCACCGTGGAAACTATTCTGCAAAGGATAAAGCACATCAGATAAAGTATACCAGCTTTCTGACTCTCATACATGGCTTACCCACAAGAAATACTAGAACCAAACTCTAGGGAAGAGATGAGCCAGTAAATGGACATTAAAAATGAAATATAACACAAATGAAGAAGTTGAGCGTTACATAGCTGAACTAGCTTCCAATGGAAACTTCAAAATAAAGTTGATCAAGGCTGTGATGAATCATTCAGTGTAAAGCAAACAACTATTAGAATGTACTAGAATATCAGGTCTGGGTTAGTAATGTAAATTAAAGGGTTCTATCTTCATTTTGTCTATGGGGCACTGCAGCATGCCCTTGCCTCCTTTAAGTGTTGACTAAACAGAGGTATTCTGTCATATATATATAATCAGGTTTTGTTCCACTTTATTATATCATATTAGTCCAGTCTCCATTTCCTAATTTTTCCTACATATCACTTATTGGCGACATGAATAGTCTTTTGAAATATTTATCATGGTTTTGAAACGTCACCTTGTACCCTGAACTGAAGCAGTGATAAAGGTAATTTAACTACATAAGCAATGGTAAAGGTCAGTTTCTGAAAGAAATACAATTATTGGAACACATTTGTCAATGTTATCGATGTAAGATTTATAATTGGGCAATGTTAGTTTCCATGTTGTTATAGTTGAACGTTATAGTTACCCTTTATGATTATGAAATTATTTTAGAGTAATTCTACCTTTTTTTTTTTTTTTTTTTAAAAAAGGCCAAGTTCTGTCTGATATCGTACAAAATTGTGTTATTATTGATTGAAATATTTCTTTATTTTTTTCTGGATGAGCTCAACTATTTAATAATTAGTATTATCATTCAATCCTATTTTTTATCTTTAACTTAATGTATTTGTTTTTTTTTAATGTTATGTTTATGTTTAATTAAAGGATTTATTATATAGTGAATCATTCTATTCTAATTATTCAGCCTTAGTATGTGTATTATTAGCGTATTAGCATTTCAGTTTATTTCAGAGATTAATAAGTTTACGAACTAAGATTTGATTCTATTTATCTTTTATACTCTGTTTATATACCATTAATCTCCTTTGGTCAGTGTTGTATATTTTATTCCTGATTTTTAGCTATTTTATTTTAGCTCACCTCGTACTGCTACAAAAAATGGGTGCACACATATTAAGTCATTGCTTATTCTTCTCCCCAGATGTTCCTCCGTGCCAGACTCTCTTGGGAGTCCAGGAGATCATCATCATCATTTATTTATATAGCGCCAACATATTCCGTAGCACTTTACAATTAGGGACAAATACAGTAAGAAACAAACTGGGTAAAACAGACAAAGAGATGAGAAGAACTATTTCAGGAGTCTCCAGGACATTCCGAGAGAGTCAACAACTTTATTTGTTTGTTTTGCACCCAGGATTTTATGTATAACAAAACAGACCTAAAAATCGACAAACCACAACCCAAGAATTGAAGGAAGTGAGGAATACAAGTTAGAGAGGTGGCCAGGCCTCTTCTCTGCCACTCTTAGGATTGTGTCTACTGAGACACGTTTCTAACCTCATGAGAGAAAGACCCTGTTTGTAATCTATGACTTGTGTATGACTGATTCATCGTTATGAACATATTTTAATAAACTGTTCTTAGTCAGTATGTAATCAACATCACATTGTGCAATGCTTCTCTGCTGACCATGTATTGTGAATAGAAAAGATAACTTACAATATTCAGAGGGTTAAATACAATAGCAGAGGTGTGGTTATGACTGCAGCAAGGGCAGATGTGATAAGAATAGTGAAATATCAGCAGGTTAGGACAGCAAACAGCAATCTGATTCACTGAAACCATATTAAAAAGGAAGAAACGCAAAGTGTTAAGTAATACTGATATAGAAGGGAAAACGTGAGTGCGTAAGTCATGTGACGATTCACAAACAGTCCCCGTGCTCTCATTCATAACAATACTTATCATGTAGTCTTATTTGTAAGTTTGATGTGAAAATCATAGTGAACATCTCCTTTTCATATATGTTTGTATGTGACTAAATTAAAGCCAGGCCTGTCTCATAGATTGGTAACGAGGTATAAGAGACACAAAAAGTTGATTGGATTTGAACCCAAAAACATGACCAGATCTGGCATGAATCCCTGGACCGTCATTGACTCCTACATTTGATCGGAAGTTGGTGATGTTCGGGGTGTAGTGTTTTTTGAACTACGCATTTGCAGGGGCTAAGCGTTGATTCAGTGAATGGGAATCCTCTGCTTAGCGAACCAAAACGGCTTTTGATGCAGCAAGATCTCATTAATTTTAAAGGGGTCGTACTGAATACATCCAATGCTTGTCATAAATGTGTGAAAAGCTTTCAGTTTATTTTAACAGCCTCCCCTGGATCCTGTTCTGCCAAAGACTCTTACTCTTTGTCTCGCTCAGAGTCTCCCTGCTGTGCTCAGGAGAACTCCCGCATAGGGCCACCCTACCCTGACTGCAACTGAACATGTTAATCTTATCAAGAAGAAACACTGTATATTTGCATCAACTTTTGAATAAGTTTAAAGAACTAATCCTTATCCTGAAGGTGAATTTGTTGCAAACTGAGAAAATCAAGCCAATGTACTAAACACATTGGGCTCATGTAGAGTTCATCATCATCATCATTATTTTTATTTATATGGAGCCTCAGAATTTGCAGCGCTGCACAACCTAGAAAACATAAACTGAAAAAAATACAGATACATAAAGGACAAGGGAAACAATACAATCAGTAAAATTCAATAAAAGAGACTATAGAGAAAGCAACTACCTAAGAAGACACAGCTAGAACAAAGGAAACGTTACAAAGAGGATGAGATAAGAGGTAGGAGGACAAACTTGTGAGAGTTAGAGGATTAGGGTAGTAAATGGAGATGATAGAGGAAAGCGAAATGGACAGGTGGAGCGGGAGAGGGAATTGGGACCAGGTAGTTTTGAGGGAGTATTTTGAAACATTCAAGGTTGTGGACGAGTCTGATTGGGCGGAGCAGGGAGTTCCAAATATGGGGAGCAGCGCGGGCAATGTCCTGAAGATGGAAGAGTGAGGTGGGGATAGGTGATAAGGAGAGAGGAAAATTATTGTCAGATCCTAGTAGGTTGCAGATGTAGGAAATGGAGGCATTGAAAAGTCCTTTATAAGTGAGGGTAACCAACATGAATTGTACTTTTCAGAGAGTGACAGCAGAAGAGGAACGCCATGAGAGGAACATTAGCCGTGATGCCGCATTCAGCACAGATTTCAGGAGGGACAGACATTTGTCAGGCAAGCCAGAGAGGAGAAGATTGCAATAATCATGACTGGAGATGAACATGATGGTCGTGGTGGTACCCAGAGAGAGGAAAGGGCAAATCTTGGTAATGTTGTGCATAAGGAGGCAACAATAATGGACAAGGGACTGAATATGGGGACTGATGTTTGAGGGCAGAGTTAATGATGACCCGCAGGCAGCATACATGGGCGACAGGGGAGAGTTTGACATCATCTACCTTAAGGGAGATCAGGGGAGGGGATGTGATGCTATGTGGTGGAAAGGTGATCAGCTCAGTTTTGGATCTGTTGAACTTGAAGTAGCATCCAACCATGCAGGTGGAGAGGTCAGAGAGGCAGTCCGACACATGAGAGAGGAGTAAGAGAGAGAGATCATTGGAGGAAAGGTAGATGAGAGTGTCATTGGCATAGATATGACATTGGAGGTCAAAGGAGCAGATGAGTTGACCAAGAGAGGAGGTGTAAGTAGAGAAAAGTAATGGGCCAAGAACAGAGCCTTGGGGAACCCCAAAAATTAGATGGACAGGAGGGAAGCAGTTACCAGAGGAGGAGAACCTGAAAGAACAATCGGAGAGGTAGGGGCTAAACCAGGAAAGGACGGTGTGTAAAAGCCAAGGGAGTGAAGGGTGTCAAGGAGGAGAGGATGGTCAACTGTGTCAAAAGCAACAAAGCAGTTAAGAAGCAAAAGCAGGGAGAAGTGGCTCTCGACTTAGAGTTGGCCATATGCCTTTTTTTTTATTTTAATAAGATACGGTTTTCCATATTGCTCATGTGTACAACAAATGTGTATGCATACGACTGTATCCAGAGTTTTGCATATTGTTGAATTGTGTCCCCTTATACCTGGAGAGGCGGAATGAGGTCAGACAAGGGTGGGCAAGTATAAGGTGTGTATATTAAGGGCGTGTTCATGTAATTGTGACATAATTGTGGCTACATTCCAGATATGCCTTTGAGGAGGTGACTCTCTGATGATTAGTGGAAGGATAATGTAAAGATAAGCAGTGATTAGAATGACTATCAACAGTACTATCTAGCTGCTTCAGATTGGGTGCTTACATATTAACAACACCAACTATCAGTACTTAAATTATTAGCTCTTTTTAGGCTTAAGTATACACACTTGTACACCTGATATACATCTGGTGCAAATGCTACTGTTTTTCAGCTGGAAGAATCTAGAGATGCATTCGACTAGACATACACATGTAGACGTTTGTAACTCTGGATAAGCCCCATTGATATGAAGCACCACCTTTTGAGGGACTTGCAAGACAAAGAAATTATTGCACCCTAATTCTGTCCCACTGGAATTATGACTGTAAATACATTAACCAAGACACTACTCGAAGAGCTGATGTAGAAGTTGAATGTTATAGAATGTTAGAGTTACAACAGACATAGATTATTCCAGTCACCTCAGTATCAATAAATACATATAACGGATTAATGCAGAAAGGGGAACATTGTTGCTAGGCAACATATTTTCACGTGTTACCTGTGACCCTGTGTTTTCCCTTCCTGTTCCTGTGTCATGCTTGGTGGCATGAGGATGGCAGTTAGAGACAGCTGAACTTTAGTTCCAAGCCCTACACCCACACTATTGTGTTCTCACAAATATAAATCTAAACTTGTAGGAATGTAGCACTTTCTATCTGCTCACAAACCTTCTACTCAGAGTGCAGACTGGGAACTTAAAGTGGCCCTAGAAAACATTCAGAAAGTGGCCCCATGTGGTAGGTGTGGCCAATTTGTCAGTAGGTGGGGTCAAATCAACAGGAGATGGGCAACTGGTATGGGTGTCCCGCCATGCAGCTGGATGTGGGAGTAAGCAGTATGCAAGGGGTGTAGCTATTGATTTAGACCAGAGGTGTCTACGTTCAGTCCTCAAGGACTGCCAGCAGTACATGTTTTCAGGATTTATTTAATCATGAGTTAATCTATTTGGCTGGGTCACTTGTTATCCCACCTGTTCCTACAGACAGAAATCCTGAAAACATGACCTGTTGGTAGCCCTTGAGGACTGAACGTAGACACCTCTGATTTAGACAGTGTTAGACCATCCTGAACCACTTCCCCTTCAAATACACTGGCAACGCTGAGCGTACCACAGCAAGGCGTCTATGTATCCCCCTTCAATAATAGCAGCGTGGATACATACTTCCCGCCTTTCCCTATAGTCGGGACAAAGTCCTGAGAGTGGAGGACAGTCCCACCAAAATCGGGACAGACTCTCTCCTACCTGTTCCTGCAGATTTCAATACACACTGGTGTCTTAAACTCAGTTGCTGCTTGGCCAGATCCTGGAATTTTGTGGCCCTGTTTGGGAAATGGATTGATCACAGCCATTACTTAAAATTTTAGTGCCTGGGGCGAGAAGGAAAATTGCCACCCCCCTAGCCCTCAATTTTAACCAAATGAACCAAAAATATTAATAAACTGCGCACCTCTTCAGTGCTGCGCCCTGGATGGTCGCCCCTCTCGCACAGCCCTATTTACGGCCCTGGGATAGATATTATTTACCTCCTGCACAGCCAAGCAGGAAATAAATACTCTAGGACTTCCCACCAGTTCCAACTTCAAGTCAATATTAATCACATTTAAGAAATAGATTATTTCTCCTAATGACCCGTAACATTACCTTTTTAGCACACTGTCCTGAAATGGCAATAACAGAAGCATTGCAGATTGCAGCTGTAGTTGTACTGCAGCGATTCTTGTTAAATAGGCCTCTCCATATTTTTTGTCAGCATGGGCTACCTTTGATTATAGGAGTATTATGACCAGCGGTACCACCTTGATAGATAAGGCATAATCATATCTCTGGTGAAATCTCCCATCCCTTATGAATAGTGCCCACAGCTGACTTGGAAGGGGGGATCGGGAGTGGCCAGCTTTAGGAGGGTGGGAAAGTTTGCGCCCTCACTATCTTGCAAGAGAAATTAAACCTTTCTCCAGCTGAGATCGGGTTATACGTTCAGTCTAAAATAGAAATATCCCCGCTGAGATGAGGAGGGCCCTGACTCCCTATGGTGACCTTGTGTGCTATCCAAGATCCTAAACACTCCATCTCTGTTAATTATTAAATACTAATTGAAATCTTCTAGAATTCCCAAACTATGGGACCGGGATTTGGACAGGTCAGGCACTGACCAGGATTGGCCCAGTGTCTTTCAATACATCAGTCTTTGATTTAGACACATTTGAAGGTCCGCTATATATGGTACAGGTGTCCCTGATTATTCTCTAAAGTTCATCCGGGCATCTTGAGTCTTTGCTGGAGATGTGGTTGAGGAGTTGGGATACCTCTTGTCCCAGACTAGCCTTCTACTGGATCAAGGTAAGGTAAACTTGCTGCAGAAATTTTGGGTTGCCCTCTCCCTGTTGGGCCTGGCTTCTGGTTCCTTAATCTCCAGAATATGATGATTTCTTAATATAAAAATAGTTTCTAAGACAAATAATGCTGCCAAAGCTGTAATCCCAGTTAGTTAGAGGATCTCACTACTACCCCGAAGGAGTGACTGCAGAATAGGTTTTTATATGGTCATTAGACATATGTCCATGCCTAGTTTATATCGCTATGCAGATTTTTAATGCAGGAAAATATGCCTTTCCTGTGCAATATCTGACAGACTTCCTTTACCCCATCCACTGCAGATAATAGGACTGCTCTTGATATGACACATTTATCAACTAAGACTACAGTAGAAAAATACTGCATTGTCAGCTATGATTTGGACATCTTTAAATGTTCATACTCTTCACAAGCTTTACCAGACACATGAACTCATACTGACATTTTTGACCTTTGTACAGTTGATAACTAATTATATTGCGGGCAAAAAACAATGCCAGTTTAACACCATAATTTGGCACCTTTGTGTTTCCTGGCTACTGTAGGGGAAATCCAGGCAGAGAGACTGTAATGATAGTGTGTGATTCTTATCAGAGTCTTATGCAAACACTGGTCATTATAAGCACATGGACTTTAACACTGAAACGACATTCAATTAATAGCAAGGTTCATTGTGAACATGACTGTTACTGACAGACACTGAAGGACTCTACTGGGATAAACCATCGACAACGAATCTCGGTGAGTATAACGTCCTTAGACATTTGTAGGATAATCTTTATAATTAGTAATAATAATAATAAGAAGAATTATTATTATTGTTATCGTCTGAAATACTATGGAAATCCAGATGTCTAATACTACTGATTAGCAACTAATCCGAGGCAAACGGCTTAGAGTATTTTTATCGATTTATATGTTTGTGATTTTTTTTAACCTTTCTTGGTTATATTTAATGTTTCCTGTTTTAAGTGAACGTACCAAAATGTAACATTTGTTTTTCTAATGAAGCAACAAACATATTATGTATTCACTGCACCTTAGGGCGGGTACCTACTGTCATTTGAACAAGGAAGTTCAAACACTGGTGACAGCGAATGTTAAACGTGAACGTTGCTTGTTATGAGCACTTGTGCCTGTGTTGTTGGGATGTCAATGGAGATTCTATTGACCACAATGTATTTGATTTCTGTTCAGTGCAAAAAAATGGAACAGGCAGTGCAAAAAAATAAATAAAGTCGCAATGTAAACGCAACGCTCCTGACAGCAGTATAAACGTGAGCGTACTAACCATGTATTGTGATATCAGTAGGAACAATGCCCAATGCCTTAGTTTGTGTGAAAGTATTTGTTTTACATGTGATTAAAAATATTCTCACGGATGTGTTTATGAGGTAGCTGTCTTAGGCAAAGTTCCGGGGACAACAAATTTTAATGAAAGTAATGTAAAAAAAATATATTCTTGCTGCACTGTCCACTAAATTTGTGTGTTCTAACTTGTTGGCAGATCTTAAAATGATTACAGTGGCAACACTATACTACACTAATAGAAATGTGTACGTTTATCTCAGTGGCTCAGTCTGTATTTGTGTCTTTGGGGCACATTTATCATGTATCGGACAAAACGAGAAATACTTATCAATCCTTATCGCATGGATAAGGATTGATGTATTTCTCAAATTTATTAAAAATGGATCACAGAAACAGCAGTTCCGAAAAACTGCTGTTTCTGTGATAAAAAATAAACATACTCACCACTGGCTCTTCGGTCGCGCTGTCTCCCGATCTCCTCCTCTTCGGCTTACTTTATCTTCTTCATGCTACTGCGCATGTGCCGACCGGAGAACTTGAGGCTGTGACAGGGGGGGATCACAAGATCACTCCCTGCGCATGCGCTGTCCAGCTCTGCTCTCCGGAGCAGAGCTGGACATACCGAAGAACACAAGTTTTACAAGCATTTCCTATGATGTACGCCAGCTTCACATTAACACAACAAGTTCCCGAAAAAAATATTTTTTCGGGACTTGTTAGATTGCGGCCAGGAGCAGTCACCATTCTGTTGAATGGTGACTGCTCGCAAAAACGATCAGGAGTGCAAAGCAGCAGATATCAATGATATCTGCTGCGATGCACCTTTAATAAATTTGCGGAGAGCACATCCTGGCCTAATTTACACGGTAAGTGCACGATAGTGTACTACCGTGCTTTCTTAAATATACCCCTTTGTGTGGTAGAGAATTTAGAATGTAAGCTCCATTACGGCAGGGACTGATGTGAATAATAAACATTCCATGTAATAAATATGTTTGTGTTGGATTCTGTGGCATTATGATAGAATGGATCAATAGGATTGATGTACATTGCAATTGTTTTTGATTGTTTTATCTTGGCTCCGGCCCTAATGCACAGAAAACAAAACTTTTATATTTTACAACACACAATGGGGCACATTTATCAATATTCACATAAAGTGAAAAGTAGTTTTCAATCCTTATCGCAATGATAAGGATTGAACTATTTCTCACATTTATGTACAACCCTGCACAGAAACAGCAGTTCCGAAAAACTGCTGTTTCTGTGATGTAAAAAATCATACTTACCCCCCTCTTCGGAAGCGCTGTCTCCGGGTCTTCTCCTCCTTCTTTTCATTCTTCAATTGCGCATGTCCAGTTCCAAGAACTGGACATGCGCACAAAGATCCCCGCTCTGTCTCTGCAACTATCGTTGCAGAGAGAGAGCGCTGAGTGACAGGGAGGGATCATGTGATCCCTCCACACATGCGCTGTCCAGCTCTGCTCTTCAGAGCAGAGCTGACAGCATTGGATTTCTTCAATTCTGATTCAGCTGGCGTACATTAACACAACAAGTTCCCGAAAAAAAGTTTTTTCCGGGACTTGTTAGATTGCGGCCAGGAGCAGTCACCATACTGTTGTATGGTGACTGCTCGCAAAAACGATAAGGAGTGCAAAGCAGCAGATATCCATGATATCTGCTGCGATGCACCTTTAATAAATTTGAGTAGGAGACATCGTGGACTAATTTACATGGTAGGTGCACGATAGTGCACTACCGTTATTTCTTAAATATACCCCATAGAGGGGGCAATATAATTGGCTGCGAAGTCTCGCACGGACGTTCCGGAGATTTTTACAAAAATCTCTGCTCATTGGGGTGCAAGGAAAATTGATTGAGATTTCTACCATATTTTTGTCTGTCTAATGGTATTTTGATCAACACATCGGTGGACTAATTTAATATACGCTATCATTTCTTATAATTATTTTTTAGCTATTTATTAATTAATCTTAACTTTGTCACTGAACATCACTATAATGACAATTATATATAGGAATATTATTTTGCTTTATTAATGTGAGGTGCAATGATTTTCTCACTGTTTAAAGTGATTTGTTCTCTATATACGATCGATGATATCCCCAATGAGTCTGCATTTCATTCATTTATATATTTTACACATGAAGCTATTGATTTAATTATTTTGAATTAAATGTCACTTATCCACCACTTGTAATGTAAATTAAAAGCAAGTCTGTCCCTATAACATGCATACAATGCAAAAAATGGACTATAAATCTAACATGAATACATGATTGATTCCTTTCACTATCTTTGAGTCAATACCTTTTCCATATGAATGTATTGGATTCTGTATCAAATTCCTTACTAAAATATAAATGAGCTATATCTACTGATCTACACTCATCTATCAGCAACAAATCCATGTTGTCTTTGATCTTGTAATTTGTTTATCTCTAAGTTTTCAACCGTTATTTTTTAGTCTAATGTTATCTTACTCTTCCCTACTGCCTTCTTTGTGCAGAGCACTTTTTCAATTCAATTTCCAGGTGACTGGAGAATGGTAAATGTATGTCATTCTCCAATCACCTGGAAATTAAATGAAAACGTTTGGTTAAAGTACTGCATGCAATACTCCTAGTCCTTTTAATACTCTTGCATGTATAACATCTGTACCTATTGAACTAGTTTATATTTTGATAGGTCAAGTTACACCTGTTAAGTAGTAATTATAGTATTTCTTTCACCTTTAGTGTAGGTGACGCCTTTGAAGTGTTAATAGTAAGTACAGAGAAAAAATAGTTATTTAGGCAGTTTACCATTTCTTTGCCTTTGTTAGCATTTCCCTGCTTGATGGCAGGAATGCAACTGGCCTTTGGGTAGTTATAGGATGGTAATGTTATGATTCTCTTTATTATTTAATCTTTTTGTCCTCCTGTGTCACTTGAAACTCCCACAGATACCCCACTAATAGAGCCAGTGCATATTGAATCTAATACTAACCAATAGAGCACTTTATCACCTTGCTGAGTTATGGTGCATCTACATGCATCACATGTGGGTCATTCTAGACCAGTGATGGTACAGGCGGCCCTAGGGCCTCATACGGCCCTCAGAGACTCACCTTCCGGCCCTCAGCTTCTTCCTGTTTTATTGTCAGATTTGTTTGTTATAGCTTGTAACACTTGTTTGAAATGCCTGGTGATATGTTATTACTGATAGGTGTCTCTTTCTTTAATTAAATGTATGGTTTTACTTATTGCTGAGATTAAGGGTAATGTGCGGCCCCTTTGAAGACTAGAGGGCCTCCTATGCGGCCCCTGAGGTGTATCTGGTTGACCATCACTGGTCTAGATGGACCTCAGTGTATTGATATCTCCATCATGTTATGTCATACTTTACCAATTTTCAAAGCTTCCCTCCTTGAAGTGTGAAGGAAAGCTCTGTGAACAAGAAGGTGGACGTGGCTTAATGATGTGCTTCCTGTCATCATGCTCCGCCCACTGCGACATGATGGCACAATCCATATAATCATACTCCACCCACCAGGTTGTGAAGACGCCAGTTGAGTCAACTGGCACAATTTTAATAAATAAACCTATAAAGACCAGAGAATAGGATGAAATAATGAGAATTGAATTCAATATACATAATAAGTGGCACTATATTGTGCACTTGGTCAGTAGTAAAATGAAGTGACTTTTCGGGGGATAACAATTTCCGGAGACAAATTTTCAAAAGTTGAGACTGTACCAGGAAATTAGGGCCTGCTGGCAACTGTTCCATCTGCCCTGTATGAAAATCTCTGTGACATGACGTCTTTATTTTTATAACCGTACATAGGGGGCTAGAACATTAAATGACAAAATAACAAAACTGACAAAAATAACAAAAACCTAAATAAATAAATACAACCAACAAATTTACTTAAAGTTATTAAACTTTATTACTTTACATTTATTAAACATGCAGACATGTAGAGCAAATTGGAATTTAACACTCACCGCTTGCTATGAATGCTGTAATGCTCATGGGGCAGCAGACGGCCACCTCTCCTGGTGCCTTTAATACTGTAGATTGAGACACGACACACTTCATTGTAGATCTTTATTGAACTAAGTAAAATATCACCAGGAACTATTATATATGGTTTATTCCATATTATATGTGTAAAATGTAGTTTTCATTTTTCTACAAGAACGAAAAAGGATAATCAAAATGTTCCATCTTCCCGACATAGCTAATCAGCATATACAAATACCATACAGGCTATGAGACACTGTACAGCTGTAAATACAGTGCTTACCTGTGCTTATCCTCTCGTTAGCTTGAATCTGAATGGTTGCTAAGGGCAACATCTCCACTTCCATTGTTATAAATCTACCCCTTGTACCACAATATGAACTATACATAAAAAGGAAGGCAGCACCCTGGAATGTGTATAGTTCATACTGTGAGAAGACTTTGAAAGAGTGCCAGTATTAGTATAAAGGACCCAGCATTTATTTTATGGTCTCTTCCTAGCGGAGGGAACATAGAAAAATATAGAAAAAATAGAACATAGAAAAACAGTGCACGGGGCACTATGTAAAACAGTTGGTAAGCCAAACACGCCAGGTTCTACATGTGATTCATCTGTACATGTTTATAAAATTGTCAGTAAAAAAAAGTATTTTCGTGGGTTACCAACTCCAGTGACATCTCTGCGAGACTGCAGGACAAATATTTGTTTATTCTGAATAGGACACATGATTCACTAGTTCTTGGTGAGCTGATGTATCGTTGTGAACATTTGTTCACCCAAAAAAGTGCTGCAAAACTCTGGGTAGCAAATTTTAGCCTGGGGGGTGAGGCTCTGCTCAGAATGATATTAGGAACATTGTAAATGAAAAAAAAAAAAATTGCAGGTAGCACACTATGGGACCAGCCTGGGGGCTAATGCCCCCCAGCCCAGCCAGCCCCTGCCCTCTCAAGCTTTCTTTAACCATTAATGTGAAAATATAGGTGGCAAGCTGCATCATTTTGGACAAGTATTTTCCTGTTCCATTTAGATTTTTTTAAAGCCAAATTCAGATTGTACAGTTTTACACTCTATTCAAATATATTTTTCTTATTTTTATTTCCTGCAGACAAATAAAAATGCAGAATAATGGCAACATCAAGGAGGATAATCCTCAGATGAGCTATGTTTACGCCGTTCAAAACCCAGCCTACCCTCCGGCAGCAACAAACTACCCAAATTACATGCCAATGCCACCACCCTACAGTGAGCAAAACCCAGCGTCTGGTGCATACCCTGTTCCTGAACAGACACACTATGCCTTCCCCGGGCCTGAAGGTGCTCCCAAACCAGACGTGGAAACACCCCCGGAGTACACCGCCGGCATGGAAGATAGCAGCCCATTCTCTGAGCGGTCCATTAGAAGAGGTGAGTAGGAGGGAAGGCTAAAAGGAATAGCTTGCAGCCAAATAACCTCAACTGAGTGTGTACCTAGTAGTGGCAGCAGTCCCAATGCTTGCGGAGTCATTCCTGATTGTGGACATACAAAAGGATCTCGCCCAAAATGGGCATTCTATCGCCCCAAAACGAATTTGTTCAGATTTTCCAATTAGGAATGTTGGCAGATATTTTAGTATAGATTTTTTTATTTTTTTTTTGTGCACGTATAGTCTTCATTACAAGTGTTTTAATTTAATTATTACTGTTTGTTTATATAGCTCTAAATATATAACATTTTTATTCACAGTAAAACACACACACATATATATATATATATATATATATATATATATATATATATAATTTTTTTTTTTTTTAAATAAAATAATTTTATTATTAGACATTTGAGTATGTGAGCTGATTACATTTGTGGACACCTGATTGTTCATTCATACAGTGAAAAGCATGTAGAATAAAATGTTTTTATTTCTCTGAAACAGCAGCTGTTTTATTCAGCCTCACTAACTAAAACATAGTGAGCAAATCTAGCAATGACACTAAAGGTTACATAAAAAAAACACATTTAAACAAATAAAAATGGACATTTGAAAATAAATAGTAATAATAATATGTTTGAATCTCGTTAACCAAAAAATGCCTGATGGCCGCTAATATATACCAATAAAATCCACTATTTAATTTGCCTCTAATTTGGTTACTCTGAATAATTAGTGATGCAATGAAAAATAGCTATGCTATAACATGCAACCATGTAATGTAATGCAGAAAAGAGAAGCTTGTGTTCTCATTGAGTGTCATATGCAAGCTTCAGTTATTATATATTTAAATAGGTGGTGTAATGATAATCCTAATATGTCTAATAGCATTTTTAAAAATTTTGTATTTGTATAGTTTAGGGTAGATCAATTTAGCCACTTGTTAAAAAGAAAAGTTCTTGACAGAGTTGTATTTAGGGTTGACAGAACCCTGGGAATATGCCCTAAATTAGTAAAGTGTGTACACCCCCTCAATTACCTTTACTGATCAAAATAGCTGTTTGTTAAAGACACAAAGGCAAAATAATATTATAAATAAAATTTATAAAAATAAAATAAAATTATAAAAATAAGCAAATTAAAATAAAACTATATGCAGACTGCCCACAAAACAGGGACCCCCAAGCCATGTGCCTAATTGATAAATTAAGATTTTTACTACTTGATTCATAAAGTTATAGAGTTACTGTCTTAGTACACAATTGTTTTAGCTGTTAGATGGTTGTAATGTTGCTTTTACTATTTAACATCTAATACCTGCTTTCTTTAATATAAACAAACTCATTTATGGTACTTGAAAAAACTTTGATCAATATATTATAAATGTGATACTGGTTTTTATTTAAACTATTTTCAAACTTTTGCTCTGTGTTATTTTTTTATTTTAGATTTTTATATTTGTTAGACATTTAATTGAATATACAAAACAACTGAAGGGAAAATATCTGAAGAATTTCACTCATACGTTTAGCAAATGTGAAATGTAAGCAATTTATTTCAAGTAATATTTGTATACATTTCCAAGTCTTATTTCTAACAAAACTGTAACAATCACATCAAAGAATTTGCAAATACATGTCTTTTTATTATTTAAAATATTATAATAAAAATATATTATATTTGCACAGTAATTTATCCCACATTATTATTATTTATTGTTATTTATTATTTATTATGTATGTATTGTGGTTATTCACTTTACATAAGTTGATATAATAACACTGATTAATTATTAATTTTATTTACATTGTTCAGAAATATTCCATGCCAAATAAATGTTATATGTTTTTTCTTCCAATTTCCAATATGAGACACAACTATATAATTAGTATTATTATATTATCAGAACCCTACATTGTTTTTTATTAATCACAATTAATAAAACATTTTCATTATAATAATTTTGAATATGATTATATTGATTACTACAGTATTCATACACATAGAGGTTTTTTTTAAAGAATAGAAAAAGCAAGAACACAATAATTTGATTTAGCTACTTTTTATTATATTTTTATATTTTATACTTTGTATATTAGTTCAACAAGTAATGTTTAACCAATGGTTCATAGTTTATATTTCTGTACAATATGTGATGTTCCCAATGGATATATAAACTTCCTTTAATATACATACGTCATTCAAATCTATTGATTAGATTTCACAAACAAAGACAGTCTTAAATACTGAATCGTTGCATTGTTCTTGCCCATTACTGTACTTTGTTTTGCTACTTCTCTAATGGCCTAAAATCAATAGCATTAAGTAAATAGGATACTTAAAAAGAATGCTTGATAGCTTATTTGTACACTGAAATTTAAAGTTGATATTTGTGTGCTACATGAAAAAACAGTCAGTATTTAACTTATGTGCAAAACAGAATACTAATTTTCACCCCTTGCATTGTAACATGGTTTTGTCCAGGAGACTTAAATAAGAAGTTTCTTAAGTTAAGATCCTTAATGAATCAGGCCCTAAATTATTAACAGGTGACAATCATTGAATACTTTCTATGATAGAACTTCTCAACCTTTCCCATATATCCTGACATGTGAATCGTTTCTTATTATTATGTTGTATATCTTAACTTCCTGTGTGATTTCAGCTTTTATCCGGAAGGTCTACATTACATTGACCGTACAGCTCATCATAACCTTTGGAATAGTGTTTATGTTTACATTTTGGTAAGTTGTGCATAAATTGTGCTCATATGTATTTCGTATTACCTGCTGACTGTTTTGGAGGTACAAGGGCTAACGCGTTTCATGGCATCGAGCAGCAGGGGTCGGGGGTATGATGGTGCACAGTAAAAGGTGTTGTAACACAAAGTAGTAAATCAGATGTTTGCATTAATTTTCTAACTGTATTGGAAAATAATTTGTTGCTTACAACACAGTGTTCATACCTCCCATCATTATTGTTGGATGGTACTGCATGTGTAATGTGGTACAGTGTGGCAAAAACAACTGATCCTGGGGGCATGTCTAGGGCTGCCCCCAAATACCCTCTTCTATAAAACACCCCTTGCTTTGCCAAGTACGCCAGTGGCAGGCGAGAGGGACACACCTACAATCTGGCAATCCTGACTTTTGGGACAGCAGGATAGTACCATAAAATTGGGACTGTAGACATAAATTGGGAGAGTGAAAGGACTGTTTCTATAGTAGGGATGATCAATGATTGTCCATAGATACTAGCTTTCATTGGTCTAACTTGCAGTAGACGAAGGTCTGCAGCCCAGATGTGGTGTTCTAGAATGTTTAATGGGGCATCCGCAGTCTCTGACATCTGTCATATATTGTTAAACAAACTGTAACCAGAAACAAATATTTTAATAATTGTGCTTAGACCAGGACAGGCCCCCAAACTATTGTTCTGTGAGAGGATTTACACAGCTCCATAAGATTGACAGGAGGGAGTATGGGAAAATGAAGAGAAACAATGGCACTGCTACTCAATAGTGAACTGTACTGAATAAAAAGGGAAAGGAGAGAGAGAGAGAAATATGGAGTAAGAGTTACTCTCCAACACAGAGACATAATTATAACAACAATGTGCGTCTGTCCATAAAATTACTCCACTTTGCACTGATCAAAAGTGACATTTGTTCTTGGTGAAACTATATATATATATATATATATATATATACATTTATTTTTTTGAATTATATAGAGAAAATTACAACAAAAATCACACCAATTGGCTTGTTGATATAAATGTTCCCTGCCTCTTACTGTGTGTGGGGCAGTATTTTCTGCTCCTCCTGCCAGACTAGGAGCGGGGCCCTGTGGCGCTGGGGTGTGACATCATATCCCAGCGCCACACTCCCAGGGTATCAATAACATGGAGAAGCAGCGTCACGGGTAAGTAGGTTCCAGCTGCTGCTCCTTCATGTTAGCGGCCACTAAATGAGTGACATTATGTCACTCATTCAGTATTTTGGGCGCACACTAATCCTCGGTGCCTTAGGCCGCAGCCTAGTTCTGACTATTGGAGTTGCCATCTCTGGAAGCGCCTGCACAGGGCAATAGACTGAAGTTGTCTGAAGGTGGACAACCCCTTTAAAATGAATAAAAGATCTGTATTTGTCTGCTGCTGAAGCCATATGATAAAACTGATTACCCATGTAACATGTCACACACTGATCGCTGTTTTCTTCCCCTCTAGGCTAACATTGAGGAATTGGGTGCAGAATTACCCTTATATTGTATATGCTGTGCTGTAAGTAATTTCTAAACCTACACACGTTATATATTATGCATCTCCTAGCATTTTATTTTTGCAGTAGTGAAAACATGCCTGGAACCTGTTGGTTCCAATTACCCCATAACCACTTTGACTTGCGCCTATCGCCGGAAGAGGTACAAGCGCAGTAACATCGTCTGAGCGCTGCCTGCAACATTCACTTGCTAGGGTCCAGTCAGACCGTCCTTCAACCGCAGGTGCAAGCGCAAGTTACATGTCAGATGCAATCCTAGTGCCAGTAAATAGCCGGCCTTTGTTAATAGGGACCACATACAGTAAATGGTTTAAATACATCATGCAAGCGATATCTAACATATGTCTAAGTACAGTTTTTTTTTTTTACATATTGTTTGTAACACAGGGTAGAAGTAAACATCATCCATAGACTCAAATGGAACAGTGCCCCTGCTGGCCAGTGTAGTTATAAGATTACAGACAGTTGAAATTCCAGACTAGTAAATTGGGTGGAATTTGGTCCTGTTCACCAGCAGGGTTCTATAGCCAAAAGTGTCTGTTCATTTCTGGTGTAGAGGCAACATCGCATTCTCCCTTTGGTCCAGTTTTCGTAAATATCCCCCATTATGTGCTGATGCTGAGGTCCCATGATGTAACAGGAAAAAGAGACTCTGTACCTTAAGAGCTTGCAATCTTTTTTGTTTCTTTAGCACCAATTAATTCACATGCATATAGAACAATAGTAAATGTGTCACTGACACTCTGGGTCTATTCTAGTACAGCATTTACTATTCATACAAGGGAATAAGGAAATGTGACAGATATTGAATAAGTAGTGTTATTCTTAGTATAATCATAACGATAATTATGATCATTACCATCCCAATCCGTGCTCTTTCTTTCAGACCTTGTACAATAATCCTGGTTATGGTGCTTGCTTGCTGTAACCAAGTCCGACGGAAAGTTCCATTAAACTTCATACTGCTGGGAATATTTGTAAGTCTAATGTTTGGAGCAGTTATGTAATTAAAATACTGCCAGTGTAACCTGTGACATTTTAATTTATCTTCTCCATTTTATAATATGATGATTTGCAAAGATTGTCATTTGTTTGTACTGAAAAAACAACATGTGACAGCTATGCAGCATTTGAAGTTACCTGTGTGTGCAGAGGGCAGCAGATAGGGGGCGATGTAGACCCCAACTTGCTGTGTTTTCAAACTTATTTAAATGGTAAGAAAGGACGTCATGTATATAAGATTCCAGGACAGTCCCAATGGTTTTGTTTAATTTTGAGCATTTACTGTCATAGAATTCAGATTCTTGCTATACCTGGAGTTACAAGATTACTGTGATAAATGCCACCTTTATCTTCTCAGAAAACTTCATATAACTATATAACATGGGTTTTCTGCTTCCAGGAAATAGATGTTTTATTTTAGAATACTTGCCCACTTTATTTTTCTCCCATCTGCAAGATCCTGGAGGGGAGGTGAAGTGCAAATGCGGAGAGGGGAGTGGTGCCACCAATCGCACCATTTTGGCCCCACCCCCTTGGGGCAATGCCCCAATTCTGTCATTTCGCTGTAAGTGCCGGGCTAAAATGATGCGATTTGCGCACGAATCGCATCATCGAGCCCCTGTCCTGTCCACTTCACTTGGAAGAGGGCAGGATGCGGGAGAATTGCCTGATTTCCCAGGAGTGTGAGAGACCTACCTGGAATTCGGAAGTCTCCTGGGCATTCTGGTGAGAGTGGGAAAGTATAATTTTAGTGCCATATAATTATTTGATCTGGAAGCCATAATTATATTGATTATTACACCTCTGTCATTATTATTACACCTTTGTCACAGTTCATTTCAACCAGTGGTCCAATAGTATATTAGATATATGTATATCAAATGGGTAAGGGAATTTCACTAACTGATTTAGGCCTGGGATACATGCACTAGAGGCATAATTTAAACACTGCCCAGAGCCAAGATTATTATCATCATCATCATTGTTTGTAAGATGCCAGAAAACTCTACAGCACTGGACAGTTGGTATAACAATTATACAACAGAACAAGTAAATATATACGAGGTTGACAGACAAGGTGCAGACGTGAGACAGAGGGCCCTCGATGTGTCGACCATGGCCTTATCTGTGAGGAGTTTGTATGTTCTCCTCGTGTTTGCGTGGGTTTTTTCCGGGTGCTCCGGTTTCCTCCCACACTCCAAAAACATACTAGTAGGTTAATTGGCTGCTGTTTAATTGCCCTTAGTGTCTGTGTGTGTGTGTGTGTGTGTTAGGGAATTTAGATTGTAATCCCCAATGGGGCAGGGACTGATGTGAGTGAGTTCTCTGTACAGCGCTGTGGAATTAGTGGCGCTATATAAATAGATGATGATGATGATGACGATGATGTAATCTATCGCAAGTGGTGTGATTGGATGCCGCAGGTTTCAGATTGCTGCTGTCACCCTATTACTTAATAATATTTTACAGGATATACCAGATACACCATGACACAATTATTTTGCTAAATTTAAACTATATACTGGACAGCAATATATTTAACATAATTGATACAATATCGTCATGATATCTGAGCAGGTTACATTTAGTAGTAAGCAAACATTGAGTCTTTATACATCCTAAAAGCAGATTTTTAATGGAAAGTACTAAATGCCCCGTCTGTCTTTCTGTTTCTTGTAGACGGTGCTGGAAGGCTGTCTGTTGGGATCACTTGCAGCGTAAGTTTGACAACATCTTATGACATAAATTGGAATTGGGTGACTATGCTGGTAGGATTCAACCTGGCAGAACGTGCATGTCATGGTTCCAGATGTCACATCAGTATCCCTTAGCTAGAAAACACTGCGGTCTAGAGCAGACTGGACTAGATTAATGGGAGTTGTGCTGTAGTTTTGAGTTTTAGCCACTAGGGGGCTCCATTGTGCACTGCAGAGTTCTATTTAGAAAAAATATCCCACATGTATTTCATACATCCAACTTGATTATTCTATAGGGCTTTCCTAATACGTTTTAAATTGTAATCTCATGTGTAGACCCGGTCTGCTCACAGATTGCTGGCTGTGTGGGTCATGCTTATGTATCTGTTGTGCCAACATTCGAGAATTCTGCCTAGATTATATTAATACTTTTGAACAATGAAGGAAGTGAGACGAATAAAGCTATTTAGTAAATATTGAAGGAGCGTATCTACAAAACCATAAATTAATAAATGACTCATGTGTGATGGTGGAAAACCTTCCATCACAGTAGGGTTCTTGTAAATGAAGTTAGTGTGCCGTTGTTTTCAGCAAATGAAGTTAGTGTGCCGTTGTTTTCAGCACATCCGCACTTTCTCCCCAGGCTCTTTGATGCTGACGCTGTGATGTGGGCAACCGGAGCCACCATACTTGTCACATTGGGTCTGACACTGTTTGCGTTGCAGACAAAGGTACCTTTATATACAGAGTACATACATACAATATATACTTTACAAAGGAGATGACATAACTACTTTTCATTGGTGGTTTCAGAAACCAGTGATCACAAACTATTACTGCCAGTGAAACCTATTTCCCAGTGTAATTGTGGATCATAATCATCTTTAGTAACTAGTTCTCCTGAAAATGTCCTTGTCCACACCAGCAGCAGACAGAGTTATGTTCACATACACAGAGCATACGATCCGTTGTAGGCATTCTACACCACTGTCCAATGTAGGCATTCTACACCACTGTCCAATGTAGGCATTCTACACTACTGTCCAATGGCGCTAACTAAAAGGAATTCTCCCTTTAATGTACCTTAAAATATTGTAAATTGTCAACCATATATATCTGTCTGGGTAAATATTAATTAACCAACTGTATTCCATTTCATTCATTCAATCCTTTGAATTAATAATTAATTCCATTTAATTAATTACATTAAATTAACAAATGCATTATTTTTATTGAATTATTTAATTAATGCCATTCAATTAATTTGCTCATTCCACTGAATTAATTTGTTACCTGTTATAAAGTTATAGTTGACTGATTCCTCTCATCTGTAGTGGGATTTCACCATCTTGTCTGGAGGTCTGATGGTTCTTATCCTGGCTTTACTGTCTTTTGGGATACTTGCCGCCATCTTCAGAACTTATGTAAGTACTAACAAAAAACACAACGTATCCTTGCACATTAATTGTCTGTCCAATGCACCTCGTACATACGCGCCAGGACACGCCCTGCAACCGAAAGAGGGGCCAACACATCAAGGTCCAACACGGCCACGACTAAGCACACACAGCGAAACTCACGTCAGCGTTTCGCTGGGTGCCCCTACTAGCCATAATTATTTAAGGAATTGAGACCAAGCCAAACTGCTCCTAATAGATCCCAAGCTAGATGGCGCTTTGGCCAGGCAATTAGCAAGACACTTTTCTATATTAGAAGGGTTATATCTGCTAATATTCTACTTGTTAAAAAGATCATTATATGCCTCTTGAGAAATCTATCTTTTACCAGACGTGGTTTTTGAAGCTATTTGAAGCGCCTTTGTTGTTTGCCTGAGATACTAAGTATATGATTAGAGTCTACTTCCTTATTCTATTCATTAGAGCTTTGAGACGCATCCAGCGAATTTTGATAACACACATGGTGTTAGATACATATTATCCAATGATTTATTTTATATTTCGCTGATACAATCAGTTAATAAAAGTGACGTTTTATTTGTTCCATTCTCCCATATAGAGAATATAGAGCAGCAGTGACACCTACCTTAGTCCTTCTTTTGCTGTTTACACAAAATGTAATTTCAGTAAGATTCCGCAGTGACAGGCAAATTGCGCCATTCTCTTACCTGATCTTGCAGCGTAGACAACCTGATGTTCTCTCTTGCTTGTTCTTGGAGCATTGTTGCTAGTTGGCTGATTCTGGAAACTTGGGAGTCCTGTATTGAAAATGTGCAAACATTTTATTATAATGCACAATCCTTGAATGATACAAACACAACATCACATTATGTCCAAATAAAACAACCCCCTAGTACAGACATATATAGACAATAAAATATATGAAAATTGTTTATAATCACATACTAACATCTACCAGTCCTATCTGTCTAGTATTTAGCATTCTAGACCACAGAGAGCATCCACGTCACCGCCACACAATACAGAGATCATGGACCCCACAAGCTATTTTATCACCTACCCCAAACATTTTTATAAACCCTCACCAGAAAGTTTGACACCTCATCCATATCATCACCCACCCAACCAGTCATTTGCTCACTCACCCACCCACCCCCCCAGCCAATTAATCACCTCATCTTAACCAATTCATTAACCCTCCTTAACCAATCCATTAACTCTATTAACACCCCCCCAAGGCAAATTCATCAACCTGTTGCAGCCAATGCAATAACCCCCCCCCTCCACACCCACACCATCAACCTACTGCAGGCAGTTCATTAACTCCCCCCTCCACAAAATCATCAACCCTTTGCAGGAAACTCACTACCCAATTCCCCTAGTCAATTCTTCAAACACATTGCTGCCGATTCATTGACCCATTATATCCCCCCCCCCTCCCCCCCCTCCACAGTCAATGTGTCACCTCCTCCTCCTTTATATTCAAAGACAGAACTTACCTTGCTGTCTTCTGTTCCTCCTTTCTTCAGACGCTGCAACTTCTAACTTCTTGACAGGCAGCGAATAGCAAATCCGATGCTGCCATGTTAGTGTGGGAGCGCTCTCACTGCTTAGTGTGGTCACGTGAGATGTGACAATCTCACTGGCAGGGCAGCTAACAGCATCGGATTTGCTGTTAGTGGATCCAATTAGGCTCAGGCAGGCAGCTGACAGTCAGGGCCGGCCCCGAGATTGAAGGAAAACGCTGATCGACCAGTATTTCAAAATAATAGATAAATATAAAAACAAATATTAATGTTCCCGGGGCTTGCGCCTCCCTGGACTCAACGCCCCAGGCTGCAGCCTGATCAGCCACTTGGCTGATCAGGCCCTGAACGCTAAAACAGCACTTTGTCATGTACTGCCACATACCCCTGACAAAACACAATCAAGTAGGGCCTTTTGTGGTATTGAAGAGACCACTCATCCACCCGTACAATGGAGAACAACTTCCTAAACGAGCGTTCTCCACCCAAATAATCCCATCCTGCAGAATGAAATCTCGTGTCATCAATTCACATTTCGCAAAGTAAGACCCTGATCCGCTCAATTACTTCCAGCAGATGCCACCGCCATGACCCACAAATATATGAAGTTTCCCATACATCTGATGCAGTGGCTTATAGAAAGAGCAATTCTTCTCCACTTCTGCATTTTCATAAATTATCCTTTAACATTTAATCTAAGTCAATTTTACTCCATTTTTGTCTGAGTAATTGCTGTAGAATAAACCCCTTATATGTGGTCAGGCCGAATGACCGGATTTAACATAACTGCCTGGAACGTCCTTGTTACAGTTAATGAAACCGCACATGTTGCAGCAGATTCCAATTTGGTTGAATTTTGAAAGGACGTGATGGTCTTTTATTTGGCCACAACATCTACAGTGTCGGTCTAATTTGGTTGAAATCTGCTACATTGCCTGACATAATTTCTGCTTGTATATAACTACTCGCGGATGCTTGCCGCGAGTCCATTGTAGTTATGAAAAGTACGACTGTTTTTTGTTTCTTTTATATACTAAAGTACTCTAGTTTATCTTTTATGACATTTTCAGCATTGGTGCCACCTTCTATATCTGAATTGAAAGTGTAGAAATTGTATTAGACCCAGTTCAGGCTACTGTAGTTCCTGTAAAGGCTAAACCCTAGTCCCATAAGCCTCTAGATGGCCCTTCATACTGGGATTTGTAGTTCAAAATCAGTTGGAGACACATAGAAAAATAAGTGTGGTTAAGATGATAAATAGTATTTGTTGGTTCCTGACTCTTGGCCTTTGTCTCTCCTCTTCCAGTGGCTGAGTATTGTTTATGCATGCATTGGGACATTTGTATTTGGAATGGTAAGTGTTATGTTAATCTAAATCAGCATTAAGCCATTGATAATGTATTTATTCTCATATCTGTATTAATAACTTGGCTTCCTTTCCAGTACTTGGTTGTTGATACACAATTAATTACTGGTGGAAAACACCGTTACTCCGTGAGCCCTGAGGAATATATCTTTGCTGCACTCAACATTTACGTGGACATCGTCAATCTCTTCCTGCTTCTGCTGCAGATCTTTGGGCTGTGCCGTTAGAGATTTTTAATGAATTATCACTGTTCAGAGGCTAATGACTGTACAAGGTGGGATAAGGACTGTTTATGGTACCCATTACCGTGCCTTAAGACTCCACACAACCATTTGCAGAAATACGGGTGCAGTAATGGGAACAATCCGTACCAGCCTTTGTTTGCCTTTTTGTTATTCATTTGCAGATTTTCACATCTAAATGTATTTGCGATCTGATCGGTGGTTTTAAATATATATATTGTAGAAATCACTCTACGCACCTTTACTTTCAACTTTGTTCCCACTATATAAAAGCAATATATGTATTATATCAGAAGTTAATATTTATGAGTTATTTATGCTGATAGGTATGTCTGTCCCAACATACCCACTGCCCCATCACAAAGGGAAACACATTCAAATAGGAAAGAGAAGGAAAAACAGATATTGATCTAAAGTTGCTGTAGAAAATTTAAGGAGCAGTGTGTCATGTGTACCATTCTGTGGCCCCAGGCTTGAATCTTTGTGGCCCTGCCCACATCATGCTATCAGAATGTAAGTTTTGGCAGACTAGTACGCATGCGTTGTCTGGTATTACTCCTTACATGTGCAGGGACCGTGCAATCGAAGAGGCTGCATTTATGTTTAACACAAACTCTGTTTATATAAAATACAGTAGTAGTTTTTAAACAAAATAAACTGTCCACAAATCAGAGGTTTTACATCACGCGTTTCACTAAGGTGCTCTTCATACTTGTAAGTTAAAGTGTGCTTTTGTCACCGAGATGTTAGATACGTTCAACATGTAGCGAACTCCAGGCATTTGCATTGGAAATGGAGCTATAGTCATAGGAACCATTGTATCTATTATTTTATTATTATTATTCAGTATTTATAAAGCACCAACATTTTTTGTGGTACTGAGCAATAAGGGCATTTGAAACACAACTAAATCACCAACAATAACCATTCTCTGAAATATAATGCTGTGGACCATATCAATTTAGAATCTATGAGGACAGGGACATCTGGGAGACATAAGAGGAAAGAGATTCTCTAAAGAGGGGAGAAGAGAAGATTAGGGACAGAAGTGGACTCATCTTAGATGAAAACACCAAGTTTGGGAAACATCTCCAGGGAGTAGGAGTGGTGGATAAATGCACATTTAAAAACTGTTTTTGTATAAAATATACAAAATAAACCCAAAGGTGTATTGTAGCTTTACTCACTGATTATACATAGAATAATATTAAACCATGGTGATAAAGTAATTTGTGCTTCACTGCAATAAAACAAATAACACCTATCACTGAGTCTTTCTTTCCTGTAAAACAGCCATAGTGTAAAACAATACTATATATGTATTTATTGTTAGCATTTACTGTTAACATTTAGCGTTACCATTGGTTGTTAAACATTTCAGAACTTTGTATAAAATGTACAAATAAACCCAAAGGTTTATTTAAGAGTCAATTGTTGTTTGGACACATAACAACCGATTGGTTGTGATAGGCAACATCTCCACCTTTTCAAACCCGCAGTTTAGTAAATATACCCACAGGTCTATGCAGATGGCTACATACGTCTGGACTTGGCGATAACAGATTACGGTTAGATACAGTCTAGAGAGTGTATCTAACCAACAGTTAAAGATAGATTGGAGTTATTTACACAGTAGACCCATTGTGTCTTTGGGTCTGTTTTGCAGATTTTACTTAAAATAAAACCAAACCATACCGCCAAATTTGATGGTGATCCCGACATTCAGCCCTCAATAGAGGCAAGATAAAATTGAAAATTGGAAAATACAGCATGGGTTGGGTATTCTGTGATGTCCAGTGAAGGATGCAGAGTGTGATAAGCGGTCGTTCAGCTGAACCTCAGTGCGGTAGACATAAGCATTAGCAAGTAAAGAACAAAAAAAAAAAAAAAAACAAAATACAAATCAAACACATGTAATAAAATCTAGATTTTAGAAAAAAAAAACAAACAACTTTATTTAAAACAATTTACAACAATTATTTAAATACTCAAAAAAAGTCACTTAGGTGGGCTTTCATTTACAGATACTGCAAAGTTTATTTAAAGGGGAAGTTCACTTTCATGTAATACAGTCCGGTTATCTCTCTCGTGCCATAATGTGTATGTTGGGCGACATTTTGACTTACCGGCCAGGAAATGTTTTTGAGACGCGGCCCCTCTTGTTCACCGCCTGCCTAATCTTTCTGTGGCTGTAAATAAAGTCTGAGCTATGGTGCACGACTGTGCCCATTCCCTGATGGGGTTTGTACTGCAGCAAACAGAGGATTCCAGGTAAGAGACAATCATTTCAGTGAGCAGAGAGCTGTCTCTTTAAGGGGTATATTTACTAAACTGCAGGTTTAAAAAAGTGGAGATGTTGCCTATAGCAACATCTCCACTTTTTGAAACCTGCAGTTTAGTAAATATACCCCCTAAGAGTTTATGGGAGGTAGGTTAAAGTGTTCGCTAAGACAAACATTAAGGCACACTAGAAAAAAAAAACCTCCGGCTGACACATACTTGATAAGTAATCACGTTATCACATACAAATGTAGTCCAGTAAAATCTTGCTAGATAATCTATGAGGGTGTGACTATATACCATGATAGAAAAGGTAAATAGAAAATATAAAAAGCAAAGGCCATCTACCATAACACATACTGAGCCAAGCAGTCACGTGGGGGGTGGGGGTTATAATGCCGCTATGTGACACACAGCGATGAATCTAGCGTTCTAGCAGCTGAACTGACCCGATAGGTTTCTTGTATGACAAGGAAATTGGATTTCCCATTCACTGCTGTGTGTCATGTGAGCTACCAAACACCTGGTTGGGAAAGCACGAGATTCTAGAACCCCACGGAACTCGTTGTGCTACAAACACGCAGTATATAGACGGATACGTTACTCTGGTCGTGTCCCCCCACAGTCACTTCCGTCTGGTTGGCTTGTGGTTTGCACTGATGTAAATAGAACCTGGTGGGAAGAGTCCATAAGATCCTTCATGCCTACGTTACATGATTTATGTGTGGTTACAAGAATTTCCTGCAGTAACCAAACATTTGTCCTATGGCTACATTATAAATGGTTGCCAATTGCATCTTTGATATTGATTGCAGGAGTCGGGCCAACATGAGTCCAAATATACCCTCTCTCGGGTCGTGTCGGGAGGGTGGGGAAGGGCGACGAGCGGGACTTGAAGTATTCAGAGGGGGCGTTGCAGACAAAGTCCAAGCAATCCATTTTCCGGGGAAGATCTTCATCTGGTCCTTGAGGAACCAAAACAAACACAATCAGATTAGTGGTGAAACCGTCCCTCACAAATCACACACTAGAGAACAAAACAGAGACAACCTCTAATAAGCTGCGTATACAATGATATACTAATAGCATTCATACCTATCTAAAAAAAAAAGTATTGCATGTGAGATTTTCTTTGCTGTACGGAGCACAACCCGCTGTACGGAGCACTATCCGCTGTACGGTGGGATTTGGGGAGATGTGTTTATACATAGATTACAGTAACGCTCCTCTGACATATACAGACCTATGATGTAAGACGCTGGGTCAAAGCTGTCCTGCGGGCTGGAGAGTGTAGGAATAAGCCAGGTCAGGGCCGCACTCTTCTCACAGTACTGATCCTGGACGAAGCCCCTGATCTGAGCATAATAGGTTTTACCATCGTCCTCATCAACGACCGACACCACGTCCCCAAGCTGATAATACAGCCCCTGCGGAAAGAAGTAAATACTACTCACATAATATACGGTAATAATCTAATGACTAAGCACTGAGGATAGTGGGAATTGTAGTCCAGAAACACCCACAGCTGTACACTGTGTAACCCTTACATAGATATTCTGGATGTATGGTAGACACTGCTACGTCATCTCTAACTTCCATAGTTTGTCTATTTATCACTGAGATCTGCATCCAGCACTTTACTATTTCATGTATTTGGATCATCTTTCTATAGCTGCGTCGATAGTAATCCTCTGTATATTATTATTTTCTATCAGATTCGAGTCAGACTATGTGCTCACTACTGCCACCTTGTGGTGTTTTTGTTTATTCATAGATTTTTTTAAAATTTTATTTTGTGTGTATTTTCAGAGCCACGGAGACTCTCAGATGTAGCTTACAAACCCACTTACCTCCTTTTGATTTTTTGGTGATTATTTTATGTCTATGCCAGTCTCACGTCATGTATTGTGTGCTCTATTTTTTTTTATAAAGTTGAATTTATTATTTGTATATATATTTTGTTATTCTGATGTATTAATATCAACTTTTTTAATGCGCATCACATTTCTACTGTTTAATTTGGTGGTTGCAATACTTTTTTTTTTTCCTGCATTGTATCTCTTTTTTGCATTAAGTCACTTATGGACTGAAGGCAGCAATTCTGTAACCTGAACCATATTCTTCAGAATTCAGCCTATCCAGTCACTAGGAGCCAGTGACATCACTGAGACTGCAACCTATCAATTCACTAGGAGCCAGTGACATCACTGCGAGTGCAGCCTATCCATTCACTAGGGACCAGTGACATCACTGAGACTGCAACCTATCAATTCACTAGGAGCCAGTGACATCACTTCGAGTGCAGCCTATCCATTCACTAGGGACCAGTGACATCACTGAGACTGCAACCTATCAATTTACTAGGAGCCAGTGACATCACTGCGAGTGCAGCCTATCCATTCACTAGGGACCAGTGACATCACTGAGACTGCAACCTATCAATTCACTAGGAGCCAGTGACATCACAAGTGCGGCCTATCCGGTCCCTAGGAGCCAGTGACATCACTGCTTACATTTCAACTTCTAGATCAAAACCCACAAAATGGCTGCCTTGAAGACCAATCTGGCCTCTGTGACGGTTAACTCTATACCTTCAATGGGCTCTGCAGTCATTATCTACTCTGGATTTTTGTTTAGTAACATACAAATCATCAGTAACCCATAGCAACCAATGAGCAATTGATTTTTATCACTCTAATGTAAGCTATAGAATGATTGGTGCAGAGCAACTTAATACTTTGTTATTAAATAACACCCAAAGTCAGAGACATAAATAGACATTTGTGAGATCTTGTACACTGATGAGGCTGAAGACCATGAGATCACTGGTGTGTGTATGTCCTAGTCTGCAGTTTTCTACACCCCCTTACTTACACTCACTTCCATAAAATATATCCTATTCTGCTATTTCTGAGCCCTAGTAATGGAATTTCCCGAGTCCGTGCAACTCACATAATAACCGCCGAGATAACGGCACTTGGTGAACCTACAGAAGGACGACATACCTTGTGGAAGATGGACTCTGACGTGACTATCGTGGACACCGCTTCCGGAGCCTTAATAGGCTATTGGATAGAAAAATAAATAAAAAAGGTGAATAGATTTTAAACATGAATCAGCAGATTGATACTTTGTGATTCTGTGATTGCCGATAGTTCTTATACTGTGATGAAGCAGAATGCAATAGAAAACGATTAAAAAAAAAAAAAAAAAAAAAAAAAAAGATAAAAAGCCCATGAACTAATAAGCACACAAGTTACAGCTGGTGTCTGTCTTAGGTAGTGCTGACATTATCCAGCAGCAAAGGACAAAGTCATTCTCTCTTTGTAAATGTGTTATTTACAGCTGCTCTTAGTTTTTGGCTAAAACAGAACTAAAAAACTAAAAAGCGTCAATCACTGTTCACCTGGGAGTTCAAAACATAACACCCCCTCTCGAGGTAACACATAAATGTATACGGACCACACTCGGGGGCATTTCAGCATCCGCCTATGATATATGCCCCTGTGCAGTGTTCTTCACATAGAGAATACAGGTAAAACTACGGATCATTTTCTGTGCATTCCCCAACCGGATGATGGACAACGCATTTTACATAGAGATCAGCAATACCCAACTCTGCTCCAGCTGCATTCACCATGTTTTAAATACAACACAAACCACCACATAACCAAACGCTGACAAGTAGAACCCTACAGTATTACTATAACACATATAAGTTTTAAAGCAAACTCGACATTCAGTGAAAGTGTAGGGTCACTGTGGCCCCAAACAAAGGATAAACAAGGAACTACAATGTATTTATCAGAACAAGTTTGGAATGTGTGGTTTTAATGCCTTGGAGGCCAATGTTTAATTGCTCTTGGGCGTCAAGTGAACTATTATTTTCTAGTTACAGGGACAGTTACCCAGAAGAAGGACATAGCACATACGACCCAGATGCAGAAGCACCAGGAGTAATTATCTTACGTTTTTCAGTTTGAATATATGCCGCCGTCCTTTCCCTTTGGTTGATACTTTCTTCTCCACCGCTGGAGCCGACTTGTACTTGGTATTCCTCAGACGGGCAGATCTTCTGTGGATCTCCTGCTTGGACTATTGGTGGGAAGAGGTGACATGGAGAAGCGTCAGTTACCATATAAAGCTGTGGAGATCACACCACCAGCTGGACTCCAGGGTCCATGACATAAGGGCCAAGGATTGGTATATTCTGGTGTCCACTACCTCGCGGCTTTCGGAGAGACCGCTGAATTAAAGTCCTGCCCGTTTCTTGGAGATATCTGACCATAATTCACACCGATAGGGATATTTCATCTAAGATAAGATCCTGGAACCCACCACAAACCTCTCAATACAGACACGTAAGGTCAAGGAAACCTCGTTCTTTATCCCGACCGCTCTAACCACCATCTTCTCCTTCCCCTTTATCCCTCTTCTCTACGTTTATTACCAATGTTTATTTTCTATATTAAGTTACAAGATCTTCACTTGTTTTCAGCTTGTCCTCCTTTAGCACTAACTCATTAATAAAGAATTTATTTAAGGAACTGTTTACTGAACACCAGAGACAATGGAATAGTAACACATTCCTCACCTGCTTACTGCCGCCTCCGTTACTCTGCTGGGAGGAAGAGACTCCGGCAAAGCTTGGCCCGATGTAGGTGCTGCTCAGTCCAGTCCCACCAGTGTAACTGCCACCCCCAGTACTGCCCTTCCCGGTGCAGTTGTTGCACAGGATCTCCCCCTGGCTTCCTTTCTTCCACATGGAAGAGGAGTTGGTTTTGCACATGCTGCAGGTGGGTTTTAGTCCAAGAGGCATCTGGAAGAAATATCACAGTAACAGGAAGTAAATAAAGTTCTATAACCACACCGAGTAAAGCAGTGTGTACATGTACATGGGAATGACATGTATGACAGAGGGCTATGCGATACCTCAGACACAAAGCACATTACATACATAAGTGGTCACGTGTCCCTCTGCCACAGATGATGACAAATCTTTTTGACATTATGCACTTCGGTCTTGTTTCCCGGGTTACAGCATCACATGGTAATCATGTGATATAGCCAACTAAAGGGTTAAGTAACGGACACAAGTTTCCTTTCATTACATTGTACGCATCAATTACTGAAACAGTACTTTTGCCGTCTACTTTCGTCCAGAAACAAAGACTGCAGGTCCAGTAAGTAGTGCTCCCTACAGTGTTTTAATTGCTTTGTTTGACAATAAATCTGGTATCTATCCACAATATACAGCAATGCTATTTGTTCTGGTTATAGCCATGTTCTGCTTTAGGGATCAATCAGATGAGCGCTACGAGCATATTTTAGTCGTATTGTATTCTGCATGTTGTGAAAACTGTGCCACTAACCTTCAGCTAATATTCAAATGTTCCTTCATCTACAAAGCACCTGCAAAAAGAAAAACAGCAGCATATTAGTCAATACAAACTGATATACAATTGCCATTAGAAAATGACAACCCCACAGCCTACACATAATACAGATATACTTGAAATATCTCCTGAAAGTACAGTTTAATCATTCAAAACCAGTGTAGATTGAAAGTATGCTCAGTGTAAGCGAGAGGTATTACCAACAGCCAATTATTAAATACATATCACTGTTGTATGGTAATCTCCATAGAGAGGATCCTCACTACGTACCTGGGAGTTTAATAAATCTGTAGGCAGATACCAATAGTGTGGTTGGTGCAAACACGACAATGGTTTATGTGGATTACAATAAAGCATTGGATGTTGATTATAGGTTCTCTCGACTGCATAGAATATGTTTATAAAGCTTACTGAGTGCACGACACAAACTACAGCACTGTGCTTCTATCGCCAGGAACTACTCAAATTAATCTCAATTTGTTTAACCATCATTTCAATTCTACCTATCCCCTCCTCATAGTGCGGGCAGCAATGTTGTGGGATTATTCGATATTCGTGAGAATGCTGCCTGTAGATTCTCTAGGACATAACTTGTACTTGATGTTCTCTATTCGTACACACAATAAAAGTCTCAAAGTGTGAGATTCAAAGTGTGGCTAAAAACTAACCAACTAAATAAATCAGAATAGTGTTTTGTAGATAATGATCCAAACTGGTTTCACTGTAACTCTGTATTTAATGTGGTAAATAAAAATACCCTCTTTGGTTGTGCCAAAGAGCAAACTCATGTCTACGACCAGCACTGCGTGTCACACATAAGATATAAAGTAAAGTAAATATATAAATTGCACTATAGACTATTACATTATTTGGGCACATTGTCCTTTAGAAAAAAAAAGAGAAAAAAGAGAGAACTAAGATAGTATTTGGGGGTATTTCCAGAAGGTGGGATCCTATTTCCTCCCTTGTGCTGTGTAACTGAAATATATCACTAAAAGCAGTAATCCCAGTGAGGGGGAGAGGTCCTGTATATGGCAGTAATACCAACCCCCCTGATTATACCCCAAATAGGAGGGGCAGGGTCTTCTACACAGCAGTGCCTCTCCCCCCCCCCCCATTATACCCCAGAGAGGAGGGGGGAGAGAGTCCTGTATAGGGCAGCAATACCCCCCCTGATTATATCCCAGGGAGGAGTGAGAAGAGTCCTGTATCCAGCAGTGACACCCCCTGTAATCACCCCTGATTATACCCCAGGGAGGGGGAGAGGTCCTGTATATGGCAGTAATACCAACCCCCCCCCCCCCCCCCTGATTATACCCCAAATAGGAGGGGCAGGGTCTTCTACACAGCAGTGCCTCCCCCCCTCATTATACCACAGAGAGGAGGATGGGGGGGAAGAGTCTTGTATAGGGCAGCAATACCCCCCTGATTATATCCCAGGGAGGAGTGAGAAGAGAGAGTCCTGTATCCAGCAGTGACACCCCCTCATTATACCCCAGGGGGAGGGGAGGGGTCCTATATACCACAATACCCCCCCCCCCATGTTACCAGATTATACAACCCATGGGCTCCTGGCTGTGGTGGAAGCAGTCTAGCAGGGCATGCTGGGACTAGTAGTTCCACCACAGCTGGGCAGTGTGCAGGAAGGTGGACGGACCTCAGTGATCTCCGGTAGATCCCGGCACCGCTGCAGCCGGAGGAGTCTCCGTCACTCTCATGGAGACCACACAACACTGGCGGGATACACCTTATTCACATCCGGGGCACACTGCTCCTCAGCCGATGATTCGCCAGGATTGTGGTGACGTAGAAAGGCGCACAGCCAGTAAGGGAGGAGGACGTGCTAAGGGCTGCACGATGGGCATCTGACCACCAGAGGGCGGTGTCTGCACGTGTCCTGGTCTGTGGAAGGGAAGATGTATGACTATGTACCTGTGTATTACTGCACATCCCTGTGTATAACTATATATCACTGTGTATTACTGCACATCCCTGTGTATAACTATATATCACTGTGTATTACTGCACATCCCTGTGTATAACTATATATCACTGTGTATTACTGCACATCCCTGTGTATAACTATATATCACTGTGTATTACTGCACATCCCTGTGTATAACTATATATCACTGTATTACTGCACATCCCTGTGTATGACTATATATCACTGTGTATTACTGCACATCCCTGTGTATGACTATATATCACTGTGTATTACTGCACCCTGTGTATAACTATATATGACTGTGTATTACTGCACATCCCTGTGTATAACTATATATCACTGTGTATTACTACACATCCCTGTGTATGACTATATATCACTGTGTATTACTGCACATCCCTGTGTATAACTATATATCACTGTGTATTACTGCACATCCCTGTGTATAACTATATATGACTGTGTATTACTGCACATCCCTGTGTATAACTATATATCACTGTGTATTCCTGCACCCTGTGTATAACTATATATCACTGTGTATTACTGCACATCCCTGTGTATAACTATATATGACTGTGTATTACTGCACATCCCTGTGTATAACTATATATCACTGTGTATTCCTGCACCCTGTGTATAACTATATATCACTGTGTATTACTGCACATCCCTGTGTATGACTATATATCACTGTGTATTACTGCACATCCCTGTGTATGACTATATATCACTGTGTATTACTGCACCCTGTGTATAACTATATATCACTGTGTATTACTGCACATCCCTGTGTATAATTATATATCACTGTGTATTACTGCACATCACTCTGTATTACTACAGATCATTGTGTATAACAATATATAACTGTGTATTACTACATATCATTATGTATAACTATATATCACTATGTATACGTGTGTATTACTCCATATCACTGTGTATACCTGTGCATTGCTGCAGATTATTGTGTATATGCACTGTATATATACTATATCTGCATGAAAGTTGAATAAACTGGCTATATTACAATGCTTAAGAGTTAACAGTATATAGTGACTAATTAACAGGAATTAGCTTTTGCAGAAGTTAATAAAGTATCGAGGCGGAAATTTATTATACAGTATCTAATCTTGCGCCTTAATTAGAAATGTATCTCACCGATATCATGGGAAAAAGTGAAGTTGCGGTTAGGTCTACATGCCGGTGAGTTAGTTACCAAATGGAGGTTGGGTGGGTCCATAGTTACAGTGATATAATTGGCTATAAGGCTTTAAATATACATTTAGCTATGTGTTAATTTTGTGGATTGAGTTTATAAAAAAAATATGTAAAATTAATGAATGATTGTCATTGTTCATTTTGAATTGAATGGTCTGTACTGTGCGAATAAAATAAACTAAGAATATTCTAAAGAGACTTTATCCCAGGTCCATAACCAGGGCTGTGCGACAGGGGTGACCGCCCAGGACGCAACGCTGAAGGGGGGGCTCAATTTAGGAATATTTTAGGTTAATGTGGTTAAAATTGAGGGCTAGGGGGGCGGCATTTGTCTTTCTCGCCCCAGACGCTAGAATTCTAAGTTACGGCTCTACTTCAGCCATCTGAATTATTTCCATAACAAACCTGAGAGGAATCGCACTGAAATCTCATTACACGGACCCAGGTACCATTGCCTGCCCTGAATAACCTAAATGAGAAAACTGCATGAATGAGCGATTAATCACTCGTCCCATTATAGTCAGCGGACACAATAAAAGTTGAGACGACGTGATTAAGTTGCGGAATTGCGCAACCAAAGATGATCGAATTACGCAGCTATTACAAATTGCCTCTGTTGATTGTAGGAAACAAGTTGCTGGAAAATGGGCAGTGGATCTGGTGAGCGATGAGTCGTCCGATCGAGGGACTGAAAATGGTGTTTAGGCGTTGTTCATTGTTATTACTGAATAGACAGCTGAGCCTTGATTACACAGCAACTTCGGTGATTATAAAAACTGAAATAGTGTTTAGTTTGTTTATCCCTGAGGAAGAGCCAGGAGCAGCATGAAGCATTTTGGGAAAATTAGTTTTTTTGTGTACAGGGGTTAAATATAGTAGGTCTGACGTGTTGATGTCAATTCGGAATGGATTGAACATTTGAACTTTTCAACTTTTAGATTTGATTCATATCTACCTTGGAGGATGCAACAGGCTGAATAGGCTCAATAATCCCTTGTTTTCTGGTAATGAAAATGACTTGGAGGCCTGTTCCTCTTCTACAATCAGAGCAGGTTCTCTTAGAAACTACATTTCCCAAACTTGTGCATCTTTTTCCCTGTCTGGAGAAGAAGATTAAGTTCTAAGATTTCTTTTATAATGTATTTATATAAATATAGCAACCAATTAGATTCAAGCTAGCATTTTAGTACATCCTAGATCAGTCTTGGCTAACCTGTGACACTCCAGGTGTTGTGAAACTACAAGTCCCAGCATATCCTTCCAGCAATAAGCTGCTATATATTGGCAAAGCATGTTGGGTCTTGTAGTTTCACACCTGGAGTGTCACAGGTTAGCCAACATGGTCCTAGATAAAATTATAGAATCTGATTGGTTGCTATGGGCGACTTCTTCACCTTTCCTTTTTAGGGGCTTTAGTAAATCTACCTCACAGTCGTCGTTCTAGGCCATCTCCGTACATCCGGTCACTAGGTCTCTTCATTAGTTATTTAATTATCTCATGTAAGCAGATGAAGCCCTAGTTCAAGTTTGTTTTGGCAAACCCCACATTTTGCTTCCTGTATACACAGTTTAGTACCAGTTACCTGCAGAGATTACCGTTACAGCCCTACGGTCCTGCATCATGTCATCTTATGTATCAGGGAACAGCGTTTCCCATTGATTCTAAGGAATCACTTTTCTTCAGAACGCCGAAATTTCCAAGATGGTGCCATTCGGACAACGTCATTACTCCATCTATCCTCATTAACTGTCACAATAATTCTGATGTAATAATTACAAAGTAGCTCACTGCTAAAATCTATAATTAAGTTACTTACAAATTAATGTCAATATGATTCAAACCAGGCTCTCCCCCCATCCTCTACCTTCTCATTGTTAGAGCATTTAAAGGGGATTTTCTACAGCTTCAGCTGACTGATGTATTGACTTACACATGGTACCTGCATTGCTTAATGTTTCCAGTTTCCTTCTGTGCTTTCCAGCCATGTGTTTATAGCATAAGGCAGTGATATTTTTTTATTTGTTGACTTTGGATAGGGCACATAGCTGCTTTCTGGATAGTTCTATCCAAGGCAAAGAGAAAATGTCATATTCTAGAGCAATGAAAATATATAATTTTTGCCAATGGAAAAAAAAAAAAAAAGAAAACGTTAACCAAGATGTAATGTGGTTAGTAACAGTTATATAAGGGCATACACAATCCAATAAATCAAAGTTGTCAGAGTGTGGATACACATTTTAATTCTTGGGTTAATTAAAATTGTCTGTCTCCATATAACAGATACTGCAACTACATTTATGCTCCCACAAAACACTGTATAAGAATAATTTAGATGTATAAACAGTGTTTTAGGCCTATGGGAGTGGAAGGAATTATACATTACAAAAAGTAAATAAGAAGGGATAGACAACAATCCAAAGATCCTTTTATTAAACCAGATATTATATCCACCGATTTGGTAAAGTGCTCCCCGGTGATCAGAATTACGGTCTCCTGCCAACAGCAGCTATAAAAGAGCAGGAACCACCAGGGAGCACTTTAAGCTAACGGTGGATGCAGTATCAGATTTAATAAGAGGACCTCTGGATAAGTCCCTCTCCTCTCTGCAGTTGCTTGTGGACCAGAGTTTGAATGACTGAAACCTCCACTTTTATAAACAAATATCTTTGCTGTTATTTTAGATGCTTTCTCATTTATTTAACCATTGCACAAATACTTTTTTGTGATGTCATGGACCCACATTTGCACAATTGCACTCAGATTTACCGTGGAGTAGAAGGATTGGCTGGTCAGAGTTTGTCCTGTCTATTGGAAGGAGTTGGGCACATTGTTCCTGTACAGATTAGGGACGTCAGACAACTTTTGCACCATCATGCAAAAAACAGATTTCATTTTGCAGGACAATATTACATAATGGGGTACAGAGACAGAAAGGGCAGACCATGCTTTGAAGCAGGGGGAACAGCCTTTTAACCCCAAAAGGACTTTATTATTCCAAGCACTTTGGGGAAGCCAGAGGCAAGTACAAAATATAAGACTGTAAAATCTCGATTTATTTCCCCTCTATAACAGGATTACTCTGGGAAAGAACGAGCTGCAGTAAACCCCTTTTTATTCAAATGGCATTGAAAATTAGACCAGACACAATATAACTACAAGTCAGAATGTAATGAGACAAATGTAAATTCTTAAAGTAATAAATGTTTAATCAGATTTTTTTTCAGTTTATGAACAGCATTAAACATCTACATAATTATCGTCTAATGTATATAAAATGGGAATGTACCAAGTATACATTATGAAAGTGCAAATAACAAGTCAAGATTACAGTAATTATTGTCTTTTTTTACATTATAAAATAACCAGTTTACAAAATAGGTCGCCAGATTCTTGATTTCTGGATTGTAAAACTGCCATTGTATGTTATATGCTGCAGGTCAGACTGGCTGCACTACGGTGATCCTTTATATAGGGTAAAGTGCTTAGCGAGCCCCAATACTGATGACACATTCACATGTTTTAGCTGAGCGCTGTAGCAAAGTGTTTGTATATAGATAGTGAGTGGGCAGAGCCATGTTCTTTGAGTACATATGGGTAAATAGATATGGTTACTACATTGGCAAAGCAGATGGATACGGTTTTTTTTTTTGTGATGGTCACCTATCCACTTCAACACAAGTATGTCCTGTTGGTACAGTGATTTTACAGAATTAGGAGTATTGTAATAGAATTGCACTGGACAGGAGGTGATTTAATATTAGATCAGGACTCTACAAGGTTCTCCCAAGAGTTTAGAGCCAAGGTTTAAGGGAAAACTAGGCCACCCGTGAGGTGGATACCAGTGCCGCCAGGCAGAGAGAAAGACTAACTAGCTACATCTAGTAATATTTGGTACTGTGGCGCCAAACTTAGACTTTGTTGATGCCCACCTCGCTAGACCAAGAGCTCCGCAGTACTGTATGAGAGTCTGACAGTGAATTGGAATACAGCAGATTCAATCCGATTGGCTGCGCAACTGTGTTCCTTCACCCCTACAATTAGACCCAGTCTAGAGATAGAGGGGCACCCGGAAGGTTGGTGCCCTTCCCCCTTTGTAGAACAGTTACAATGGTGTATTTCTTTTTTAGTTGCAAGTGAGGCTGCATTTTGTTAAACCCTGTAATCATGACCGAGTGGGCTTTATAAGGTTGATATCTACTTGCGGTTTATTATATAACAATTTTTGTAACTGGGAGTCATTATCTGCTTTTCAATGAAACAGACTGGCCTGTGAAAAGTTAATGTTAAGCTTTCACATGCATAAGCTCCACAGCTAAGCATTGCACATTAGGATTTCCCTGTAAGGTGAACATCAATGACCACACATGACCTTAAATGTGTCACTGAACACGCTACCCTAAGCCACAGAATCGCCACACAGCATTCCCTGTGGTAAGTACAGAACTTTGTCATTTCTAAGCGTTCCAACTGAATGAGGGAAGAAAAGAGCATTCTGAATGCATGAGAGAAAAATAATAAAAAAAGATACAACAGAATTAAAAAAAACAAAAAAATTCACACAAAACTAAAGTCAGGTTTCTAGTGTTTTATATTATTTTTTGCACAACAGAAAACATTTCCTTTCTGGAAGTAATAGAACACAGGTCACATGAAAGATTAAGAAAAAAATATATACTTCAAAGTGTAAATTTATTTTATTTTAACAAACCGGACATATCAAAAAGTTTTGTTGTTTTTAATAGAGAGCCTATAGACCGACTACTCTCCAGCCATTTCTGAGCTACATCTGCCATCGTATTGCAGACACCCCCTGGCAAAGCATCATGGGAGCTGGAACGCCATAGTCAGCCAGCCCAGGTTTCTAGAAATAAAAATTGTGGTACCGTAACAATGAGGTTACAAACATTGAGTCTGCTTAAGAACATGTTGTTTGTTTGTAAATTATTTATCATTAATACAGCATTTAATAGCAACGTAGCTTTTGTGTATAAAATATACTGCAAGAGCTCTAATCAGATCACATCCTTCCAGATTGCAACTGGTTACTGATTCCCTGTTTAATATTTGAGATTAAGCATAGCCGGCATTGAAACCATTTAACAGGGTATTGCAGGTTCACATTAAATGGTTTCAATAGCTAAAGAAAACGTATTTTCTACGTTACTGGAGGGAACACAGCAAGTAGATATAGTGCAGTCATACAAACAGCAGTCATGTGGCAGATATGACTGTATAAACCATATAGACACTAGGGATATATTTACTAAACTGCGGGTTTGAAAAAGTGGAGATGTTGCCTATAGCAACCAATCAGATTCTAGCTGTCATGTTGTAGAATGTACTAAATAAATGATAACTAGAATCTGATTGGTTCCTATAGGCAACATCTCCACTTTTTCAAACCCGCTGTTTAGTAAATCTACCCCTAGGTCAGCACTGATAGATGTTTGGGTAACATGGACCCATCACTTACATGCAGTGGAGGCAGGAATGTTATGGGCCGATTCCTTATTTATCATATCAATCCATAAGACAACCTACCAATTCACTAGGAACAAGTGAAATTACTGAGGCGTGAAATGCCCCCTGCCTTTGTGGTGTCACCAGTTCCTAGTGAACAGATAGGTTGCATATTGGTCGAGCCCACAAGATGGCCGCCTTCTGTGTATAGGTGATGGCTCTGTGGTGAGGGTACGTCAGCAGATTCACCACAGAACGGAGCAGTCACACTTTTCTAATATAATATTGTCTTACAATGTGGAAGCTATAATTGGAGTAGTTAAGATGCGTCGTCTGCTTTGCAGTATATTTAGGCTACGTCATTAATATCTGAAACATGGAAATGACATGGATTTGTAAACAAAACCATATAATCACCCAATGACAATCACAAGCCAACAAAAACATTAAACTGCGCAGCCCACATTTCCAGTACGTGAATGCAGAGTGTAATGTTTGGCCAGGCCGTGGACAACAGCATAGACAGCAGTCATTATCAATATATTTTTATAAAAATATACTAATTTTATAGAGCAGATTTTGCGGTGTAACATGGACCACATCCCCTATTGTTCAGCCCAATCTAGAAAGGCAGATCACTGTGTAAACCTTCACTTTATCTTAACAATAAAATGTCACTGGGCTCATCCCAATTTAATAGTATATATAAATACATATACATTGGATTTTTTGTTAAATATATTTGTGACCACTGGTGGAGGTGGGGGGTATAAGGTGGTACGACAAACCGCCACTTCTAAAGCTTTCACAGTAAAATTATTAAACTCCACTCACTTACAGTCCCATCACAGTTTTCATACAGCCACTTCGAAATTCCCACTTCGACCATTGATTGTGAAGTAATATTCCATTAATCATTTCTGAAAAATGTTTTTGGCTGTTTTAGTTAGAAAATAAAACTCCCTGTATTGTATGTAGGACTAGAAGCAGAGGATACAGGTCTAATGTATGGCTGCAAATGTCCAGGCTCCACATTAGGTCACTTGCACTGATTATAAGGTTCAGTATCCGTATAGAACAGACAAATATTAATCTATAGGACAGCTTCTTCCCACGGTTCACAACTACCCCCAACAGGTCAGGTTTTGAGGATTTTCCTTTGTGAATCAGTGGGAACATGTTGAATAATGATGGATCTTCACCTTTGCCTGATTAAGGAAATCCTGAAAACATGACGTCATCTGAAGCCAATCGCCACTGCGCTCTATTAATATACATTCCACATGCAGCTCCCCACATACTTGTCGTCTTTGCATTCCGATATTTAATAAGTCCATTCTAGAAGAGCAACAAATCAATGTCCTCAACTCCAAGTCTCAGAGATAGTTGGTTGTGCAAGTTTTTAGGATATCCCTTTCTGAGCATAACAGACTTATATTTAACAAGCTGCGGGTTGAAAAAGTGGAGATGTTGTCTATACCAATCAGATTCTAGTTATCATTTATTTAGTACATTCTACCAAATGACAGCTAGAATCTGATTGGTTGCTATAGGCAACATCTCCACTTTTGAAACCTGCCAGAAACTCGCAGCTTGATACATTTACCCCTTAATGTCGATTCTAAAATAATTTTGCTATAGGCTATGGGCTAGTGTCAGACAGGGCAATTCTAAACAGAATGGAGTTTCACAACTTACATACACGCTGCAAAACCTCATAGTTTCCTACTCTCCCGGAATGTCCAGGAGACTCCCGAATTTCCGGGAGAGCAGGGCAGCCTCCCGATTGCCCGACATGATTCAGGCGTCATCTTGACCCCGCCCCATGCTGTAATAGGCTAGAAATTGTGACGGCAGTTTAGGGGGTAGGTCTAAATGACGGAATTCCACAAGCCCCGCCCCCATCTTCCCCAGGATCTCCCGGAGACCTAGTTGCCAAAGTTGGCAAGTATGCAAAACCTTAGTTCTTAACCTACATTCATAACTAGATGTCAGTATAGGACCAATTAAATGCTCAGTTTAAAACACTATCAAAGATAACACTAAAATTTATAGAACTAAAAATGAAAGATTTAAAATAATCATTAAATTAGTTTAAAATAACCATTTTCGATTATGTTTAAAGTGCACCTGTCACCTAGATACTGTGGTGGCTGCCAATCCGCAGTCTAACCTCAGTGATGTCACAGACTCCTAGTAAATTGATAGGCTGAATTCTTACGAATTTTAGTCCAGCCCACAAAATGTCTGCTTCCATTGTATGTAGGCGTCAGGTGCAGAAATGCTTTGTTACAACGCTGTACCCTCTTCTGTAAGTCAGGGAATATATATTCTCACAGCTGTTCCTTTTGCAGTCAATGAGCAAGTTTAGCAAACGCATTAAAACTTTTAATAAGCCAGAAAATGGCAATATTGTTAGCATTGGGCTCTGATCAGATATTACACCTCAAAGAAAATGTTTACGGATTTGCCCATAACTTGTGTCCTCATTTTAATCAGCAGAATGACGAACAACAAAGTTTACAGAGGTGAATGGGAGCAGTTAGGAAGGGTGCGTTCGTTCCTTGCAAACTACAGAGCAGGGGCCTAGGATGCCTAGTTTTTCTGAGCAGTGCAAGGACAAGATTTCAATTTACACAGTGAGATTTTTAAAATAAAATAAATGGGGACGAGAAGGAACATTTTCAGGGGCGTTAATTTCTGTGCGGCTATTTCAGCTAAACTACACGTCAGTGGAAAAGCCTTCAACATTACCTCAAATAATGATATCAAACTGTACAAATGATCTCCCCCTCATTATCACTTGCATGACCCATACATGCCTTTACAAATACTTAAAAGTTATTCCAAAGCAGAAAAAAAACAGTTAATTCCTTTTTGTCCTATTATTTTTCTTTACTTTTTTTGTAAATATACATTTTTTTATTAATTCAGGTTTAGAAGACCAGTGACCACAATTTCTTTAAATGTTATTAGCAATACCCACAAGAGCTCAAATTAAATTATATAGTTAAAAGGAACCAGGTTAATCTGTTTTATGATGTAAAATTCGACCTGGGTACCAACACAATACTTAGTCTGAGTCATAATTCCAAGGGTGGATGGGGACCCAGATTAGATTTTACACAATAATTGAGGATTCAATTGTTAATGTATCAGGTTCAATTTAAATAAGGAATTCTAAAATGAGTGCTCGGGGAGATATTTCACATTCTGTCTTCTTATCCTTGTTGGGTTATATCTGACAGCAGACTTACAATGGAGCAGCTTTCTAATGATAATTTGATTTAAAAAACCAAACAAAAAAACAACAACATTCTTTAACTTATATTATTTCTTTCTTTTCTGTAGGTATTAGCACATTTCAAAATTGAAAATATCTCTTCTCCCCCTTTGTGCCACAGTCACTGGGGTACATTTATCAAACCTACTAACATGGAAAGTAAAGATGTTGTCCATAGCAACCAATCAGATTCTAGTTATCATTTTCCAGAGTGTAAACGATGAATGATAGCCAAAATCTGATTGGTTGCTAAGGGCAACACCTCCACTTTTCCTTGTTAGAATGTTTGCTAAATGTACTCCATTGGATATTACCAGCTTCCAGTACGTCAACTCTTATTGGGTGACCAACGCTTCATTTTTGCCAATGTTACTCTCCGCTATGTTATATAACAGGACAGGAAGTCAGGAGTCCAAATGAATATTTTGCCATTTCAAACCTCCTTAAAAGTATTTCCTGATCTGAAAACGTTTTATTGATATATATTTATGAATATTATAGATAGCTATTTGTATAGGGTTATTTAAGCTGTTCATTTATATACTGTAATATAATGCATAGTTATTTGTATCACCTGATATCACGTGTCATTTTTGCAGTTTTCAGATAAAATCATGCAAAGTTATAGACAAATGTTCTACTGTTTATACCACATTTTAGACACCATAAACTGTTCAGGTCTCTAAACAAGCAAAATATCTGCTCCCCAGATTCTAATTTTGCTAGAAAATATAAAGAAAACCTGTCAAAATAGTGTTTTTGGAGGAACTAAAGTATTAGATGGTCAATTATCATACTGATGATTTTCGTTTGGACAAATTGTCTTGAGCAAACATGGAATAATGATATTTTCAAAGTGGATCCGTTTCCATTTAAGTTCCACACTAAATGGAAAATGCCCTTTGCGGGATGTTAACAACGTGTTTCAGAACTGCTTATGTCAGCTATTTAAGATTTGATTTATTACTCATCATCTCCTATGCGTCTCGTCACTTCCCAAGCCAGTGCTATGCTTTGAGATGAAACGGATTCAGCGGGCAGTTTGGTGGTAGAAAAGAGAAGAGGGATGAAATGGGATTACTTTTGCTAAAAAAGTTTCATGAAGACATTAAGGGCCTGATGCCAAGTTGCACGCATAAAGGGAGCAATCAATGCTAAATACTTAACACCATCATGGAATACGCAGTTATTTTACTTCTTCCAAAAGTACTTTAAAATGTTTACAAACATAAAGAGAGAAGAAGTTAATTTGCTGACAAACCAACGCAATCCGCACATCAAAGTCTTTGTAAAACGGTTCGTTTTTGCATTTAAAATGATTAGTAATCACAAGTGAAAAGAATAATAAAAGGATTAGAGAGAGATATTATGAATGGAGTGATACATATTTCGGCGTCATGGGATAAATCTGAGGTATGACCGAACACAACAAATGTTTTGTTAACAACCTAACCAACTTAATGAAACCCATACTTTACAAGGCAAGTATTACCAAACTAAGGCTACATTATGACTGCATTTTATTAGAATATAGATTTCACCCTCCTTATTTTTTGTTTTGAAAATGAAAAAAAAAAAAAGGCAATCAAACTCCATTAATTAAATGCTGAAAAGATTAAAAGTTCAAGTTGGTTTAAAGGACTAATGGAACTCCAAAACCTCTAATCCATTTCCTCTCAGTGGTCTGAAACAAACAGTAATGTCATCTGGAGGTTATTCATGACATCTGTGCCCTAACTACTAGAGTTTGTTTTGTTCTGTTCATACCAAATGTACTTGTTCAATCCATTCAGTTGAGGGCTCAGGAGTTCTACTTGAGATATCTTCGGAACTGGTCATACTGCTCGTGATGTCATTTGTGTGGTCATCCATCAGCGACAATGCTTCTGCCTGAGGTGCCGTCTCTTCTGAAGTCATTTCGTCTGCTCTTGTTTCCGGGTCTTCATTAATTAGTGCATCCTGAAAAAGTGCATGTTCCTCCGCTGTGTCCGGCGCTGGATGTTCACCTACGCTCTCCGGCTGTAAATCTACGTCAGTTTCCGAGGTCATAGAAGGAATAAGGGCAATGCTCTGGGGGTTCATGTCATGAAACCAAGCCATAATGTTTCCCAGAAGATTTTCACTCATGTTTGGGTCTTGACTAGAGGAATCAAGTTCACTACTGGACGTAGGGGCGTCAATTAATGAATGTGAGTGTATTCGGTCTGTTGCATATGGGTCGTTACTAGCTCCTAGTCTGACCAGACTCTCACCAAGTTCTAGTAGCTCGGAACTACTCAATGCTGACCTTGAGTTTTCGATACTTATCGGAGATGGGTCGAGCCTAGTGGGCAGAGATGAGCCTATGGCTCCTAACGAGGACTCAAGATTGAGAAATTGTCTTGTTTCTTCATCGACGTTGAGACCAGATTCTTGCAAAGATAACTGAATGGCCAGAAGGATGTTAGGATCGTCGTCATCCAGTGAGCTCCGTGCCTGAAAATGAAGTAATGACATGGTAGGTATTTATACGCTAGAGGATTGTGGTCTGAGCGCATAGTTTGGTTTTAAGGACGAAGGAATAGTCAACTACAGATTTGTGAACATCAACGACCGTAACTGAACTTACTGTGGATGTGCCGTGTCTTCTGCTACCTCGAACCTCCAGAGTATCTGGAGATAAAATGAAAACCATTACAAAAAAAACAAACAAAAATTCAAAAAGGAAAACATACTGTATTCATACAAAGGGTATATTTCTGTTATATTTATTTTATGTAACTCTATAAAATCAGATCATTCTATCAATTCCTATTAGTCCCTGACCCAGTGGTGCTCACAATCTAACTTACCTATGACAGACATCTAAACACACCTATATCAGGGCTCGTCAGAAGCCAAATAGCTTATTAGTAGGTCTTTTGGACCCTGGGAGGAAACTAGAGCACCGGGAGGGAACCCCGTGCAAAAACTGGGGGCTCGTACATACACCATAATAGTAATAATGGCATTAATAATAATGTGTTGTGAGGGTATACAAACACCTACTAACTGATAAGACACATGTGCATATTACACTGTCTATCTGCTGCCTTTAATACTGTTACCCACTCTGTTTCTTTTGAAAGCTCTTCAATCTATAGGCCTCTGTGACACTTTGCTTTCCTTAACTCACCAATGGCTCAATTTTGGCCTCTAACACCTAACCCCACACTCTCTCTTCCCTTACCTGTTGGAGTTCCCCAATGATCCATTCTTGGCCCCCGATCTCTGTCCTCCTCCCTTGGTGACCTTTTCAGCTGCTTTGGCCTCCAGTACCACCTGTATGGTAATCACACCCAAATCTATCTTTCCTCCCCTGAACCCTCCCCTTAAGTCTTGTGTCACGCAGCCATCTCATCTTGGATGTCCCAGCGCTTTCTTAAACCAAATATCTCCAAAACTGAAATAATAGTCTTGCCCCCTCCAACGCACCCTCATCCCCCCCCCCTCACTCTTTCCGTTGAGAACTTCTTCTTGGTCACACAAGTCTGGTGCCTAGGGATCATCATAGACTTGTCCCTCACTTTAAGCCTCATGTTCAGAACCTCTACAAATTCTGCACCTCAGTAATATATCCAAGTTTCGGCCCTCTCACCTCTCACCATGGAAGCCACCAAAATGCTTATTCACTCCCTCCCTACTAATCTCTTGTCTTGACTTGCCCTAACTCCTGCCTTGTCTATTTTCAGTCTATTCTCAATGCTGTGACCACAGCTCTATCCCTGCTGTCTGTCAGTCGCCACACTCCTCATGGCCTACAGAATTATATGTAAACTCTTCTCCCTGAGCCAATTCTCTCTCCCCTACATTTCCAACCTCATCTATAACAATACCCCCTCTGCTATGCCATTGTCGCCGCCTCACTACCACACTGATTACCTCTTCCCACTCCCACCTCCAGGACATCGTCCAGGTTACACCCACCTGTGGAAGGATCTCCCACACCCTATCAGGTTAGCCTCATCTCTCACATGCTTCCAGAGTGCCCCTAAAAGTTGTTTGTCTATTCAAGCCTATCAGCCCTCACCTAACCCCTCTGCCTCTACACATCTTCTCCCCCACACAGTATCACTTTGTCTTCCCCTTCCCTTTATGAGCAGGTCATGTTACCTCATGTTCTCCTTCTACCATTCCATCAACCGCTGTACTTCTAGGACTGCTCCCCTGTTTTCCTGAGCCCGGGCCTACTGGTCACTACCACCACTCTCACTCACTGTCCTTTAAATAACCTAGTCTGCATTATCCAGTGTATAAAACGTGTTACGGATTGTTGCTGTCACAACGTGTGTGTTTTTGATGTCCATGGTTCACTGCGTGTCCTTTCTGCTTAGTCTCATGTACGGACTTTGGGTGGATGATTTGTTTAGTTTTCAGTTTGCTGTCTTGTAGTACAATTAGTGCTTTCCGTTGTTCACCCATTAGCATGACCCCTCCGGGCCACAGTACCCTGGGCATATGGCTCAGTGTAGGACACTGCACCCCTGTGAATGATCTGACCGCAGACTGGCAGACGCTAGATATGGCCAATAATACATAATATAATACACAGAGTGTCTGGGTTACATTGTTACAGGGTAATCGTAAACCAAAACGTACCCAAGGTGTTCTCCGTGTGATCATCGGGGTCGGGAGTGTTGCTCCTCATACTGTGCAGGTCGCGGCGGCGCTGGCGGTGTCTCCTCCGATACTGGAACTCTGCGTATTCCTGCGCACGTATTTATATCGTTATTATAGTGCAATGGACACCAGGAACTATAAGAACCTTGTCAGTGTCTTTCCTCCTTACTAGTGACCAGTGATTGTCAACGTTCTATTATATAAACATACAGAGTAATGATTGTGTCATATAACCATCCAGTAAGTAACGGTGCAGTGTTATAGACACCCAGTAATGATAATGTACTATATTATATAACGGCTGACTGTATACACACACCCGCTATGTAGTAGTGTCTACAGACACCTATTAATTATCGATAAGATGTTATTATATAATATTGGCATAATACAGATTGGGTGGGATGTACAAACTTGGGGGGAAGGGGGTATAAATCACTTCTTACCTCTGGAGAACCAAACCCTAAATACTCCCAATCCCACGTTCCACCAGCAAAGCTGTAATAGACAAAGACTCCTGTTATACAGAAAAAAAAAACATTCCAGCAAAGTAATGAGCAGGATTTGCCCCTTATGATGTAATATTTCCCCGTAAGGTCCATTGTTACAGTCTCACTGTGTTCTCCGGGGACCCGTTTGCTGCTTCCAGAATATTTTCATGTCCCTCCTGATACTAGTCATACCATTGTCCCCTATTTAACCCTATTAGTAGAGCGGACATCGCTGATCTCTCCTAGTGCCCCTGTATAACAAGGTGTACTGGATGATTAGTCACTGCTGAGATACACATGACTGGCGGAGATATATTTAGACTCCTTCATGGAGTAATTCATGTGTGACATAAAATGAGAGATCAGGACACACCAGGTGATGCGCAGAATGAGACCATTACACCTCAGTACTACACATATAAAAGGTTAATATTGTGAAATATTGTGTTTGTGCATCTCCCATAAGGGGAAATTATAACTTACATTTTTTTATTACTGTTTATATAAAGTGTTGTAAATACTCTACTTATAGTAAATGTTTGACTGAAGAAATCGCACGTTACTAGATATTACCAGAGCTTTTAATGTTTATTATATTCTCACAGTAAAGGTGGCTACAAAAAACCCAAAACAAAACCCTATAAATATTACACATTGCCTATACAGTGTCGGCAGCCATTTTGTGAGCCAAATCAATAAATAGGAGAATGCACGGGAGCCGGTGACTGAAGCGTCAGACACCTTACACACACTGGAGACGGTCATATTAAAGGTTGAAATAACAAATCAATAGGAACCAGCACCTCTAATATTTGGTCATTAAGTGTCTCAGTTACTGGTTTCTAAAGTTCGGCTGCATTTTGATGAATATTGGTTCAGTCAACAAAATGGCTTCCTTCATGGTGTATACATAAGAGGTGCAGTGACTGGTAGTCACACACTAATAAAGTGACGTAACACTGATAGGAGCACACGCATATGGCAAACACCAACAATTGTTTGGAACAAATAAAAAATAAATAAAATGACAGACTTATAATTCAGGTTGGAAAACAAAGGATCATGGGACATGTGATGTAACCTATAGCAATCAGACAATCACTCTCATAGTCTACATTAGACTGCCTAAATGCCATGATTTCACTGGTTGCTATGGGTTACAGCACATTTATGCTACTTGTACGATGTTACTAAATAGCCTATTACCTGCGCCTGGTAGTTTCCGGGGAGTCAGCGGGAGCTACTCCTCGTGCCACCGATGCCAGGAACTCCTGGCGCTTCTGCTGCACGAGACACGCTGCCCGGATGATCTTGTGGCGGGGGGTACGTAAGTAAGGTCTGTTCACCTTCTGGGCCAGATCTTCAGTCACCATTTCTAGGTCAGTCTGTGGGGGAGGGGGTCAAACAAAATGGAGTTTGAGAAGTATGCTCTCTGTACAGTCTCCAATATAGAAATAGGGACCATTAGTCTGGCAAAGAATTATGGGACGGCAGCAAAAGACACCTCAGAACTGTCCTTCTATAGAGGGAACGTCCCCATTTTGTAATAACCAAATTTCAATCTATTGTTCCTTTAGGCCTCTTCTCTATATAAACTTACCCCCAAAAGGTGTCCTAAACTCTTAATAGTATCCCCCCTGTATATTATAATGTGTTGTAGTATGTTGTAGTACAGGAAACAGTGCGTTATGGGAGTTGCTCTGTCTGTCCCAGTGGGTGTGTCTATGAATACAGGATTGTGCGAGTCTTCATCCAAATGTTAACAGCAGCTGTTAATACAGACTCCGTAAAAACATCCATAATCTCAGCACAAATACACATTTCTGTCACTAAATAATAAATAAGGATTTGTCTCTGTGTTAGAAACCCAAAATATATTTTTATCCTTTTCCTAAAGCCACAGTAAGACATTAAGAAATAAATTCGGAATCTGGCTCCTCCCTCTCATAATTAGCATAGAGTGCCACTGACTCTAGGGAGGAGCTTCAGAAAAGGAGAATGAGGAAACGGTTTACAATCAAACAATTTAAATATCTTTAGCTCTACACAAAATCTGGGAATTATTTAAAAGAACAAAAACAAATAAAAGCACCAATTATTAATGAAGTTGATTTAAGTGTAAACTGTTTGCAATGAGACAGAATTCAGTTCCCTTATGCACCTGCATGAGTTCGAATATTTCCTTTTTTGTGCTTTTGGGTTCCAGGAAGAAGCCGTAGGGATAAGAGCACTTGAGGATGCGTCTGGTCTTCAGAAGCTCTTGTACAGCGTCTTCGATAAACGTGGTGTCTGGGCAGCCACCCTCTGCTGTAAAATAATTCATACCGACCATTCAGTACGTCACACTATGCTGGGCGGTTATAGCACCCTGGTCTAGACTATTAATGTCTAACAGCATTCTTATGCACTACTGAGAAAAACTTAGTGTGGTCAATTCCTGAAATATTTGGGATCACTTAATTATCTGAACTGCTAAGTGCAGACGTTTGTTAGAAACGGTACGAGATACTGTGGTTGTATAACACAGCACAGCTACAATTCCATGCTGCCAGTCTTATTACAGGTATTCTTATAGAAGGAAAAACGCAATCATCACCATCAGCTATTTATATAGCGCCACTAATTCCGCAGCATTGTACAGCGAACTCACATCTGTCCCTGCCCCACTAGAGCGTATAGTCTAAATTGCCTAACACACATACACAGGCAGAGAGAGACTAGGGTCAATTTAATAGCAGCCAATTAACCTACCAGTATGTTTTCGGATTGTGAGAGGAAACCGGAGCACGCAGAGGAAACCCACGCAAACATGGGGAGAACATACAAACTCCACATAGATAAGGCCATGGTCGGGAATCGAACTCATGACCCCAGTGCTGTGAGGCACAAGTGTTAACCCCTGAGCCGCCGAGAAGTGAAAAATACGACAAGAAACGTACCAAATGCAATTAAAGCACATAAACAAACAAATCGATTCACTCGGAACCAGTAACATCATAGCAGCAATGTAAAGGATAGCCTTCACGGTCTGTACACAACAGGTAGGACACTGTGCATCTGACAGTTTGTATGTTCTCCCAGTGTTTGCGTGGGTTTCCTCCCACAGTCTAAACACATACTAGTAGATTAATTGGCTGCTATCAAATTGACCCTAGTCTGTCTGTCTGTCTCTGTATGTTAGGGAATTTAGACTGTAAGCTCCAATGGGGCAGGGATTGATGCGAGTGAGTTCTCTGTACAGCGCTGCGGAATTAGTGGCGCTACATAATTAACTGATGATGATCATAATCTTCTTCATGGCTCTGCACTACAGTTGAACCCTTTCATCACTGAAGGTGGTTAACACCTCTATGACCAGACCCCTTTTCATGATGAAGCTAAATATGTGGTATTTCAGCACCAGACATGAGGTTTCTAATCAGCACATTGGGGAAGGGGTTGTACTTGTAGCATTCTTACTTCCTTAGTGCAATTCTGATATAAACAAAGCTAATGGTAATATACCGTGATTAAAATGGGTCTCTACATTCAGAGAATTGTATTGTCCAATCAGATCTCTTTATTTTGCTACCCTTAGATAAGGACAGGTCTGTGAGCGTTGCATATAATTTTATCTACACCGCAACAATCTGCCTGTCTAACGGAATTCTCTGGGGGTGGAGCTTCCCTTTAGCCACAGCATTCGTGACCAATCAGCAAATGAGTAGGTGGGGTCTTGGCTCATCTAATGCCTGTGAGGGGAACAGCTTGTCACACATTACAGGTCATACAATCTGTCTTACATTTATGCAGCTATTGGAATACTATATTACTATATTTGACCCATGCAATAAACATAATACACAAATGATTATTCCACATGAAATATTAAAACATTTCAAAGACAAAAGTCCTCTCTGATACTCAGAATTTGAGGCTGTTCTGTTGGCATCAAAGGTATTTATTGGATGTCCAATTTCTTTGAAAACTCAATGTCTCATTTGTACAGGATAATTTATTTCAATATTGGATACCGGCACAATGCATCAACCAGGCAAGTTGTAGTGGTAATACATTGTATTATTACCCCTACTAGCAATGGGGATCATTAAATTAGGGCAATGCTGTGTTACTAGGTAATTATCTTATCCTATGGCAATTTACTGCAATATAACGTTCAGTTTGGCTCTTGACTATGTTTCTATAAAATGCATTTAAAACAAATCAAAAACAAAAAAAAACAACCCAAGAAACTAATTAGGTAAACAAAACAATAATCACAAATAGACTGCAAGACCTGGTGCCAAATATGATAGAGACAATTTTATATAATTGCATATTTTATATTGCCTGAGACGCCGAATCAGCTGCCGTGGAACTCTTGAAAGATAAACGGTTTCTGAAGTTCCGTAAACACTTGCGATCCCCAACGAATATACCGTCAGAAACTGCCTGTGCCCCAGGACACTAATGTAACAAATGCTGAATCTCCCCAAGACGGGGAAAGTCTTTGAGAGACTAAGAGGTGACACTGTCTGAATGATGACACAATAAGACACGAATTCTGTGCAAGTGGCAAATTCCCCCCTAGAGGATACTGGGATAGAAAGGTTATGTCCTATATTTTCATCTGTCCTGTAACAATAAATAAATGACAATTTCCATGTTCTCCACACAGCTCAACATCTCCAATATCCAACAACCAACTCCCCCCACTCCAAGGTTATTCATTTCCCATTCATATAATGGTACAAATAAAAGGTTCTACAGAAATACTCTTCGGACCTCTGGGAAATCAGAGGAGATGGCTGGAAAAGTAGCAAAGGAAAAATAATTAGAAATAGATTTCAATCAGATAAACAACAGAAGAAGCAGCAGTTATTTGTAACAATGAGAGTCCTGGCAGTGTTTCAGGTTTCCACCCATTAGCGGCAGATCTTACTTTCACTAAGAGCTCGGCTCAGCTGCTCCATCTTTTCTTTGGCGGTTTTTATAAGACGTTGCTCCAACTGCAAAGAGAGGAGACAAGAGACAAAGTATTTAAGAACCTCTGGCCGATTGCTTTGGAAATACATACTGATAGATAGAACCATACATACATGCACAGGAACATATTAACATGCATGCATACGCATATGTATCTGCTAATCTCTTCTACGTGCTGACCCAGTGTGACGTCTCCACGTTCCGTGTCCTGGACTTCCCTATATGTGCCTGCCAAAGCGTTTGTGTCTAGGTCTCCCGTTCAGCCTCCCCATAGTGTGTCAGTGTCAAATACTTCCTCATGTGTATCCCCTTCCTCCTCTGTGTTCAGGAGTCCTAAACTCAAAAAGTATTCCATATTTCCTAAAGAAACGCTGCTCTTATTCCGCACTACGGTCAGCCTCTCCTGCATCTTGATTGGTTCCTCTGTCTGCAGCCAGGAATTTAGAGAAACCAATCACCAGTCCTGTAGTCCTTCTATCATCAATCAAGTCTTGGGATTGGTTGTTTTAAATATGGTAGAAATGACATCACTTGCAGAGCACTTGATTGTGACACCTGATTGAAGGTAAAAGCAGCATTGCAAGTAATTGACACATAAATAGCTCTCTATGCTGTGATTAGGAGACAAATTACAACGCATGTCTGATGGGCTGCAGTGGGTTACGAGAGATATACATGAGACACTGGTCTCTAGTGAATCGATAGGCTTCATTCACGTGACCGTTGGTTCAGCCCACAAAATGGTCAGTGACAGGTGCTCTTTAAAAGGTAATACCACCTCAAACAGAGCCATGATGGGGAAAACTATTTCCACAGACAATGAAGTAACACATGAACTGCATTACGTGGTACCTGGTAGCTGTGTTCATGGTTCTTAAATCTGGTATAATAATGCATAAATCTGTCCAATTCCTGGAACCGTTTGTGTTTTTTCTCTGCCTGAAACATAACAAGAGGAGGAAATCTGTCATTGTATTTCTCTCTTTAAGCAATCTTCATTAAAGTACACGAAACATGACATTTAAGAAAATGACAAGCTGTTAACCTTAGACACCTCCACTACCTGACAAGAACCACCAGAGAGCGCTGTTGCAGAGCAGGGAGCGCAGACAGTGAAAAGAAACATCTAAGACAGTCGGTCATTGAAGGGGTTATGGACGGAGGTGTTCACTGAATAAAGCCCCGGTTGGGTGACTGTCGCTTCTATTAGGTGCTGTACTCACCACACACTTCCTGCACCAGCAAATTTAAATGACCTGGTTAGTCTTCTTCAGTGCTGACCACTCTGGTGAGGGTGTAAGGGGAGAGGTAACCTCCAAATCTCTAAACAGGGGTGGGAATGGTCATAGCTCTCAAAAGGTTAATGATCAGTAATACCTCCTCATACCAGCAGGTGGCAGTGCACATGAGAATTATTAGTCACTGACATCTTCAGGAACAATAAAACACATACGAGAGTGAATGCTGTATACTATCAGCACGCTGGGATTTGTAGTTCTGCAACAAATGGAGTGCCATAGGTTGCCTACCTCTACGTTAAAGACTACTGCCACCTAGTGGCTAAATTATCGCAGAAAATTATGTCATTGGCTTAGGCTTATGTATCATCATCATCAACATTTATTTATATAGCGCCAGCAAATTCCGTAGCGCTTTACAATTGGGGTAATGTAGTGCTTGTACTCTTATTTTACTCGTAAAAAGTTTGGAGAGGTGTTTTTAAACCATGCTTTCTTTGTTCCAAGCAGTCTATTTTCATCTCATTGTGGGTTCGTTGGGTTGGGGATGGTCTTTGTAGCTGGAAGGAAAGCTCTGGGCTGAATCAGGAAGCTTAAAGCCTATATCTTTTCCCATAACTTCCCTGTGTACACAAGACGCACGGCCCGTCTAGAGTTCTCATTACACATTCGGCAAATAAAAGAGACAATCTAGTGGAGGCTTGTAGTGCGGCAGACAATAGACCGGCGACCGTAACGCGCCAGATTACCAGTTTGACTCGGAGATGGAATTTGAACACGCAGAAAAGGGCAGAGCAGTCATGCAAGTAATTGCTACTGGTCCACGTTCATTGTTGGCATCGGCATTTAAAATATGCCAAGTAGCTTTTGAAATTCAAACTAAAAGCTATTTCCTGAGCAGCACAATGACAAACTCCAGGGAACGTGAAATACGTGTTCTCTTCGTGTATGAAAGACTGGCGCTGAGGGTTACACAGCAGCTACAAGACAGGGACATTTACACTGAGCATCCCTCATGTCTACAGAGACAAATACATAGATTATTTTATATCTACCTTGCAGTAAGGAGAAGTTAAAGGGGGCCTCCAACCTGCATTGCCCACTGGATCTACTATTGAATCTATGATTGAGAGTGTGGATGTTGGCGCAGGTCTAACGTTCCTTTTATCACAACGAAGCTGAGGATCACTCATCAGTTAAAAGTCAGAGATTCTTTTATAACAAGCACCCAAAGAGAAAAATATGACTATCCCCCGGCATCCTACTTGTACCCAATGAGTCATCGGACCTCGTCATACCACAGGAGGGGAGCGGTCAGCACTGGGGCCCTCCTAGACATTTAACCAGCTACAACTGGGAGCGGGAGGTGTGCATTAAACGCAGCATTTGATTGGACGGTCTTGTCCAATGAGATGCTGTATTCACTACACACCCACAACCCATAGAGATATGTGCATTTTGCAGCACAAAGCTCTCTGATCCTTGATCCAGTGGATCTCTGTCCAATGACAACGTCTGGTGAAGGCCTATATCCGGTAACGTTAGGGATCATGGTGACACTTGCAATCAATGACTTAATGGCCAAATGCAGGACACTCGACTGTACTTTCTATGCAATAAGTCAAACAAAACATCTCTCAGACATGAGAATCCCCACTTTATACAGCAAGAACTCCACATAAATATAATTCAGTACAATGTCCATGTAATACGGCCAGATCTCTGATGCAGGATCAAGAAACAAGGCTGTAACTGTAGCACCCGGCTCTCACCTCAACCGTCATTTCTTTTGACTGCTCCTCCACCTGATTAATGACCTCGTAGCGCGTGCAGCGGTAATAGCCCCCGGTGGAAGAACTGTGTTTCTTCCACTCTTCCAGGCAGATCCAGCAGAAATCGTACTTGCACTGTGACAAAGGAAAACGTTATTACCAAATTCTAAACAGCATTATTTAAAACTAAACATTGAATATGATCTGCTCCTGATGAGAATGTATATCATGCCCTTTCTATGTCATTATTACACGTATGTATACTCTGATATATAAATGTCCTACGTTGTAGTCCAGGCATAGAATGGTGTAACAGCAGCAGTAGAGGGTGTATGACATGCCAGAATAAGAGGGTGGCAGTTACGCTCCCATAGCGGCACCTATAGCCGGCGTTAAACGGTCTCTCTTACCTTGGCACACTGCATATGGTTACAGCCCTCGTTCTTCTGGATAGGAGACTTGCAGTTGGCGCACGGTTTAGAGTTTGTTAATAACCACAGGCAATTAGCAGCGTCCTCGAAAGCCTCACTCACTCCGACAACTAGAAATCATTACAGAGTAAAGCCGTTAGCCGCACATATAATGGAACCGCTTCGTTTTGCTTAATTGGTTCACCACAAACTCTTAAATTTGCATAATATTATCATTGTATTTAAAGAGTCTCAGGACAGCATCCTAAACCCATGATGTAGATGGTTGTGGTCACATGAAGTACATTACAACTGGGCTAGTAGAACAGCCTTACTGCACGTGCTCAGTACTGTGACATCACCGTCAGGGCTAGTGACATAAGCAGGTCAAGGGTCATTCTAACAGAGAATATTCCATGAATGTCCTGGGAATACTAAAAATAAGTCCTAATATTTTCATTCATAAAATTATGTTTTTAAAGTTCAACGTGTTTGGTGTATAAGATCATATGGTTTAAATGTGCTAATTGCTATATAAGAGAAGCATTATTTTGAACAACTTGGGGGTATGACCTTTGTTTAAATGTAGAGGTGTATTCGGAACCACAACTCTCAAACAGTAGTGTGACAAGAGCCTGCAATAACTACTTCTTGTTAATCTAAGCTGAGCCCCACCCACTTTCATTTTAGCTACCTGTAGATATGCAGAAGCCGACTGAGCTGAAACACTCTGTGCTGCTGCTAGCAGTCTAATGCTTGAACATGGGCCCCCAGTTTTTAAAACTGAATATAAATCAGTGCTCTGACCCTAGTCAGATACAGCTACAACTTGCTTAGTAACAAGCTGCTAACAAAGAGGATATATCAGCACCAGATGATTAGAGAGTCAATTTCAATGAAATAATTCATTTTGTGTCAATCTACTGGTACCAAATTTAATTACTTAAGAACCAATGACTTGAACACACAGGTCCACGCAGTCGTAGGCCGACGGGAAACATGGGTCAGTTGAGGTACGTGTATTTGGCCTACCCAACCGGATTCTGCCTCACTTGGCAAACTGGCTGCAGATCTGGTAATTCCGCTGTTGTGCCCAATGACCGTATCGGTTTACAGGGTACTTACGCTCTTCCGGCTTCATTTCTGACACCTTCTGAAGCCAATTTTTCCACGTTTGGCAGTCACAGGGTTCATGGGCATCTCCCAGACACTCCCTAAAACATACAGGCCCAATTACACTCAATGTGTGATATCTCAGGTTACCAGTCCTACAGCAATGCTTACAAGGGTTTATCTGCAGGTGGCGATGTATATACTGATGCTGTATAAATCCTGGGCACTGGGGCTTAAACCGCTTTATATATATTATTTATTTTAAACAACAATATTTTTTAAACTTTATTGATCAAGCGGTGAACATGAGACAATACCAATGAACAAGTCACAAACCGTAACATACTGGAGAAAAGACAAGTATGTCAGAAATTGTCCCTTTTATTTTATTTATTTTTTAATAATGGTGTAAATGTATTTTTGGTTCTGCATAAAACCTCCACTCACCACACAAATTTTTTATAAATGCTCAAAGGGGTTTTCCATCACAATACAAATGTACAATACTTTCTAGTCTCTTCTCTGCAGGGCATATAAGGGGCATGTGGGGATGCTGATGTACATGTGGGGAGATCGGATGGCATATAAGGGGCATGTGGGGAGATCGGATGGCATATAAGAGGTATGTGGGGATGCTGATGGACATGTGGGGAGATCGGATGGCATATAAGGAGCATGTGGGGATGTTGATGGACATGTGGGGAGATCGGTTGGCATATAAAGGGCAAGTGGAGAAATCTGATGGACATGTGGGGAGATCGGATGGTATATAAGGGGCATGTGGGGAGATCGGTTGGCATATAAGGGGCCTGTGCGAGGTCTGATGGGCCTGCAAGGGGTATTTGGTTAGGTTTCCTGGCACGTGGGGAGATCTGATAGGTATGTAACAGGCATGTGAATAGGTCAGAGGGGCATGTTGACCATTTATTACTCCCCCACTTCTACTGTTCTAGATTTTATTTTTCTGGTATCTCTGGTCATTTTCACTCGCGCCCCATAGGGTTGCAAAGAGGAAATGAGCAGATATTCTGTACCGTATTGGTCGTTAATGTGCGCAGCCGGACATCGCCAGCGATGGATTTCCCCCTTACTCTCTGACTGGTGGCCACCCCAGCATTAGAGGTTCATCCTTATAGGACTAACATAGGAATACAAACATCTTATAATTATTGTGTGTGAAGGACAAGACCAACCGTCTGCCCTCCAGGGCTCCTTTGTAGTCCTCAACTATCCTGACCACTTCCATAGACTATTTCATCACATGAGAGTGGAATAGTTTTTGGCTCATGTTAGTAAAACATATATGCAGCCGTCATCATGTAAATACTTGGGACAGCTCTGTGCATATTGTCCAGTACAGGAATGAATACAGTCACACATCCTGCATGACCTGGACTTCACCAAAATAATTGTTGTGGAAATCAATGCAAAAAATTCCACTCACACATTGCAAACATTCAATAGCCCCCGTATGAGCAGTGCAGGAGAGCGCCACCGTTACACTACTATGAGCAGTGCAGGAGAGCGCCACCGTTACACTACTATGAGCAGTGCAGGAGAGCGCCACCGTTACACTACTATGAGCAGTGCAGGAGAGCGCCACCGTTACACTACTATGAGCAGTGCAGGAGAGCGCCACCGTTACACTACTATGAGCAGTGCAGGAGAGCGCCACCGTTACACTACTATGAGCAGTGCAGGAGAGCGCCACCGTTACACTACTATGAGCAGTGCAGGAGAGCGCCACCGTTACACTACTATGAGCAGTGCAGGAGAGCGCCACCGTTACACTACTATGAGCAGTGCAGGAGAGCGCCACCGTTACACTACTATGAGCAGTGCAGGAGAGCGCCACCGTTACACTACTATGAGCAGTGCAGGAGAGCGCCACCGTTACACTACTATGAGCAGTGCAGGAGAGCGGCACCGTTACACTACTATGAGCAGTGCAGGAGAGCGCCACCGTTACACTACTATGAGCAGTGCAGGAGAGCGCCACCGTTACACTACTATGAGCAGTGCAGGAGAGCGCCACCGTTACACTACTATGAGCAGTGCAGGAGAGCGCCACCGTTACACTACTATGAGCAGTGCAGGAGAGCGCCACCATTACACTACTAGGAGCAGTGCAGGAGAGCGCCACCATTAAACTACTAAGAGCAGTGCAGGAGAGTGTCACCATTACACTACTATGAGCCGTGCAGGAGAGCGCCACCATTACACTACTATGAGCAGTACAGGAGAGCGCCACCATTACACTACTATGAACAGTGCAAGAGAGCGCCACCATTACACTACTATGAGCAGTGCAGGAGAGCGCCACCGTTACACTACTATGAGCAGTGCAGGAGAGCGCCACCGTTACACTACTATGAGCAGTGCAGGAGAGCGCCACCGTTACACTACTATGAGCAGTGCAGGAGAGCGCCACCGTTACACTACTATGAGCAGTGCAGGAGAGCGCCACCGTTACACTAATATGAGCAGTGCAGGAGAGCGCCACCATTACACTAATATGAGCAGTGCAGGAGAGCGTCACCATTACACTACTAGGAGCAGTGCAGGAGAGCGTCACCATTAAACTACTAAGAGCAGTGCAGGAGAGTGTCACCATTACACTACTATGAGCCGTGCAGGAGAGCGCCACCATTACACTACTATGAGCAGTGCAGCAGAGTGCTACGATTTCACTACGATGAACAGTGCAGGAAATCTATGAGCAGTGCAGTTGAGTACTATGATGTGTTAATACAGTGCTCAGGGGGAATTGTTATACCACAGTATTGAGAAGTATGTGATACTACAGTGGTGTGATGTGTCCCTAAGCTTTTAACAATACTGAGAGGTATTAGAGGTATGGGCATAACTGCAAAAATGAACTATGTAGTTTACATGGTTAAACTTATTGCAGACCCTTTAAATAAGTACTCTGTGTAAGAACAAAAGGCTGAGCCCAGCCCAGACACTGTGATTATGTAATCTGAGGCCTAGCACCAGGGGATTGGGATAGAGGTATAACTTCACTTTTCTTTATCAAACGATGCTACATTTTACTTTAGGAAAAACTCAAAGTCGTTGTTTAAACCAAACTTATTAAAAAGCAAAACAAACCCCAAGTATATAAAGATAAACATGAGATAAACACCCAATCACACTCTTTTACACAATGGTTTTGGAATTCTGCTGAATGTTTGTGTGACCCTGGTTACTTTCCTGTCCTGCTTTGGCCTCAGGTGTCCTAAGGATAAATTATTCACAGTGTTTTTGTCACAGAGAACAGAGCGGTCCTCATATGACACCACACAGTTCCTCTAAGGATACACAGGATTGTACAATGCAGTACAAAGACCATGCACAGACGTAGATTGTTCAGAGCTATTCTCGGGCTCCTCGTTACCATGTACTGACTCAGAAGCCACCTTGGACTGAGAACAGTTTATATAAATCACGACATTTCCATCGGCATCCTAAGACATCTCCGGTACAATAAGTTTTTCGGTCCTACACCACCTGGGGCTTGTGGCGAAGCTATTAATACTGCTCCCCGCAGCGCCTGTTGTGTCAGGTCTCCGATTTCGTCTGCATTATAAATGATGTACAAGCTAATAGAGGGCTGTAGGTAAAGAACTCGCTTCCTGAAGGAAACCAGATACTGACCACAAGCTTGGTTTATGTCACATGGAGATATAATAGACGGAGTACACCGCTCATTCCTTACTGCCGAGAGCGGCACACGACTAACGCTCCGGAGAAGAAGGATAGAGGGGACAGAGGGCACAAGGAGCTTAATCATAAAGTGGCGGTTCTGTAAGATACCGGTAACATTTTCACCAATCCACTGGACGAATGTTCTGCCCCTGCCCCACATTAATACCCAGGGGCGCATGCAGTGGGAGTTTCTGGGTCTCCAGAAACCCCTCCCCTCACGAAGTGCCCCACATAGCGGCACTGCACTATATAGGAGCCGTGGCGCTGTCAAGGAAGCGTCCGCGCAGACGCTTCTTTGACAGCGCCCGGGCTGCTGTATATAGTAGAGTAAAAATCCTGCGTGCGCTCCTGATACCCTATACGGTTCTAACCCAAGAAGCCCAGATAAAACATAAGTCTAACATTCACTATATTCAAATATCATACAAAGTATTCCTCATAGCCTGACTAACAATGCTTCTAATAGGACCCCAACTAAATCCTGGTGTTATATGAATGATGCGTGGGAGAGGTTCTGCCAAACTACCATTGAGCATGGGCACTGCCAGGGAGAATAGGAAACTGTCCTCACAGTATGAATCCTATGACCTCTCAGAAGACATCTTTTAGAAAGTTACAGGTACCTACCAGTAACTGGAGAAGTTAAGGGGCACTCTCTCCCATTAAAAGAATTATAGACACTAACTCCACTATTATCTAAGGCGTGCCTTAAAATACATGCACAAATCAGTGCTGTATCTCCCCAGATTTACAGATTTAAAGAACCACACAGTCTAACTATCCTCCTTACACTACTGACAAATTAAATGACAGTATTAACAGACCCTTTGCGGCCGTGGGATATGGACGCTTGGATTAAACAGCAAAATTTAGCCACAAGAATGCAGAGATTGCACAAGAGGCAGCATTTCTAACACTTGTCTCATTAAGAAAAATCTAAATTAATTTAACATACATCTGCAGGGAAGTCATACACAGTCTAATGTTATTGACCACAGAGAATAATCTAGGGAGTGTTCAGTACAACACCATTGTTTTACTAATGCCCCTTCCTCTCTGTGATTCTCACCTCCTGTCACTTCAGAAAAAGTGAAGCTCAGTTTTTATAAAACAATTGTGTTCATGTGACCGGGGGGGGCGATGTCAAACATGAGGAGGGGCAGAGAATGTGGGGTAGGGGAGGGCAGGAACTCCTGAATTATATAAACTGTACCCACCAGCAGAAGAGATGGCCTTTCCCACAGTCCACGGCTGGAGAGCGGAGCAATGGGAAGCTCAAAGTGTCTGAGCCAGACGTATTGGTTCCCTGCTTCTTCAGCCGCACGGCCCGCTCGCAGGCTGGAGTTGGGCACCATCGGATCGCCGTGTTGTTTTCCACAAATGCCTGGGATTAAATAAACCAGTCACAGAAAAAAACAAAAATAATCATTCCTTGGACTATAAGCAATAAAAAGTGTCCAGAGGGACTGGTGGCGATTTATTAACCAATACACCTGACTGTAGCCTATGGCAACTAATCAGCACCGATTACCTTGGTGAAATGTCTAATTGGTTGCTATAGCTACACCATATTTGCCCGTCTGTTCCATTATGCCCTTTAAATAAATGTTGCAACATTACATTTAAAAAAAAAATAAAAAAAATTAAGATAATATTTTGCTATTACAATTTATTTTATAGCATCTTAATGCTCAATGCAACACTATCAGAATAGAAAAACATAAAAATACTCCAGATGAGATCCATCAATTCAGAAGAAGTACAGGAAAAAAAAATCAAGGTATAATGGACTAGAACAGATCATATATTTTCTTACACCATAGAATCAAAATGTATTTATTTGGTATTTATTGTCAGTACTCAACACCAAATATTCTAATGTCAAATAAGAAAAACTACTCTAACACGATATCTTATTACAAAACAAAGAAACAGAAGCAGACAGTATTTGTTTTAATACTTGGTAGAAGCGCTCTTCGCTGCAATTAGACGCCAGTTTATTTGGTTAGTCTACAAGTAGCCGGAGTGATAGAAAATTGCTCAGGTTCCATCAGGTTGGGTAGGAGCAGTCTGCATAGCAATTCTGGATGGATTCCCCAGACGCTTGATGGGATTGAGTCCTGGGCTGCTCTATGACATAGATTATTTTGTATTTAAACCACTTCAATGTGGCTTTTCTGTGGGTCATTGTCCTGCAGTAATATAAATCTTACCCCAAGGTCTAAGTCTACTACACATAACAGCAGCTTTCTGCCAAGATTAGTCTATTTTATTTTGCTCTCTATTTTGACAAACTCTCAGGAGTATATTTACCAAACTGCGAGTTTGAAAAAGTGGAGATGTTGCCTATAGGAACCAATCAGATTCTAGTTGTCATTTATTTAGTACATTCTACAAAATGACAGCTAGAATCTGATTGGTTGCTATAGGCAACATCTCCACTTTTTCAAACCTGCAGCTCAGTAAATATACCCCACAGTCCCCTAAGTAGAGAAGTACCACTATAGCATTATGATCACGTCACTGTGTTTCATGGTAGAGACAGTGATTTCAGCACGATGCACAGTGTTTGCTGCTATCATTGAGGCTACATAGGTAAATCTCGTCCTCAGACCATAGTTTTCCTCCACTTGGTATGTGGGTCTCCCATATTGTTTCTGCAAAACTCTAGGCAAGATTTCATGTGACACTTCCCACGGAGAGATTCATCTAATTCTGACATGGACTTAGCCTCCTAACAAGCTTCCTTCTTAGACGGATTATCAGCTTTGAAGGACCAGCGGTTACAGACAAAATTCACAGTTCTGCTATATACTCTATGATATACCCGACAGTGCTCTGGGAAATATTAAGCATTTTTTTATATCCTTTAGCTGATTTGGTACTATTCAGTAACATTTTCTAAAATTAGCTTTGGCTCTTCCTTTGATCTTCATGATGAAGCTCTTGTTTGGAAATGTACTTACTGAGTATCAGACAGACACTTGGTAAGTGTCATGTGTGTATTTTGAAATCAATTCAAACACACTGAATTACAGCTTTATTTAGATGAATACTTATTTAAAAATTCTTTGACCATTTTATTTGTGATTAAGAAAAGTTTACAGTTTGTTTTTGACATTACAGATTGATTTGTGTTGAGGCATGGTTAGAATTCCCACATAAAATCAATTTTGATTCTATGATGTAAGAAAATAAAATGTGACAGAACAAAGAGGTACATACTTCATATAGCCAATGAATAACTTGAAAAGGGGGTTTACTCTGTAAAGTGACACTACAGCCTATAGCTATGAGAAGTATGGTTTAAATGAGTGTTATTTGGAATACTGTCTGCATGTTTGTTACATGCTAAATTTTCCTGAGATGTGTATCCTGTATTTGTCGAAATGCTGCTTTTTGCTTGTGTATGTGCCTATTTTTAATGCCGTGCAAAATAGTCATTACAGCTCTCAATGTAGCCAGAGAGGCAAAAAATAACAGATTTCAAAAAAGTCAAAACTTTTGAAAATGCGTAAAAGCATATGTAAAAATAGGATCTCAATCAGAAGTAATTTTAAACCCTCCAGACAGACAAATCAATGATATAAAATCGGAAACACATTTTACAAACCTGTAGACACGTTTTCAATTGCTTAAAACTGCAGAATAAAATCCAGCTCCGTTTCATTGGTCAAGGTGGAAATCTCCTCAGCCAATGATATTTCCCGATGAGTGCGTGATATCATTGGTTGACAGGTATATATACGGCTCAATCCTGATAACTTTGGCCTAAGTAAGTGTAATCATTCAGACCTGGTGATTGGAGACTGAATTGTGTGCCCAGCCACATAATACTTTACAGAACAATAGGTTAGTTCCTTGTCGTCTTACTTCTTACCTGTCCAAATCAATATTACTTCACTAAGGTACCATAAACTCCACTTTTACTTGTTCATATAAGACCTGACAGAACTCTGTACGTTTTCTAATCAGGGAAGGAAGAAACGGAAGGTCTTCTCTATTGTCATAAACTGAGACCAACGTCATTCTCCAAAACAATGTTTTATTTAACCCTATTATCTAAAAACAAAAATTATTTGATCACCTAAAAAAAAAAAATCACACGGATTTGCATTTTAAATGAGGAATCCCCCTAAGCACCTATGCAGTGTCCCCAGCCAGGCGACTAAAGCCCACCTTTATGTCAAACTGAAGGTACCGCTTGTCCATCTCCTTAGAGACCACACTTTCGATGACCTCCACAGGAACCAGCTGAAAACAGTCATAGGCCGGGCAGAATATGTTATGAGCTTCTCCTTCCTGGATTTTAAGGTTTAGAAACCTAAAAAAAAACAAAACAATAAATGTTAAAATAAATGTTCACAGTGGCCTCCATCACCCCTGGTAATAAACACCACACAGACGTTTCACCAAACCTGCCGGCATTCACGGTGGTACCCGTGTTAGAAAGCGTGCTATAACCGGGAAACAGGTCTACAAATAGCCGTGAAGATCTAAATAGATCAGAATCTGACCCTGTATATACAAAACAAACAGAACAAACCACCCCCGGATATATTGTAATATAATATGATAATTTATGTTCAGTAATACCTTGACCAAGATATAAATATAAATCGAAAGAACGTTGTAGAACAGTGCCCCCAGTGGCTAAATTATTACAGTGCAGCTGCTACTACAGAACTCGCGGCTACGAAAACAGAGATCTACAGTCAAGACATTAGTCTATGTTTATTTATGAAACCCTTGAAAATATAATATAATATAAATATATATATATATATATATATATATATATATATATATATATATATATATATATATATATATATATATATATATACATATATACACATACATACATACATACATACATATATATATATATATATATATATATATATACATACATACACACATACACACACACGGGCCATCCGAGGGACCTGAATTCCTGTGACCTCCACAGGAAGGAAGAAGAGAGTCACAGGCTGTGACCACTCTATGTTGCTAGAAGTCTTTGTGGTATTAGTCAATAAATACTGAATATACCATAAAGAGGTTACATATTCCCCATCTAAGCTCCCTGTAGCACCGCATGTCCCTATGGCTATAGTGGTCATTTAAACATCTTGATATAAGGCTGTAGTATAGTTCTGCTTCCCAACCAGTGGCTCTACAGGGGAAGACTTCAACTATAGAGAGACAGACATCACCAAACATGAAAACTGGTAAACAATACGTACTTTGTGGCTCAAAGCACAAACGTAATGTTATATACCTAATTATTGGTATTGTGAGATGAAAGAAAGACTTAGGGAACATTTGTGACCATCAAACCCATGACTAATATTGGGAAACTTTCTGTTATGCAACATCCAGTACTTTAATGAACACATTTGCTTCTGTGGCACGGAACATATATCTTATTACATAGGAGACGGCAGCAATGTTAGAAGGTGATTGTCCTGGATACTGGCCCCGCTAGGCCTTAACTGTGCACATGACACGTTCACTGTGGTAAATCGATAGCTGTGTAGACTCATTACCCCTTCACGACCGGCTCACATTTAAGGTTTCCTGTGTGTGTGCGTTAAACGGAGAAGTTATTTTTCTGCTTTGTGTGTATCACTAATACCTCATGGTCTTACAGAGGGCGGATGGGGCTTTCTTATGGTGGTATAGTGTGGTAAATAATGTCTTATTGTAAGTGCAGTACACAGGTGAAAGCAAATCAACAAAAAAAAAAAATATATACTTTTTCATAATTCTATTCATAGGGGAATATCTGTAGGATATACAGCCTATATTTTCATATATAGAATTCTAAAAACGACTCGGCCAGTGTTCAAGATTTTCCCAGCCCCTCCCCCCCCTCCCCAATATGGCGCCTGCGCAGAAGTCAAAGACTCTGGCACATTGCTACCTTCTACACAGACGCCGGCACCATATTTCCAGCTCGTTGTTCGGACGCGGTCAGGGGACTAAGACCAGTCATTGTAACTGACTGGCTGAGTCCCCTTACTGCCCCCCCAAAAGAGCGCCCTGGAAATCCGCCTGCGGCCGTCAACTGGCGCTGACTGGGCCCGTGTGCATTATCCACTAGGTATACGTGCCTTAAAATGTAATCTCTTCTGGAACCAACTTAATGGGGGGTATTCGATAGTCAGCGAGTTATTTTTTTTTAGAGCGTGTTAAGTCATTTTAACGCTGTTTTTCATCATTTTTGAGCGGGTTAACTTTACCCGCAATTCAATTCCATTCTTAACGCTATGTTTTTGTTTTTCATGAAACGGTCCTTTCGCGCTCCAGTAGAAGGTCTATTGAAAGTATAGGGTGTGCGAGAGGCAGCCGCGTTAAAAGCTATTCAATTGTTCTTTTTAACGTGGCGGGTAAAACAGGCAAATATCCTGTTTTATCTCGCACCTCCTTGGGGTGTGCTAAAAATAAAAAAACCTCTGAAAAGTAGTTGAAATCATGTAAAAAAGTGGGGAAAAAAAAAGTTAAACTTCTGTTTATCACTAATGCCTAACTTGTGTAAGTTGATTTTCTTGTAAAAAAATGAAATATATATAAAAAAAAAACATAAAAAAATAATTACTAATTATTATATTTATGTATGTTTTTGGTACAAATATGAATGTAGTAATGTGTTTTGACATGGTATAGATGATTGTATAGAAAAAAATATGCTAAATAAAGTAGGGATGTGCACCGGCGACTTTTGAGGTCTCGTGTTTTGTGTTTTGGATCCGGATTTTCGTTATTTTTGAGGTTCGGATTTGTCTCGCAAAACACTTGACGAAAGGTCTCGGTTCGGATTTAAGGTATTGGATTCGGATTTTTTTTGAAAAAAACATAAAAAGTTTAAAAATCAAGTTTTTGGGCTTATTTTCACTCCTAGGCTATTATTAACCTCAATAACATTCAATAACAAGCATTTCCACTAATTTACAGTGTATTCTGAACACCTCACAATATAGTTATTAGTCCAAAACGTTGCAACAAGGTATCTTTCTGGACTGCGTAGAGGAGTGGGTCACCACAATATATATTAAAAACCCTGAACTTTTATGATTCGCACCAATAATTGTACCTGGACTGCGTAGAGGAGTGGGTCACCACAATATCTTAAAAACCCTGAACTTTTATGATTCGCACCAATAATTGTACCTGGACTGCGTAGAGGAGTGGGTCACCACAATATCTATTAAAAACCCTGAACTTTTATGATTCGCACCAATAAATGTACCTGGACTGCGTAGAGGAGTGGGTCACCACAATATATATTAAAAACCCTGAACTTTTATGATTCGCACCAATAAATGTACCTGGACTGCGTAGAGGAGTGGGTCACCACAATATCTATTAAAAACCCTGAACTTTTATGATTCGCACCAATAAATGTACCTGGACTGCGTAGAGGAGTGGGTCACCACAATATATATTAAAAACCCTGAACTTTTATGATTCGCACCAATAAATGTACCTGGACTGCGTAGAGGAGTGGGTCACCACAATATATATTAAAAACCCTGAACTTTTATGATTCGCACCAATAAATGTACCTGGACTGCGTAGAGGAGTGGGTCACCACAATATATATTAAAAACCCTGAACTTTTATGATTCGCACCAATAAATGTATCTGGACTGCGTAGAGGAGTGGGCACTGGGCACCACAATAAAATATATAAAAAACCTTCAACAGATCTGCATTACACTACACATACGGCTGCTCCTCCATCCTCTCCATCATATACATGTTGGAGTTTTAGCGTGTGACAACCTCTTGTTTTTGATAATGTCAGTGCATTTGGAATATTTTTCAATTTGCCCCACACCACTGAATGTACTTTATCTATGATACGCAATACGCATCTATCTATCTTGACTGCGTAGTGTGGTGGCCCCGGTACACAATTTGGTACCGAGGCCACAATATAATTTAAAAACCCTCCACGTGTCGGAATTGCACCAAACAAGTATCTGGACTGCATAGTGGGGTGGCCCCGGTACCCAATTTGATACCGGGGCCACAATACCTCCTCCAAACATGCTCCAGACAATTCGTCATTGACAGACCCCAGACAGACAGGGTCGTAGTGTTATTGTTTGACTTTGTAAACCCAAAAAAATGTCCCTGTTGCACATAGTCGTGCAATGAAGACTGACTTTTTCATTTAAAGGCACGATCTTTAAAGTGTAGTGTTTGTAAGTCTAAGTCATATTATACTTTTGGTAAAATTGGTTTTTTTTGTTCCTCTTTATGGTAATTAATTAGTAATAGAATTAAAGTAGGAAATAGAATTAAATAGAATTAAAGTAGGAAATAGAGTGGTATAGAGTTGTAGTGTGGTATAGATAGAGTGGTCCACACAATATAATAATAAAACCCTCAACTGGTCTGAATTCCACCAAACAAGTATCTTGACTGCGTAGTGTGGTGGCCCCGGTACACAATTTGGTACCGAGGCCACAATATAATTTAAAAACCCTCCACGTGTCGGAATTCCACCAAACAAGTATCTGGACTGCATAGTGGGGTGGCCCCGGTACCCAATTTGGTACCGGGGACACAATACCTCCATCAACCCTCTAAATCCCACTCCACTGATGGCGGACACCGGGCGCACGTCTAACACCAACATTGCAGTTACAGCCGCAGTTATACGCTTTGCAATAGGGTGACTACTATCGTATTTGGTGGTCATGGCAAACGACTGTTGGACGGTCAATTGTTTGGTGAAAGACTTAGCGGTCTTACGACTTCCCCTCTGGGAAGATGACCGACTAACAGCAGCAACAGCAGCAGTGGCAGTAGTAGGCGTACCGCTGCAGGATTCCTCGGATGAATCCCGTATTGAGGAGGACTCAGTCTGGCTGCTGACTTGGGCTGCAGGACTGAATCTGATGGAGATTGTGGAGGAAGTTGACGAGGAGGGTGTTGCTGGTGTGTATCCAACTGGACCACGGGATTTAGGTGTCCCTGTACCGATGAGGGTCCTAGCCCCAGTTCCTGAACTAACCACTGAACTATGAAGGTTATTCAGGTGACGTATAAGGGAGGATGTTCCTAGGTGGGCAAGATCCTTACCCCTGCTTATTTGAGCTTTACATAAGCTACATATTGCCATACATTGGTTGTCTGGATTTGGATAAAAATAACTCCAGACCGAAGAGGTGCATTTTTTGGTCTTCTGACCAGGCATGACGATGGGCTTTTTCATCCCATGGACATCAGCTGTTTCCCCCCCTGGTGCCTCATTTACAATAACCACATCACCATCCTCATCATCAAGTTCCTCCACAGCGCCAGCTACATCATCAATAGCCTCCTCCCGAGCCACCTCTTCCCGTACAGTGATGGGAAGGTCAGGCTTGACAACCACCAACACCCTTGGACTCGCCTTGGGGATTTGTGATAATTTCTCTTTAGAAGGCAGAGTTGTTTGCTGTTTTGTTGCTGACAGCATAACTCTCTTCAATTTTTTGTAGGGGGGGGAGGAGGAGGAGGGCTAAGATCCGTGGGTGAAGCTGAACCACTAGTCATGAACACGGGCCAGGGCCTAAGCCGTTCCTTGCCACTCCGTGTCGTAAATGGCATATTGGCAACTTTACGTTTCTCCTCAGATGATTTTAAGTTTCTCTTTTTGCTACTTTTTCTTAACTTGGGCTTTTTGGATTTTACATGCCCGGTACTACGAGATTGGGCATCGGGCTTGGAAGACGACGTTGATGGCATTTCATCGTCTATGTCATGACTAGTGGCAGCAGCTTCAGCATTAGGAGGAAGTGGGTCTTGATCTTTCCCTACTTTATCCTCCAAATTTTTGGTCTCCATTATATGTAGCACAAGATACTGCAGAATGTGTGAACTTGGTAATATTGCAGTACCAATGGACTTATAATGCTGGATTGGTTTTGCAAATTTGGTTATAATTATTATATATATTTTTTTTTTTTAAATTTTTTATTTTTTTTTACTTTTTTTTTATTTTTTACAAACTTGGGAATAATGGGGAAATAACTATGCCCTTAGAAGCACAGAGCACAGGACACAGCACCACTGGACTGAACAGGACACGGCACAGGACCCAGCAGCACTACGGAACTCAGCAGGACAGAGCACAGGACACAGCACCACTGGACTGATACTGCAGAATGTGTAAACTTTGTAATATTGCAGTACCACTGGACTTTTACTGCTGAATGTGTGAACTTGGTAATATTGCAGTACCAATGGACTTATAATGCTGGATTGGTTTTGCAAATTTGGTTATAATTATTATATATATTTTTTTTTTTTTTAATTTTTTATTTTTTTTTACTTTTTTTTTATTTTTTACAAACTTGGGAATAATGGGGAAATAACTATGCCCTTAGAAGCACAGAGCACAGGACACAGCACCACTGGACTGAACAGGACACGGCACAGGACCCAGCAGCACTACGGAACTCAGCAGGACAGAGCACAGGACACAGCACCACTGGACTGATACTGCAGAATGTGTAAACTTTGTAATATTGCAGTACCACTGGACTTTTACTGCTGAATGTGTGAACTTGGTAATATTGCAGTACCAATGGACTTATAATGCTGGATTGGTTTTGCAAATTTGGTTATAATTATTATATATTTTTTTTTTTTTTAATTTTTTTATTTTTTTTTACTTTTTTTTTATTTTTTACAAACTTGGGAATAATGGGGAAATAACTATGCCCTTAGAAGCACAGAGCACAGGACACAGCACCACTGGACTGAACAGGACACGGCACAGGACCCAGCAGCACTACGGAACTCAGCAGGACAGAGCACAGGACACAGCACCACTGGACTGATACTGCAGAATGTGTAAACTTTGTAATATTGCAGTACCACTGGACTTTTACTGCTGAATGTGTGAACTTGGTAATATTGCAGTACCAATGGGCTTATACTGCAGGATTGGTTGTGAAAATTTTGTGGTAATTAAAAAATATTAAAGTAGTTTTTGGTATTTTATAAAAAAAACTTTTTTTTATTTTTTTAAACACAGGGGAATATTGGGGAAATAACTATGCCCTTAGAAGCACAGAGCACAGGACACAGCACCACTGGACTGAACAGGACACAGCACAGGACCCAGCAGCACCACTGACCTCAGAAGGACAGAGCACAGCACACAGCACCACTGGACTGATACTGCAGAACACAGCACAGCACAGCACAGCACAGCACTAAACAGCACAGCACTAAACAGCACAGAACTAAACAGCACAGAACTAAACAGCACAGAGGACCACCTAACACACCCTCCCTCTACCCTGATCAATGCCCGAGTGAAGATGGCGGCGACTAGCGGGGAATTTATAGGATCCGAGTATCGCGAGATCCGACAACGGGATTATGAGTCAGAGCCTCAGTTTCACTTTTGAATTTGGCGCCAATACCCGGATCTGTCTCGGATCCGACTCGGATCCGCAACGTTCGGGTGGGCTCGGATTTCAGAAATCCGAGCGCGCTCATCCCTAAAATAAAGTACTGTAATGTAGATATTATCAATGTGTAATGCAATCTAATGTATGGAAATGTATGCAAACTTTTTTTTTGTCTTATACATGACAGCGTTAAAAACTCTCCTTCACTCCCCAAAAGTCTCGCAAACACAATATTTAACACGCGGGGGCAGCGTTCCCTCTTTTGCAATTGAATTGCACGAGTTTTCCCGCTGTGCTAACTCCAAACGGTCGCTATTGCGCTATTGCCGGCAAAAACCCGCGCTGGACTTTTTTTTTTTTTTTACGCTGCGGGAAAAAAAAATCTCGCTGACAATTGAATATGCCCCAAAGCATTAAATATAGCTAGTTTTAATAAGCACCATATAATAGGAAACGTTTATTTGTAATGCAGGCTTACGCGACAGGCAGAGGTCATGAGTCAATGATAATGCTTACCGTCATATAGAAACATGGCATATAAATGTACCAGGTGGTGAACACTACACAGTTGCTTAACGGAGATCCTTCTGCTCTTATATATTCCATTATTGTTTTTCTTTGCGACTGTGCATTTTGTGTTATGTCTTCTCTGCAGGACCACCATGCCTCGGTACATAGTCCTACAATCACATTTAGTTTCTGCATGGCACAGACAGATTTCCCTGGGGTTCAGAGTGCTTTCTCCTTGCCCATGACAGACATACGCAAGTCTTTCAAGTGTGGAACGGAAATGTCATTTTCAATAACGTTGCAATAAAGAGCATCTGAGCCCCAGGCTGCAAACTTGGTTAAAACCTAATACCGGCTGTGAAAATGAATCCAGCTTATTCCTCTATAACCGACTTTATATTATGTTACAAATAACTATCTGACGCTTTCCCACCTGCTAGATAAATACAACATTTTCGCAGCAATGAATAATTCCGTCCGTGCAAAGAATGAGAAATTTTATTTTTAACAACTTATTGGTCTGCTAAATATTTACTGTATTCTAACCAGAGACATAATGTGATTACAACCATCACTAATGTAAATTATACATTTACTTGGACACTACATCTAAACCAATAGGAAGCAGAACTGTGTAGGATGGGCAACAAGTGCCCAGGGACACAGGCAGTCTGCAGAGCGTTCACCTGCGGCCCCAGATCCTTCCGCTTAGTCGTCGGATTTGTTATAGCTTGTTACACTTGTGCTGCTATGGTATTACACATAGGTGGCTCTTTCTTTGATTAATTGTACTGTTTTAACTTATTACTGAGATTAGTGGTAATGTGTGGCCCTTAGAAGGTGGTATCCAGTATAACAATACTGACAGCACCGACTGTGAAGAGGCCGACATGATTACACGGAAGGTGTAATCCACGACAGGCTGATAACACCGACAGGTTGAAAACGACACTTGAAACCGCTCCGATGATGGAACATCCTGGCAGGCTACAATGACGTCAGTTTCAGGTTCCCCACATTCACTGCTAATTTAAAGAGGTGCCGGCTATACATTGCTCTTTACAAACCCTACAACATTGTACAGCCAGCGCTTCCTTAAATTACCACCTTAACAGCCAGAATGACAGTGGGGAACTTGAGACCGAGGTCATTGCAGCCTGCCGGGATGTTCCTTCATCGGAGATGTTATGTCGGCCTCTTCACAGTCGGTGTTGTCAGTATTGTTATAAAGGTACCCCTCCCTTTGAAGGGTATAGGGCTACACTATGCAGCCCCCTAAAGTGCATCACATTACTCATCACTGATGTGGGAGATAAACTGTGGAGGTAATTTATTATAGTGCAGATGTGCTGTAACCTATAGCAACCAGACAACTTGCATTGTTTCCTTCACACTATAATGAATGTAAATTATTGATTGATTTCCTCCCACACTCAGAAGAAAAAAAATATTAGTAGGTTAATTGATCACTATAAAATTGACCTTCGTCTCATGCGAACTGTGTGTGTGTGTTAGGGAATTTAGACTGTAAGCTCCAATGGGGCAGGGACTGATGTGAGTGAGTTCTCTGTACAGCGCTGCGGAATTATAAATAGCTGAGACGATTGGCTGGTAGGTGTTACTGCACAACTAGAGCTTTGTTAATTAATAACTGGACTGCAAGCTTCTCACTGGAACAACAATTCTTACCCAATAATTCTAGCATGTTTCTCCACCTTCACCAGCAAAATATCCCCACAACCACTACTACTGCCCATCTGGATAGCACGGTACAAGAAAAGAAGAAACAAATGGAATCTAAACCCCAGTCTTTATTTCGGGTGAATTACAATTCGGATTTACTGGACAAAAGGCGACATAACCATCATAAGAGCCAAATCAAACACACACACACAAAAAAGTTTAAATCTCAGAAATTCTTTATACGAAAACATACAATCACCTACGTTAGCATTCACCATTATACAGAGGGTAACAGCAGTGCATTCAGATCTAGATGGGAACAATGACCTCAATAACATATTGCAGAGCTCAGTAGTTTAATAAAAGATATATGTGTGTTCTATAATACTGCGGATGACTCACACTAGTAATGAGAAGAGAATGGGCCCGACACAATGGTTAACACACTTTTCATACACGGTGACATCTGTACCATTATACAACAAACGCTTACAGCCAGCATGTCTATAGAAATGTTCTGTACAATCTTCTACAGAGGATGTTTCTCACCCTCCGGAAGCCAGACCAGGCGTAACATCAATGTGCCTCAAGGGCGAGAACCTCAAGTTACCCTATTTCATTACTTCTGGCAATGCCACCCAATTTGCATCCAAAATCTTTTTATTAAACACTACGCAGCCTGGTAATCTATGTACCCCCCCGTCCCCTATATCTTAGAGATATCCAACATGACAGCCAGAGCCATAACTTACAAAAATGCCGCCCCCCCCTGGCCCTCAATTTTAACCAAATGAATCTAAAATATTTATAAACTGTGCCCCCTTCAGCATTGCGCCCCGGGCGGGCGCCCCTATCACACAGCCCTGATGATAGCACAAAGGGGAGTATAAATCTACTTCTTATTATAATACTGCCAGCAATCCAGAAGAGTATTTTACACATGTGGATACAGAGCTACCCACCATCCACAACACTATTTAAAAAAAAAAATGTTCTCCTTTGTCTTTTAAATGGTCTAGAATAAAATTGATTAACTGATTGAGCCACTTTCCTTTCTGCTTTGTCTGAGAGGCATGCTCTGGGATCAGTAGCTGAAGGGGAGCGCTGGCACTATACTGCTATTTGGAGGCTCTTGGGGTGCCTCGTTGTAAGTTAGTTCTCAATTTAAAAACACATACATGTATGCCCCTATAATAGGGACTCTCATTGATTTAGGACCCCCCTATTAGCAGAGACGCCGTGAAGTGGCGGGTGGCTTAGCATGCAAATGTGTGTAACTAAGAATTCTGCATTTTTATGTACAAGCAGTAATAGCAGCTTTGTTACTGGCTAACAGCAGTGTACTGGGGGATTTTTCTCCGTATTTGCTCCTTTCAGGATAACCCCATCCTTTCAAGCACCCGCTGTTGGCTATAAATTGATTGAGCAACTTTCCTTTCTGTTTTGGGCTAGAATAAATTTCAACAAAGACGCAGGTCCAAGGCTTGTCTGCAGCGCAGGAAAGTTACATTAATGCACTTCTCTTTAAGTAAACAGCAAATTAAAAACTATTTTCAATACACAAAGTGGTACCAGACAAGAATACTTGTGGAGGGCCCAGCAAACCAAACATAAGGTTGTGTATGACATTGCGCTTAACACAACAAGGTCACGCTGGGTGCGGATTCCTCACACTCTCTCTCACCGCATCCTACAACCCCCTTCTCTCCCTACACACAATCCAGCAATGCGGTGTACCCTGTACCCATATTCTGCTGGGACATCACTAGGATCTAGAGACCTCATTGAGGCATGAGGCATTACTACTGGCTTAAACACAATTATCTCAGCACACACCAAGTATCTACATAAACTATTTTAGTCTGATACAGTGGTCTGATGCGGAGTGTAACTCACGCAGAAATACGCTGCCTGTATAAATAATGTATTACAACCATATGCGTTGTAAGCATACACACCCACATACACCCGACCGGGTCATAAGCACAAGAAAATCTTTTAAACATTTGTTTTGACAGGTGGTCCGTGCAGCTCAGCATCAGACTGCTAGTTACACGAACTCGCCCTTACAGAACGCGGTCTTACATTGAAGAAAAATGTTAAATACAAGAACATTGCAATGTCTGATTATATGCTCCAAGTGTTATATATTCAGTTTCAGGTCTCAGAGAACTGCAAACAAAACACAGCCCCATGCTGACTGACAACTAACTCAAGCTCTGTTCCCTAAATAGCTTACCAAGATGACTGAGAAGTGACAAGTTCATGAAGCCGTAATAAGAGAATACACAGTGATAGGTGCAGCACAGTTGTGATACTCACGCTTCCCAGCATGCTCTGCAAAACTCGTGTCCACATGGGATCTCCACCGGGTCTTCAAACACAGAAATGCCGCACATGCAGATACCACACTGTGGGGGAAACACATGTGGGAAAATGAGAAAACTACAACCCTGAGGAATAATCTCTCAGCCCTCCCCTTGTAAAAGGGAAACAAAGCCTAAAACCATAGTAAAAGGGGTGTGGGATTATGAGTGTGTAGGCAATTTTTTTTTTGGGGTGGAATTCATGTTTCAATACATAGTAATATAATAACATGTTTATATAAGCATAAGTGTGTATGTAACACACACACACACACACACACACACACACACAATTGACAAAACTTTCCAAATAGCATGGAGAGGTTCTTGCACACTCATAGAACAGGCAACGCTCACTTACACCAAGCAGTCATTCACGCTTTTGGCAAAGTAACATAACTTGTACACACAGAAAAAGGGCCTCTCATGAACCCCCATTTCAAATGTATTCTAATTCACAGGCTTTAAACAAAGAGCTCCCAGTAACATTACCGAAATATAAGAGTTTTAAGAAAGTGAAATCAGCACAAACATGACAGCAATAACTTGTACAATGAATGCTGACGTTAACCTGGATGTGTGAACCTTGTTTCCCATAGAGGAGAGTTTGACGCAATAAATGGGGCAGCACGGTGGCTTAGTGGTTAGCACTACTGCCTCACAGCGCTGGGGTCATGAGTTCAATTCCTGACCACGGCCTTATCTGTGTGGAGTTTGTATGTTCTCCCTGTGTTTGCGTGGGTTTCCTCTGGGTGCTCTGGTTTCCTTCCACACTCCAAAAATATACTAGTAGGCTAATTGGCTGCTATCAAAATTGACCCTAGTCTGTGTGTCTTTCTGTGTGTGTGTGTATGTTAGGGAACCAGGGAGGGAGTCCTTGTTCCAATGGGGCAGGGACTGATGTGAGTGAGTTCTCTGTAAGGAGCTGTGGAATCAGAGGCACTATATAAATAAATGGTGATGATGATGATAAATTCTGCACTGATTGATCTTTACATCACCATTGCTAATGTTTAGATGCACGGATTGGCTACATGATGGCCTCGCTTCTTCCACTCCAAAATCCCTACGTAAGGAGTTGCAGGACTTCAATTGGCTTAAATACTGTTGCTAACATTCTAATTGGCTCAAGAACATTCAATTTATCTCTTGCTCATCCCTAGGTCCGAGTACAATTTACAACAATGACACACATGCTAGATATATATCGTTTTCCTGCAACTCTCCTCTCAGCACCATAAACACAAAGTAAAACCATAACACAATGCGGCCCCAGACATCACGGAGACATTTAGCTGTGAAAACTCTCCTGCATTATGTTGCTGCACTGTACATCCGAGTCCATGTGCTGCTTTTCAAACATTTTCCGTTTAATAAAATGGGCAACAAGCAGCATCAAGCTGAAATGATGACTTAACGCTTGGATGAGTCCCCATTTTGGCTGGAACTCAAAAGCGTTAAAATTAATGTCCTTTTCTCTGAACAGTTCCATTATTATTGATGACTGCATAATGCTTCTACAGCTGAATATCCCGGTATCCTCAGTGTGCCCGATATAAATAACAGAGAAACGATTAGACTTGACTTCTTCTCAGCAGTCAAAAGGCTTTTTATGAGCTCACAGTAGGCAGACCTATTTGGCAATACAATAATTAATAGGTCTGGAAACGTTTGCTTGAATTTAATTGGGGGAGGGAGTTCTTGTAAAGAGATCGGAAAAGGGGAGGACAAATATTTACATAAATGGTAAGCGGAAAAATAATTGTTTGAGCTGGTTTTTATTTACTCAGCAATACATAAATTTTTATTAACACATTTTGAAAAACGAATAATGATCTTAACCTATGTATATATTACACAGACCGATCAGTGAGTGTACTGGGAAATACATTGCATGCGTGTTACATTTGCCTGTGACACGCACAAAACTTTAGCGATCGTAAACATTTTATGTTAAATAAAATGGTCATCGCTGTATGGAAATTGAAGTCTCTGTAAAATTACTGCCAGACGGAATCACTGATGACCGTGTGCATCTGTATTTAGGGGCAATTATTAAAAACGCTGGCGCTGCAACAATCAGTTGCGGCTTGCTTTCATTTCTGAAACGGTGCAATTTAAAAATATGCTATAATATATTGTACACTTTTACACAGTACTGTACTATGGGACATATTTAAGAATGACCGCATTTTTAACACGATCGCAAAGATAAGGACTCCATACACACTCCTGCCCGCTCCCTGCGCTCAGCCAATGATCGCCGCCTCTCCTCCTCTTTTATCACTTCTTCACACTCCAGAATCCAAGACTTTGCCCGTGCAGCCCCCCTTCACTGGAAAGACCTCCCTTGTTCCATCCGTCTCTCTCCTACTCTGTGCTGCTTCAAACATGCACTGAAAACTCACCTCTTTCGCAAAGCCTACCAACCATCCACTTAACCACCTCTCCTCCTCCACTCGCTCTCCCGTCTCTCTTCTGGCTCCCCTTGTGCCTGGTTCTGTCTACCCTCCTTTAGGATGTAAGCTCACATGAGCAGGGCCCTCTCCCCTCCTGTCTCCTCACCTGTTCTACGGCTCCATGCTTATTGCAGCAGCCTGCCTGGAGTTTCTGAAGTATTGGTATTTTTGTTTATTGTTCTGTACTGTTTCACCCTGTATAGTCTACTGTTTGTACTGTGTACGGCGCTGCGGAAATCTTGTGGCGCCTAACAAATAAATGATGATAATAATAATAATAATAATAATAATAATAATGATTGAAAAATCCTGTGTATTTAATAAAAAAACATAAAAACTTTGCAGGAACAGCAGTTTTTCGTGACTGCTGTTCCTGTTGAAGACCCCTCTCCTATCTTTTCTATGGTCACAATCGTAAGGTGATCACCTTTACGATAGTGACCGGAGAGGAGAGCAGCAAGATCCGCAGATCCCTCTACCGTAATGCTCTCCCCATAGAGCAGAGCTGAAAATTTACACATACGGTAATGTACCCCAGTCTGAGCTATATACGCCTGAGCTGGTGTACATTACCGTATGTGTCAATGCCTTTTCATTACTTGTTACATAGCAGTCCCCATAGACATTTATGGGGACTGCAATGAATTTTGATAAAAAATGCAAAGCAGAGATCGATGTCCTATTAATACATTAACGTCAGTTAAAAATGCAGCTATCTACCGAAAACGGACGTTCTCAGTGGCCTAGTGGTTAGCACTTCTGCCTCACAGCACTGGGGTCAAGAGTTCGATTCCCAACCATGGCCTTATCTGTGTGGAGTTTGTATGTTCTTCCTGTGTTTGCGTGGGTTTCCTCTGGGTGCTCTGGTTTCCTTCCACACTCCAAAAACATACAGGTAGGTTAATTGGCTGCTATCAAAAATTGACACTAGACTCTCCCTCTCTCTCTGTCTGTCTGTCTGTGAGTGTGTGTCTATATTAGGGAATTTAGACTGTAAGCTCCAGTGGGGCAGGGACTGATGTGAATGGGTTCTCTGTACAGCGCTGCGGAATTAGTGGCGCTATATAAATAAATGATGATGATGATAAATAGCCCAAGATAAACATTATTAACAACTGTCCAGAAATAAGTGAACAATGGTTTAAACTTTCCACTAAAACTATAGGCACATAAGTGAAATTTTGTTTCTCATATATGAATGATTTATAGGGTGGTTGCGAGCACACAAAGTTGGTAAAATGCTAGTACTCCCATCGGCAGACAACTCACAGTCTACGGGCAGGTGGGCCGACAGACGCATAGGGGCTTCCACTTCTATTACCCTTCCTACCTCATTCCAAACATAAATCAATGAATGAAAAACGCACCAGAGTCGTGTCGATGTCCCCAGGAGACAGACTGATTTCATCTGGAGAGGTGACGGAGGAACGCGTCGTGCGTGGGGTACGTGGAGAAGGCAGCGTGTCCCAGGCGTTGTACCCACTTGGGGGTGGGGTTGGCATTTGGACACCTGATCGTTGGCAACAATTCTCTGGACTGCACATCCAATCTTCAAGTAACTTTTCCCTGTCCCAATCTATAAAAAAAAAAAAAAGGACACAAATTTTATTTTTACTGATTCATCACAAATACATTCTGAGCTCAGACCCTCCAAAAATACACAATCCCACTTATTACATAAACTAAAATAAGAATAGCTTATCTCGGCGACGTTACTAAACCAAATGTAATGGTCACAAAGACTGTAAGCTCTTTCGGACAAAGAACCAAAGTATTTTCTCTAGTGCCATTAAATTATATTACTTTTCTTTCCAGCCATTTTTTCTCCCTCGATCGTCCTGTTGGATGTTCACATGTTGAGAAACATTTATTCAAATTACTTGTTATTGGTGCACAAGAAAATATAAATGAGGTGGTGGTATCCATAGCAACCAGATTCTGTTTCTTTCCTAGTAGTTTAGAAAATGAAAGCTTAGGTCTGATTGGTTACTAGAGGAAACTTCACCCTTTTCCTGTACAATTAATTCATAAATATACCTGAAGTTTTCTCTTCTATTGGCTTTCAACATATAAACAGTTGATCCCTATTTCAAGTTGCACTCAAACTACAGTCCGACATAGAGAAGAGAGGACAAGTCCACAGTCTTCATGATATATTCCTGTCCTGACTTTAACATGTTGATTTAATTATGGGATATTATAGGCAAAATCTGTGTTTATTTGATAACATGATACAAATACCAGCCCCCAAGCCGACAACATATTATTAAGTAGTTTAGGGCAATCACATGAATGAAATCAGATATCTGATAGAGCGCACACATTATATGCGCCATGTTATTGTAGCCCTAAAGCTCTGACATTGGCAGTGATTTCATCCTCTACTCCTTGCAGGCTGCTAGTGGAGAGCGTGATGGCAGAACCGTCCTCAATACTGCTATTAATCTACAGCACACTCGGGGGAGTCTGCAGAGGCACCGGAGAGATCCATGGCCACTGATGAAAATGAAATGACCATATAAGTTGAACACACTAAAATTCAATACTAAAACACATTGGGATTTTCGCTTTTGACAAAGGCACAAATCACGAACCATTCTCCTTTGTTATTGACTAGGAAAACAAAGAGCATGATCAATAATTCAACAAGCACTTTACTGGTGTAAATCATAAGGGTTTATTAAATATGAAAGACATCTCGGGTTAATATAACCGCCGACTATAAATCCCAGAATGATGCCTCCCATATGCGTATTTTATGTAGTCAACACAGGGTTAATGCATAAATACATAAAGTGGGGGTAGCGGAGGGGCACAACAAGATTACGGGGATATCCGCCCAACATGAAAAGCATTCTGGAGTTACAGACAATTACCATGTTACCCAGCCTTATATTATATCAGTGGTTGTCTCTCTACAAGTGGCACATAGACCATACACCATCCTGACCCACTCTACTGCTGACATAAGATAACAAAGGAGCCAACACTAAAAAAAACTAGAAATAATAGAACTTCGGTGTTCCTGTGACTTCATCAGGGGAACGGAGGTCACAAAAAGTGGTGAAACGCGTAGGGTACGTCAGAATTGGCGCGCTGCTGCTGGGCTGGTTGTACACAGAGTGGCTTGGAAAGAAAGCGATCAAGATAATATTGTCTAGACAAGGACTAAATGATCGGTATTGAACTGTGTCCAGGCTACTGAACTCCATTCTGTGGTGACTTATGAGGGAGATAAAGTGTTTTTAATGTACATTTTTTTAATCCTGATATATCAATTTGAATTAAACAAACAAAACAGAAAAAAAAAAAGATACCGCACTATACTGCAACCACTCCCCCAGTCTTGCCCTTCTGGCCAGCAAGGAAGGGCCAGAAGGAATCGGAGCAGTGGAGGTTTGCAATATTACTGACTAAGCCCAAGGAACTATAAAAACTTTATATCAGCGCAGTGAATATTTGCTTTTATTTTTGCTAAAGCAAACTTGCCTACTCTCCCAGAATATCTGCGAGACTGCTGAATTTTGGGGAGTTTTCCCGGACTCCAGGAGGAGTAGACCACCTTCTTGGATCTTGTTTGATCTTCTGATGAAGTGGGCAGTCTTGGCCACGAAGATGCGATTCTATGTGAATTGCGTCACCCTGGCCAGTCACCCCCCCCCCCCCCCCCCCAGTTCTTCAAGAGGGAGGTATAAAAAGTAGACAAGTATGAGTTAGAGTTTAACTGAGCTGCTTCTTCCCCTTATTGGAGCACTGATGCTTGGTTACCATTCTAAAATGACCACTGAAAGTTGGAGTGACCACCAGTAGCCGCAAGCTCCGTGCTCGTGGCTTCCTATGGGTCCATGCGATAACACCACCATAGGCTGTGGAGCCCTGGGGACTGCACGCTGAATCCAATGCATCAGTGGCTTCGCCGAGGGGTAAGGGCAGCTCAGGTAAACTTACTGAAAGTTCTCCTGTAACTAAGAAAATGATGATCCTTCCCTAGATCGGTGCCATGTAATGACCGATATGATTAAACACACATCGCTCTCACAACCAATGGAAAATTATTAACTGCTATTTGGATTATATACTGTGCTGTGGCACTGTACACTGTTGTACTGCAGGAGAAATCTTCAGTCTATACGGTCTTCTCACAGCAATGAGAAAATCCATCTTCCAGTATATCTAAGACGGGAGTAACTGAATCATCTCAGCAGCTGTTCAGTGTTTCCAGTCATTTCATTACATTATTTTTAATAGCAGGTCAGAGGGTCTCGTCGTCACGGAAACAGCTTTGTCCTCACATTCGTAAAAACGCGTCTGTCATCTACACATATTTCTTCATACGCAACGTCACTGTGTTTATTACTCAATATAGTGCAAACATGAATGGCATCAAGACGGACATCCTCTTCCTCACGACTACTAAAAACTATTAGATTAATAATAACGATAATAAATTCTATTGCAAAATGCATATATAAATATATTTTTAAATAACAAAATCCGAGCAAGTCAAACATGTTCAACCATGCTCAAGCTTGATGAATTAAAAATGCTAAAATACTATTTATTTAAAATCATAATTTAAATAACTTTTTCCAAAAATTACATTTTAAAGCGAACCACAAATTTCAAACCGTCAAATCAAATAGACGACTATCGAATGGGCAAAATTTGATTAAATCTCATGTCCATTTACCATTTTCAAAACACATCTATCTACTCAATATTGATGATCTATCAAAGTATCACTTGTTGAAAGGTTGTGACAATTTTGTGTTTGAAAGTCATTTTCTACTTTGACTTGTTTTACTTTTAAAAAAAAAAAACCTAGCAGAAACATTACTGGTGCATGTACATCCTGTACTCAAAGGATTGGCCCTTGTCTCTGAAACCAGCCCCTCGGTACGTAAACTGCATGATCTGATGTGATAAGATATAACTACCAAATAACCCAGTGCGAAGAAGGCTCCATTTGTACAACACTTGACGCGTTCTACCATCTGCTAGCAATCTGAAGTCTCTGAAGACAGATGATGGGGGGGGGGGGGGGGGGCGAAAGGCTGCCAGCAGCCATTATAAATACTTATTAATAACGTTTATCAACAGTGACTACTAATCATTACAGAATTCTCAAATGACAGTCTAAATAGAACTCCTAATAACAGCAATTAATATAATGTCCTTCGATTCCAGCTGAAAAGTGCCGCTGAGAAGCAATCATGAGAGTGTGTTTCAGTAAACACTTATTAGTAATAAGACCCTGTACACAGAGTATGGGAGCGTCGGGACTCATTCGTGGCAGCTGATAAAATGTATTGTTTAAATCTTAAAAGGACAAGTAAACTCTTTACTGAGCATTTACAATCATCAAACTTACGGAGAACATTAATCTATTAGAAATAAATGTTTATGCTTCACAATCTCTGCTCAGCATATATTATATTACTTTTCTGCAGTGTTTCTTGTTATCTTCCATCATTCTGGGGCCGTGCAGAACTCTGAATGTGATCGGGTCCAGTTAGAGACCAGCCAGGAACCCACAGGTGATATAAAGATCTATCTGCAGATTTGAACACTTCATGCTGGCGAAGTTCTAGAATTAGTTTTATGTCACTTGAACAATACACAATATTCTAATTTTTATTTGGGAGTGGGAGGTTGTCTCACTGCTGCAGATTTCTTTCCACACAGACCAGAGCATTCCCACATAACAAACATAAAATTTAAAAGCATTAAAAAAAAATAAAAAAATCCCTTTTAAAATATCTCAGCTCGGCAGCTAAATCTGTGATCCCGGTTCACCGGAGATCCCCCTTCCCTCCAACTTTGCGAGAATGATTTACAAAGTTGAAATTTTATAGAACAACAGATGAACTTATTCTGTCCACTGCAGATACATTTGGGATTTTGGGAATATTACGCTAGCCTTATCTGTGTGGAGTTCTAGCCTTATCTGTGTGGAGTTTGTATGTTCTCCAATCAGATTCTAGCTTTCATTTATTTAGCGCATCCTACAAAATGTCTGATTGGTTGCAATAGGCAAAATCTCCACTTTTTCAAACCTACAGTTTAGTAAATATACCCCTTTTTCTTTCCTCTTTACAGTCTGGAACCTATGTCTCTTCTGTCCCTCCCCCTCCTTCCCACCCTGCCTGTACCCCATTTTGCTATCTACCCCCTTCCGTTTTTCTCTGGTATGTTTGCTATTGAGCTTAATTGTTAAGAGTTATTTCCATGCTTTAGATAATGGGTTATCCATTTATGGAGTTTGAAGTGGCAGCTTTGTAATTCTAGGAGGTCTGTGATTGTGGGCTCCAGCTTCACCATCTTCCTACGTTATTTGATTACAAGGAACTTTGCATTTTGTTTGAGAGGATCCCTCTGTGTACTATTTGTACAGACTGTCCTTGTTGTGTGTTCTTTTACTGCTTTGTGCAGCATGTACTTGTATGTTATTTTTTCTTTTGTTGAGGTTTCTGTTATGTTCATTAATAGCCAATAAAGGAATAATAAATAAAATAAATAAAAGAATAAATGCAGACCAGAAAGATCCACATTCAACAGACCATTATACAACATTGGGAAGATTAATGCACTTTAATTGAAAATTTTCTATTCCAGGTATAATAAAACAACATTAAGCTTTACATCATATCCCACCAAATAACTTTAATTTCATGCAGCAACTTTATAACGTATGATGTCCAAAACATTGCAATATACAGCATGCTGGTAATGGGCCGGCTACAGAGCCAATCGGGGGTTCAGCGGGCCGGCTACAGAGCCAATCGGGGGTTCAGCGGGCCGGCTTCAGAGCCAATCGGTGGTTCAGCGGGCCGGCTTCAGAGCCAATCCCGGGTTCAGCGGGCCGGCTTCAGAGCCAATCCGGGGTTCAGCGGGCCGGCTTCAGAGCCAATCCCGGGTTCAGCGGGCCGGCTTCAGAGCCAATCCGGGGTTCAGCGGGCCGGCTTCAGAGCCAATCCGGGGTTCAGCGGGCCGGCTTCAGAGCCAATCCGGGGTTCAGCGGGCCGGCTTCAGAGCCAATCCGGGGTTCAGCGGGCCGGCTTCAGAGCCAATCCGGGGTTCAGCGGGCCAGCTTCAGAGCCAATCGGGGGTTCAGCGGGCTGGCTTCAGAGCCAATCGGGGGTTCAGCGGGCTGGCTTCAGAGCCAATCGGGGGTTCAGCGGGCTGGCTTCAGAGCCAATCGGGGGTTTAGCGGGCCGGCTACAGAACCAAATTAAGTTTAATTTTATAAGGGACAAAGTGAGCTTCATGCTGGCTATAGAAAGCATTAGGTTAATTAAAAATCCAAAATGAGCATTAAATTAGACTGAGGTTAATGATCTTCCACCACACGATTATTTTACACACATTTCTTGCATTATACAGAAGGAAAGTTTTTGATCTTTAATCAACCCTACAAAAAGTGAAAATTAGCTGCTTCTTATGCACAAGGTATTAATGCCTAGATAATTGATTCTATTTTGGGGGACTAATTAAATTTTATTTGGAACTGAATTATATTTGCAAACAGGTAATAAATTATCACAAACACTGAATAGACAGATTCCTGTGGGGCAAAATATCAACTGTACCCAGAATAACCTTTACCAGCCAAGATCGCAGAGCAGCAATCACTAAATGAGACCGGTAGTTAAAGGGAATATAACAGCAGCGCTTTGTATAATGAAGAATTTATGCTTAAAAAAGAACCTCAGTTGTTTTGCATAGACAGAAATCTGCATAATTTGTTTTCTTTTTGGAATAAAATACTCCACATTTTAGTTCTGGGACTGGGGCTAACTGTGGAGAGCCACAAGATGACCAGGTCTGCTATGGAGTAACATTAATCCCAACAGCACAGGTAGGTCAGCTTATACGTATAAGGTGATCCCAACAGGACTTAAAGCTTGTTCCAGGATCCACTGTTCGCAAGTAACGAGCTCCTTGTAAAAAAGAACAAATGAAATAAAGTAAACTTTATAACAAACTGTACAAATAAGTATATTGGGCTCCTTCAACATAAAGTCAGAGAGGAGAGATTAGCAATCATGGAGCATAGAATAGAAAAGTTACCAAGCATGTAACGTCAGGTTAGGTACGTCAGGTTAGGTACGTCAGGTTAGGTACGCCAGGTTAGGTACGCCAGGTTAGGTACGCCAGGTTAGGTACGTCACTGAGAAAACAGCATTCAATGCATGAAATTAGTCAACGGCCATTGCCCTGCCTTTGTAGGTATATACAGTCACCCACAATGGATGTAGACTTATGATTTATATATAAGGTTATTACTGATCACTACTATTCATTCCCAGAGAGTTGGTACACCTGGGATCAGCCAATTGCAGAACTTTGTTTTAAGCAGACTCTACACTAGTTATTTTGGGCAACAGGTGGCCCCCTGGCAGAGCAGCTCCCCCTCTTTTGTCATCTTCTAGTGATTCCCAGGTCAGAGAGAGGCGCAGTGCACTTGAATAGAATATATAGCAGGTCAGTGTGCGATTGGCTTGGCAGCCACAGATAACACAACTATTGGAGCTGTGTGACCACTTCATGATGGTGCTCAATGGTTATATTTACAGGTACATAGCCAGCCAATGTTCATTGATACATTCTCATAAGGGATCTCAAGGTCAACTTCTTCAAATATCTATATTCAAATAGCTGGTATGGATAGATAAATTCCTATAAGTCCACACACCGTCATGGGGTCTCTCTACTGACCGTCCGAGAATACGCTCGTGCACATATAACACACTCCTTAAGGCCGCATTACACTAACAAATTCACTTTATTGTTCTACACAATCATCATCATTTATTTATTTATATAGCGCCACTAATTCGCAGCGCTGGACAGAGAACTCACTCACATCAGTCCCTGCCCCATTGGAGCTTACAGTCTAAATTCCTTAACATACATACACAGACAGACAGACAGACGCACAGACTGGGGTCAGTTTGTTAGCAGCCAATTACCTACCAGTATGTTTTTGGAGTGTGGGAGGAAACCGGAGCACCTGGAGGAAACCCACGGAAACACGGGGAGAACAAACTCCACACAGAAAAAGGCCATGGTTGGGAATCAAACTCATGACCCCAGTGCTGTAAGGCAGAAGTGCTAATCACTAAGCCACCGTTCTGCCCAATATTCATCTCTCTATAGAAACAGAATATAATGGCAAACATGATAACTGAAACAAAAAAAGTTCATTTTTTTTATTATGATCTACATGTCACTGTGTTCTGTATCATTACCACTGTTTGAAACAGCAGTCTCTATTTTAAGCCACACGGCCTATATAAAGTCAACACATCAATTATACATGCTGCATAAGTTCTCTGCAATTGGTTTCCATGCCTGCTACATGTCAGCAGTTTCTTTACTATGCAGCCTACATGCACAATGACACGTGTGTATTTAATAGAAGTCTACAAGGAATTTGTGACTTATACAGGCGTCACTGTTCCGCTGTGAATGTGATACAACGAGGAAGTTACTCCCCCAGTCTGGCTGACGTGAATATTTGTTCACCGACGTGAGCCAGGCATAAGGAGGTTACAGTGATATTGTCTAGATACACATGGATCACCTACTTCCTAAACTGCCCCCCTGACACTTCACAAGACTAACAACTTACTTGCAAGTCTCTTTACGTAAGTAAGAGAAGGATATAAGATAGAAAACCCCCCGATGTCACGTACACTTGTCATAAAACCATATCGCTTACTTGGGAGGAGGACATCCAAAGCATCTTAACATTAGGGGTCAGCTGGATCTTCCATTTTGATGGTGGAAGGGGTTGTGGTTTCTGAAGCCCTAGGTGTCCCTACTCCTCCAAACACTCACTGGTTTCCGTACTCCCCAGTGGCACCCGTTTACCACTGCTGTGCGGAGCAGCATCGGAACGGGCCACACCTCCCACCTTTCTGAGCGACGAGACAAAGATATCTGTGGCCGGGACTGTGGAAGAAAACCCTCAAATCGAGAATGTCCGGTCTATAACCGGACAAGTAGGGTGAATCGCCAGTGAATTAACATTTTCAATTTTAATGCGTTAAAATTTGATTGAATATACTATGTAAGTTGACCTGTTGCCCTTGTTTTATTAAAGCATGTCACATTATTAATACAATGGACTTGTGGGTTCAATCCCTAGTAATTTCTGCACGGCTCCTATTTTTTGCTTGTTCGGTTCTAGCTATTACTTCAATCTTCAAATCAAAAAAAGTCTTTCAAAAAGTAGACATATTCTACATACAATATCCTCTTAAAACAAGAGAATTTCCCTTAACCATTCACTTACTGGACGATTCACCCTGGTCACAGATCCACTAAACGTCAAAATTGACATATTCCGATATGCGGAATGATGCCGAAAAACATTGCTCAGAGTTGAACTGATATTCCAGTGCACCTCTGTTAAGAAGTAAAGCATTAATATCCTACACCCTTCCTTTGCAGACAGTTGGGAGGTATGCATCCTATATCTTTAGGTGTGCAAGTGTGGCTAGCTGTCAATCAATCTGTGTCTGCTCAGTCAGAGAAGCACCTCCCACCCAACATGGCAACCTGCTACAAAAGAGTTAATGATGCGAAGGACATATTTAGTTAAGTATCCAAGTACTCCACTTATTTTATGTACATGATTAAGCCAAGTAATACGCTACCTTTGTTATAAATTCCAAACAGTGGCTTTGGTTAGCTTTTTAATTCTGCTAAATAAATTGAATTTACATGCAATCACTATTGGAGTACTCAAACAGAGATCTTTTGATTTCTCTGTTGAAAAATAAAAAAACACATCTCTTGCAGCAGGAAGTGATTATTCACAAGTAGCGTTTTATTTCATGTCATTATCCCTAAATGAACAAGGCTTCAGAAACAGAAAGACATTCCTTTGCTAATGACTTGCACAATCAGGAAGAAGACGGGTGACAGGCAGCCAATTGTGTTACTGGGTTACAGCAACATTACTAAGGCAACGTCTGGATGACTCATCCCTGCCGGTACGTCCTAGAGGCTTGGGAGTCAGGAATGTACGGATTGCTTCAACGCTGTTTATCGGAGACATTGATACAGACTCCAGCTGATCGTCTCAGTCTTGATAGTTCCTGATCTGTGAAATGCTGAACAGTCTCAATCTTTTTTAGTATCCGTACTCTTTATTCACATAGCACCAACACAATAATAAGTAGTACAGTAAAGCAATAAAATTGAAAGAATAATAAGGTGTGAGAGCCCTTTGTTACAGGAGATGAGGGCACAATGACACCGGTAATAATGGTAATAATGAAGTATGATGCAGCCCCATAGTTATTCTCTATGCAGAAAGGTAGCGCGTGGCGGAGAAGACTGCCCACAATTCATAAGCAACAAGGGCTGCTCCGATTTATAGGTGCACTTGGGGGTATGGCCACTACCAGCAGAGGGAGATGTTGGAGAATGTACCACCAAGGGCACTGAAGTATGAAGCGTCAGTCACGGCAGCATGAATGCGATCACTCTGCTGTTTCCTGGAAGGGCGCAATAATAAATCTAACACAAACTCCAGAAAAGTAGAAGAGAGAACAACAGGAATATCTAGCCAATTACAGCAGCACACCATCCAATGAGCAACCACTAGTGAATGCAGAGTTATGATCCGGGGTACAAGACACATGTGCTGGGCTCTCTGCATTCAATACAACTGTATCCCCGGGGCGGCTTTTTGTCACATTACCATTATTATTATCTTTAATTTGTATGGGACCATAGATTCTTTAGGCCCTACCTTCTGCTGTGCAGAATCATGAATAATTATTATATAGCAGGGGGCGGAGGCCTGCACTTGTCACCTGACCTCCCTTCCAGGATCTCCCAGAGCAGAGGGTCTAAAATTTGGCACAGTATGCTTATTACAGGGCAATGCAATAAGATCGCTCTGCCTTGTCATATAGAGGAGCACAGCAGGAAGCTCACAAGGATGAAGCCAGTTATTTAGCCAAAATTACTGAAATTCAATAGGGATGATGCTGTATTACTTAAGAGGAAAAATGAAATAAAAGTTTTTTAAAAAGTTACTTTAGCCGTAAGCCATAATGTATAAAAAATATAAAATTATTAAAAAACCATTAGGAACGAGTGATGTCTAGTGTGCAAAACACTGCATACCCCTCTAAAGTCATGGGGCCGCCAGCACATAGTCAAGTTCCACTCATCAGTACATCGCGTGCAAGAGTCTTTATATAGAACCACAACTTCGCTAGAAATCTCAGACTTTTAATTAAATCCTCAGACATTACACCACAATAGGTCGGTATAATTACCGTGCGCTCTGAGCAAAGCCTCTGCGGTGAAGAGCGGAGCCTGGAGCATGTCAGCCGTCTCCACAATCAGCATGTCCTTTAGACGCCGCAGATCCTGAGGACGCAGTCCTTCGTACGGCTGCAGATAAGGAACAAAAAAAAACATTAAGTAGTGTGAAGTGTATGGTTAAAAGGTTTAAACAGTCAAGGACTTTAAAAAAAAAACAAACAAACATTAATAGTACAGTCAGAGTAAAACCTTATTGCAATGTAATTATTAAAACAAAACATTCTTGAGAAAAAGCAGCTATAAAACGTGCCTCCTCTCTGTCTAGCACTACCTTAGGTATTATTGAAAATTGCAGATGAGGTGGGATTGAAGACATACTTGCTTACTTTTTGTACCATCCCTCCAGGACCTCAAGGCCCCCTCCCCAGCTGTGGAACAATGCGACTAGCAGAGACGTCATGACGCAATTTGCAGGGAAATCGAGTCATCAAGGCAAACCCCACCCACTTGAGAAAGAAGTGATACAGGAGGGGGGCCTACTCTGCCGGGAGTCTGGGGGGGAGAGAGTAGTCTAAAGATCATGTGAAATGAACGTCATGTGATCTGACAGACTTCCTACATGTTTGATGAGGTCACAAGATGCGTCTCAGGTGCACGGTGAGCATGCTCTGCCAGTACATGGGCTCTTCCCACTCTATGAATATTTATACCTACCCAGAAGAGGGCAGACATGTAAAATAAGTCAAAATGTACAACTGTAATACAAAGCAAATGTAACATACTTTATGGTAAAATAGTCGCTGTTCAGATATCTGCTCAATGTGCAGTTGTATGTAGGTAACTTTATTCTTATTAATATGGAACAACAGGGGCAAACGCAGGATTTGTAGAGGGGGGTTTCCACAACACGCCGCCAGTGGGCGTGACCAGCATGCATGGGGGCGTGGCTATAATATTAGACAGTGCTTGGCTGGTCTCCAACTCTTCCTATCCCTATAATATACATGGACAATGCTGCGTGGACTACTGTTAGGTGCACGCAGCTCTCCCTTTTCAAGCAGAGCTGTGTGAAGTGGGAGGAGGGTCCAGCCACCTCAATTATACAGTGCCCAACCTTGGAGGGGGGTTCCTGGCACTAGGAAAGCCCCCTCCCCTCGGTTTGCCTATGGGACAGGTTAGTAATTGGCTGCCTTACTTGTGTATAGGCGACAGATGCACAGTATAAACAGTAACACTACCAGTAGTGTCATCTAATGGCAACGTGTGAGTAATTTACCAATTTCAGACAATTTCCGTCTTTCTCAGAGACTTAATGCTTTCACACATAGGGGCAGATTCAATTACTGTTACTACAGTAATTTCTCTGCTGATTTATGCTCACCGCTCTATGAATCCCACGGTTAATTAAATCTGCCCCATAGACTGATCTGACCATCCCAAAATTCCTTACAGAAGTTATAGCCACGGAAGTGTACCCACTGCTGACACACAGCGAAGGCAGCCATTTTGTGGGTGATATATGACTACCATCACCAGCGATGAAGTCCAGGATGCCTCCATGTTGTCTCAGACTCAGCGTACAAAATGGCGACATCCATTGCGAGTAAAATGCCCTTTAGAAGTTAATTGCTAAGATATTTACCACACAAAGTCAAGAAATTGATGGGATAGGCATGTTTTTGGGACCTTTCCAGCTGTTTAATGTAATTAAATCCCATTCATTTAATTTATACAGTCCAGTATATAGTATCTCATCCATCACGTGAGTCTGTGACATTTATTAAAGGTCAGGATTTATTTTCTGGTTTGTCACTTAGATATTTTATTAGCTTAGTCGGAACGGAATCTATTGTGTGTGCTTTTCTGGATGTATATTAGAAACAGCCGCTAAGACTGGATGGTGACGTGGGCTCCGTGTACAATGCAGGAACTGACTACCTGCTAAACGCTGCTTTATTTATGCAGCAGTGGATTGAGTTTTCATGCAATACTTTCATACCTTTAAATAGTGATTCAGTCACTGCTGCGGTTATGCTGTTATCAGCAAAATCTTAATTAATCCTGTATTTTGCCTTTGGCTCTTTGTGGTATAAATTGATTATTTTGCAGTTTGTGCCATTTTTATACGGTATATTTTCTACATCCTTGTCCACTGCCTTACTGAAGTCCTATCAGGTGCTGTCCATGCCACCCACAAACCTCCTTACAAGAAATGATTACTTAGACCTGTGACCGTAAGCTGCATTTTCTCATTTCATTTGTGGAGCGGAGACAAGAAAGAATAATCGTGAAACAATCCTTGTTTTATACTCTACCTCTTACAAACAAGGTAGTTTCCAGCTCAACTTGATTGTCTAATTCAGTGCTTTCCAGGACTCCTATATCTTACAATATATGTCCCAGGGTCAAATGCTAATTAAACATATATTTGCATACAGTAGGTTTTATTGAGGTGGTCTAGAATTGTGGGGCTACAAATAAGCCTGGGGGAAGGGGGAGGGTCGCTGAGCTGACTGTTTATCTTTGGAGCTTACAGTCTAAATTCCCTAACATACACACAGACAGACACAGAGAGAAAAACTAAGGTCAATTTACCGACGAGTATGTTTTTGGAGAGTGGGAGAAAACGGAGCACCCGAAAGAAATCCACGCAAACACGGGGAGAACATACAAACTCCACACAGATAAGGCCATGGTCGGGAATATAACTCATGACCCCAGTGCTGTGAGGCAGAAGTACTAAACACTGAGCCACCGTGCTGCCTATCAGAGCATGTATTATCTGTCGGAAGGGAATGCTAGCCTGCTAGCAATATAATAATCTTCCAGCACTATTCAAATAATAATCTGTGGGCTTGTTTTGTTCTCTCATATATCTCTATCTATCTATATATATATATATATATATATATTATTTATGACTGCACCAGAAGACCACCATGGACAGATGGTAATTGCAATGTAACAAGGAGACAAGTATTCTTGTATACAGAGACACTTCCCCATGACCACATTCGGTCATGTATGTTTCACAGCACTGTACTAAAATGTATAATAGAACTTCTTCTCCTTATATTAATCATATGAACCTGCACTTGTTTATTGTCCGCACGCTGAAATGAAACAAAAAACCATTGCTCCTTATCAGCACCTGGTGGTGGCGCCATCGGACGACAGTCGGGATGGATGGGGACGTTCGGAGTTCTACGTGTGCAGATCACTATGGCGGAAACAGGACACCGCATCTATCACACTCATGGTCTAAATGAGCCATGTAACGGCTTGTCGGATGCACCTCATTTCTCTTCGCTCTCAAGACAAGTGCCAAGAGCTAGTAAAGGGGGTTTTGCAACAATTGGGGAGGGGGGCAGTTCACGTGTTTAGGCAGTCATTGCTTGCTTAATGTAGCAGTGTCAGTGCTACTTTGACCGGTGACCGCTGTTTATGTAACAAAATATGAGAGCAGAAGGAGGATTTAAGGGGGAAAAATTACCACTTATTCCTGATTTGACGAGTGTCGTGGCCACCCAATTAGAAGCCTGCTGCCATTTCTACCCGAGTCTTGCCTAAAGGTTTAAAAGAAGCTTCCACTAGGAAACCAGGTCCCCGGAGAAGGACCGCCAATGACGTAGGAGTGCGATGAAGAGCGGTTGTATACAATCTCCCCCAATGGTGAGATTCAACAGCACACATAGCCCCTCTCTCTGTGGCAGGACAGGGGGTAGGTACATTTATAAGCACAGCTTACCTCTCTCTTGTCTAATGCAGCATACTCCGCCTCAATGTCATCTGCCTCCGGGTCCCGTGAGAACACCATCTGAGACTCCAGCTTGAGCGCCAGCTCTTTATGGCGCTGTTTCTCAGCGCAGTCGCACGGCGTGTCCTTATTGTCATTTTCAGCAAAGAGGCTGCTTCCATTTTTCACAAGTAGCTGCGGGGAAAACAAAATCTAAATATATTTACTGCTTTTCCTAAAATTATTCTGAAGCGATAATTTAAAAAAAAAAAAAAAATCACACAAACAAGTGTACAGCAACGGGTAAGATTTGGCTGAAACGTACAAATACAGATTTACTCATTCAATTTGTAACTAGCAAAAGATGCAAGAGGTGGGACAATTCGCTGCAGGAACAGAGACAACGGACCCCCTATGCACTCATATGTCAGCCAGCAGAAAGGACCTAGGGCCTAATTCATTAAGGATCTTAACTTAAGAAACTTCTTATTTCAGTCTCCTGGACAAAACCATGTTACAATGCAAGGGGTGCAAATTAGTATTCTGTTTTGCACATAAGTTAAATACTGACTGTTTTTTCATGTAGCACACAAATATCAACTTTAAATTTCAGTGTACAAATAAGCTATTTTGTATTTGTTCGCTACATGAAAAAACAGTCAGTATTTAACTTATGTGCAAAACAGAATACTAATTTGCACCCCTTGCATTGTAACATGGTTTTGTCCAGGAGACTGAAATAAGAAGTTTCTCAAGTTAAGAGCCTTAATGAATTAGGCCCCTAGTGCTTGCATTAAGCAATCATGCAGCTCTCTCTGCTTAAACATGGACCCCCCCACTCCCCCCCAGGGGGCTGTGCTGCACTTCTGGCCAATTTAGCTTTTCAAATTTAAAATGTGTATGTGTCCGAATGTTGCCTCTCTTATGTTTAAGAGTTATGACCATTCTGTTTGCAGACATCTTGGTGTTAAATTAGGTAGTTTAGTGCAAGGGGGATTTGTTACTTCAAGTGAATCTGCCACCATAAATATTTCTGTGTTAAGTGTACATGACAGATGTATTTCCCCTCGTCTTTGCTTGCAGCTAAAATATAAAGTCACTGATATTCTATGCATTGAAAAGACGGATTCAGCAAACATTTTAGCAGTTTGAAAATAATTCTGCCCTATGTGAATACAGTGATTAAGAACGGGGGAAAAAAAATAAAAAAAAGTATAATTTTTGGGATCTGTGTATGGTAAAATAATATTACCTGAAAATAGTATTCTAAGCTCAAATGAGCAGGACATGATGATGTCTGAAACACTGTGTGTACATCAGCACTGCTACATAAAATAGTAAAGCGTATAATAACTTATCCAAGGTATGTGTGTGTGTCAGCAAAAGCTCTATTAAATATTAAGCTAGCTGTGTCTCCTGGGAGTAGCAGACAACCCTGTTATCTATGTACATTTGTGGAGAGGGTCGAGGATCCCCCCAAATTAAGATTTGGATAGGCTGATTATGGATACTTTGGTTATGTTGACATCTAGAATACATTGAATCGACCCCGTCTTGTATAAGGAGTTCTCAACATCAGTAGTCCTGACCTTTGTGTCCCAGTTTAAAATAAAACAAAGTGTTATTGTGTCTTCCTTCTGACACATCAAGATAGACAGGTCCCACACATCATGTTCTAGATGTGTATATGTGTCTTATACGAGGTTGAAACTTGTTTATAAAATTCGGTAAATAAAAACTTAAAATGAATCAAATAAATCTAGACACTCGGGGGCAGGTTTAAGAGTTGAACACAAATTCTGTGTACATGCAATTGTTTATCTGCACACTTGCATCTTACTCAAAATACAGACATGTAAACGCATCTTAAATATAGCACACAGATGCGTTGTTGCAATACACATACTTTGCACCTGGCTCGTACAGGGGTACCATTTATGCTTCATAAGTAACGTTTTCAAACATTAAGTGAAAAAAATACTGGCACAAGTTATGTGCAGTGTGACGACCTTGGTGTGAGAGAGACAATTACTATGTGTGACTGCTCTTGTATTCACCTCTAAATCAGCTACTCAAGGAGTAATGTAGTCAACAACAATGAAGTTCGGGTACAGTAGCCGGCTGTGATCCCCCCAGAGTGACCAGAAAGCTATATGTAAAAATCTTATTGCTGCCCCCTTAAATTCTAAGTTGACCTCACACACGTAATTATGGAGGTCGTAGGTGGACAGAACAATTTCAATTTGACTGGACTGCTCCCCAGCCAGCAGTCCGGAGCGCTGCTCCCCAGCCCCAGCCAGCAGTCCAGAGCGCTGCTCCCCAGCCCCAGCCAGCAGTCCGGAGCGCTGCTCCCCAGCCCCAGCCAGCAGTCCGGAGCGCTGCTCCCCAGCCCCAGCCAGCAGTCCGGAGCGCTGCTCCCCAGCCCCAGCCAGCAGTCATCATCATCATCATCATCATTTATTTATATAGCGCCACTAATTCCGCAGCGCTGTACAGAGAACTCATTCACATCAGTCCCTGCCCCATTGGAGCTCACAGTCTAAATTCCCTACTATAGACACACACTCACACACACAGACAGACAGAGAGGGAGAGACTAGGGTCAATTTTTTTATTTTTTATTGCAGCCAATTAACCTACCAGTATGTTTTTGGAGTGTGGGAGGAAACCGGAGCACCCGGAGGAAACCCACGCAGACACAGGGAGAACATACAAACTCCACACAGATAAGGCCATGGTCGGGAATTGAACTCATGACCCCCAATGCTGTGAGGCAGACGTGCTAACCACTACGCCACTGTGCTGCCCAGTCCGGAGCGCTGCTCCCCAGCCCCAGCCAGCAGTCCGGAGCGCTGCTCCCCAGCCCCAGCCAGCAGTCCGGAGCGCTGCTCCCCAGCCCCAGCCAGCAGTCCGGAGCGCTGCTCCCCAGCCCCAGCCAGCAGTCCGGAGCGCTGCTCCCCAGCCCCAGCCAGCAGTCCGGAGCGCTGCTCCCCAGCCCCAGCCAGCAGTCCGGAGCGCTGCTCCCCAGCCCCAGCCAGCAGTCCGGAGCGCTGCTCCCCAGCCCCAGCCCGGAGCGCTGCTCCCCAGCCCCAGCCAGCAGTCCGGAGCGCTGCTCCCCAGCCCCAGCCAGCAGTCCGGAGAGCTGCTCCCCAGCCCCAGCCAGCAGTCCGGAGAGCTGCTCCCCAGCCCCAGCCAGCAGTCCGGAGAGCTGCTCCCCAGCCCCAGCCAGCAGTCCGGAGCGCTGCTCCCCAGCCCCAGCCAGCAGTCCGGAGAGCTGCTCCCCAGCCCCAGCCAGCAGTCCGGAGCGCTGCTCCCCAGCCCCAGCCAGCAGTCAGGTCATTTACCTCTACACAAGTTTTCATCCCTGAGGCAGCGGCATAGTGCAAGGGTGTATTCTTCTTGTTGTCTGTGGCGTCAAGTGCGGCTCTCTCATACTCCCCATGGTCAAGCTTTGCTCCTTTCCACTCTAATATCATCCGCAAACATTCAGACCTCCTGCGATCATCATCTGCAAGTCTGGGCAAGCGATGGTCTAGAGCACCTTCGGAGATCATTATGTGAAATCCCATACAAAGCAAGTGCATAGAACTCTCATTGTGAATGTTTCGTTTGTTTGGATTGCCATCCCTTCCAAAGAGAAATGCCCTGCAGTAAGAGGAAAGACAGAACAAACATCAGGGAACATTATTTAAAATATAAAGCCTCTAGGCAAAAGTAATTACAACCAGAGCAAAGAAAGAAAAAACAGATTGGATGTTGAACTTTGATTCATACAGGGGTGCGTTTCACCTCACAGACTTCCTGCACCAGTGTGACAAAAGCTTCACATTACTAATCTGTGCTGTTGGGGGTCCTGCTCTTCCTACTATCTAACTCTCAGTCAGTGGCTTCCTGCTTCACTCCAATACAACACTGCCTCTGTCATGCTCTGCACCTCATGACAATCCCTAGATCACTAGCAGTCCTGTCCTCACCAACATAATCACACTATTGGACAGATCGCTGCCTCGCACAATATCATTGCTCTCAATAATACACTGTGCTGACAATTCTAATGATCTGACTGGTTAATGAATGAGATAAATACGGGTAAACATGACATAATTTATCATGTATATTAAAAGGGGCAGAAACCACAGTCTAACATCTTAAAATATATAGATGACATTGATTAAAAAGAATATACTGCATCACAGTTAAAAATTTGTTACGCTCACATTTAAGTCGATGTTGAGAGTTTTTCCCATTATTATAATTTAAACACTGTTAATACAGTCAAGCCCAGTGGTCGAAGTAAATTTAGAAGTGAAAGCCGTAGGAGAAGTTGCGGTATGACATACCACCATATACCAGTCCACTTCCACCACTCGTCAAGATCCAATTTACATTCCCTTTGCATAGCTTTTATTCTAAAACCCTTCAGAATCTTCACCCTTTTTTTTTCACACTCCCTTCATTCCGTAATGCAATACAAAGGGCCCGTATCCATGATACTACTTATTCCTGCCTCTTACACTGCAACGTTTTGCAGACACAGTATTTTGAACTGTTCTAGAGTAGTAAAGTAGTTTTTCCCTGTGAATTACTGGACCTGTTGAGTACACGACCTCATCTTTTACCAAAATAACTATACATACCGTATACGTGACTGAATGCTTGTTCAGATTACAATAAGTTAAGTTTTTCCCTCAACCTATTTTACTGTACAGATGAACTCTCCCAAATGTACACATTTTACACGATGGAACAAACAGTTTAACACAATATACCAATGTGGTCAATTAAAAATTGAATACTCAAAGAATATACAAAATAGGTCAATATAATTAAATCCCCATATGGTGTAAATACAAAACTGAACCTCCAGAATATAGTCCGACTCTCAGGCTTATTTCTGGATGTAAAGTAAGGTTGTGTGTTTTCCTGTTCGTCTCCCCAGAAGGTGACGTCTGCGTATGGATGTCCCTATTGTCATCACTGTCTTTAAGTGACAGCGACCATGATCACTCCTTTACTCCATAGAGACTAATGATGCCTATGCAAGTATCTGTCTCCCCGTTATTCCCATCAAAAATAGAATTAAGGAGATATAAAAAGGTCCGTTGCCTAATACAAAACCAGACTTGTATGACAAAGATAAAGGTGTAATCATCTAAAGAAATTAGATAAAGGCTTTTTTTTTTATCTCTTTTATACTGTAGGAGAACATTATGTCACCCCCTAGGCAGAGGGTGAAATAATGAGGCAGGCATTTTGGTGAAAAACGGACGACCCCTCTCCCCTATAGTCCTCTCTTCACTAGTTTACAATTAGTCCCACAAGAGAAGAGCAGAGAAGAGAACCTGATTTCCTGGGTTTTTGGTCCTCCTATAGTATTGTGCATGTAAAGAATTTACCAATAAGTACATAATAAAATAACCCATTATTATTAGAACTACTTGCAGTAGTGGGACACAGACAATGGGATGTCCTGAAACCACAATCAATGGGGAAGGTGGGATGTCTATAAAGTAGCAGGCACATGGAGAACTTTCCAGCTAGAAGAAACATCTGGATCGGCAATAACACTCAGCTTGTAGAGCAAATTTGCAGGGGGGTGACCAGGTGGCAGCTTTGCAGATAATCTGTACAGCACCACCTAAGAGGGACCAAACGGACGTTTAAATATGGTGGAAGGTCAACTGGGACGAGAGGGGAGGGGTGAACATGTTCCCACTGATGCTCTTTAATGGCCACATAAAGTCCCATCATCAGAACCCCTGAGCCTCTTAAAGTTGAGACACAAAAAGCTAAGACTATATCTACGAGACACTACATCATCTATGTTATGAAGCAAGGAGGCTTGCAATAAAATAATTTACCTCTGGAATGAGAGCCAGCTCTAAGGGTGCAGAAATTTGCACCCTAATGGACATCAAGGTGAGTCCTTATTTGAGACCCTCCAGGCAAAACAGGAAAGGTCAATCAGACTGGCCTACCAGAACATTGTGGTCCAATCTCTATGACATAGCCTAAGATGATGGAGAGACCACTCATCTTCCTCAAATGGGAACCCAAGGGTTCACAAATGGAACCCTTGGGTTGAAGATCTCCAATATAGCCAGAACACATCACACTGCCCATTCACAGGATTCTATATGGCCTTGATGGTTCAAGAAAGTCACAATAATGGTACTGGCAGTCTGGACCCGTGTCACCTGGTCTTTGATATGTCCAGACATTCATGGCCAAATAAATGTTGATTGGTAGGTAGGACTCCCTAGAACATCAAATCCCTTATAGTGGATGGTGAAGGTATATCACCACACAAACCCCAAAGGCTGGCATTCATATTGACCACCCGTCTAACAGAAACTAAGAAGAGTCTCTCCAACAACAGATGAGATAGATCAATTCCACCACCCCAGGGAGGCAACCAATCTAGCAGACAGCTGGATGAGGCACTTAAGAGATTTGTTCTACCGGTGGAGAAGTTAACAATTGTAATCGCACTTAGGAGGGGAGAGATCAGTCCCCGGAAATAGTGAATCTTGTACTATGTAAGGAAAATGTGATGAGTCACTGCTTATCTGGTAGGAAGACATGCAGATGCCCGAGTATTTGGTGTTAACCAGTTTGGAAGTTAAAAAGGGGTTATTCCTAGATTGTGTTGGCCCTGATGTCACTTAAAAATCTGATCCCGGGGCGGCTGGCTGAGATGAAAGGTAGTCTTGCTAAAAAAAAATATAAAAAATACCTCAGGTCTGAAATGGGTAAATTTGGTTAGTCCTGGCGTCAGATCACCAGGTGTCTCTGGACAAATTGTGGCTACCACTCAGTCCTCCCGGCTCACAACACGGCAGTGATCGGGATGGAAAGATGATCTACTCCTTACCCTAGGGGACAGAGGATCCACTAGTCCTGCGGCTACAGAGGTGGGGTCCAAACGACCCACATGCCAGGAGCAGGTGGAAGGAGGGAATGTAATCTGACATTTGTCTGGTTTGTTATTTTAAAGAGTACTTTTTATTTAGTAGATACAGTATTGGGACTGTCAATGATATTTATAAAGAGATTAGCATTTAAATGCAGTATTAAGGTCTGAAAACAAATCTAAGAGTTTTTAATATCTTTCTCAGACTTTCTGCTCCAGCAGCCCACAGAGATCGTATAGAATGTAACAGGAATGACAGTAACACTATGGTTTGTGTCTCTATCCATCAATGCCTTGGATTAAAAGACCATAGATTAAGAAAAACACAAATCTAGCAAAGTCACCGGACAGCTAAGTTTATCATAAATTAGGAATATATAAAGGAAAGCTTGAATATGTTTATTCTCTTCATTGTAATTAAGAAAACCAAGCTACATGCACTTTAATACAGTACTTTAATACGGTTGCATGCTGGATGAAATTCAACAATACTATTTAAACGTACAGTTGCGAGGGATTTTGCTAAGAGTTAGATTTCCCATTAGACAATCAAATCACAATATAAAAAGCACTTATTTGTTAACCTTGGGCAAACGTGCCATTTTTAATTAATCTTATTTGCACTGATTGTCTCTTAAAACCCCAAAGCAATATTATACCGGCAAACAGAAACCATGCCATCAAATTGGAAGCACAGTATCTCAGCAATGTCCCCTATTCTAATAAAGAACACAATAAGCTAAGATAAATACATTTTCATTTAGTGTTAAGCCATCATCAGGGTACATGGTTTGTTAGTTTAGCAAATTAAAAAAAAAAATATATAGATGTATTGTGTCCAATTACTGATTTTATGTTTTACACTTAGTGATGTTATTGTGTCTAAAGGCTCCATTCAATTTACCTGGCCATAAATAGCCAGCAAATCCTTGTATTCTGGAGATAGAGAACACGTGTTTATACTGATCTAAGCTCAGTCTTCTATACTGTCCGTCCAAATGTCAGAACTAGAGAAAACAAAAAAGACTGTAAAACATCAGCTGAGAAACGTATTACTTCTCTATCCTATGCCAATTTGGGGCACTTTAGAAGCCAACGCTTGTATGAATGAGTTGCTAATTCCTAGGTAACTGAAATATAAACTGCAGATTGGTGTATTCATGGATTGGGAAATTACCAGGGATGACACACGTGTTACATTTCACTATTTGATGGTTTGTTTTGTCCTTTATCAGATCATCTGCACTGTCTTAAAGCTGCAAAGGGTGTATTTTACTTGCCTAATGCACATCATCATCATCATCATCATCATTTATTTATATAGCACCACTAATTCCAAAGCGCTGTACAGAGAACTCACTCACATCAGTCCCTGCCCCATTGGAGCTTACAGTCTAAATTCCCTAACATACACACACCAAGAGAGACGAAGGTCAATTTGATAGCAGCCAATGAACCTTTCAGTATGTTTTTGGAGTGTGGGAGGAAACCGGAGCACCCAGAGGAAAAACACGCAAACACGGGGAGAACATACAAACTACACACAGATAAGGCCATGGTCAAGAGTTGATCTCATAACCCCAGTGCTGTGAGGCAGAAGTGCTAACCACTACGCCATCGTGCTGCCCATATGTCACCATTCTCTCCCTATAGCACCGCACTTTCCATCTGCCCCCATCAGCTTTTCTTCTGCCATGTGCCCCAATCTGCTCCCTGCAGCCCCTTATCCCACAATTCTCACTCTCCATTTCTTCTCTTCTTATATGCCTCGATTCTCTCCCTCCAGCTTTCTAGCTACCCAATTCTCTCCATGCAGCCAATCTCCTTTTACATGTTCTTAGCTTCTCCTTCTTGGCCCTTTATTTTCACCTGTCCCTTTGTATCCATTTAGCTCCTACCTTATCTGCATCAATTTTCATTATCCAGCCATTGAACCTCTATTAATTCCCTGCTGTCCCTCTTTTTCCAGCCACTGCCCCATTCTGCCACTCGGTTCCACTCCGCCTGCATACTGTCCCCTCCAGGCTCTCTTCTCTCATCCTGACCCTTATTCTGGTCCTCTGAGCCCTCTTCTTCCACCCTGACCCCTATTCTGTCCCTCTGGGCCCTCTTCTTCCACCCTGACCCCTATGCTTTCCCTCTGAGCCCTCTTCTTCCACCCTGACCCCTATTCTGTCCCTCTGGGCCCTCTTCTTCCACCCTGACCCCTATGCTTTCCCTCTGAGCCCTCTTCGTACACCCTGACCCCTATTCTGTCCCTCTGAGCCCTCTTCTCCCACCCTGACCCCTATTCTGTCCCTCTGAGCCCTCTTCGTACACCCTGACCCCTATTCTGTCCCTCTGAGCCCTCTTCGTACACCCTGACCACTACTCTGTCCCTCTTCTTCCACCCTGACCCCTATTCTGTCCCTCTGAGCCCTCTTCTTCCATCCTTCTCCCTATCCTGTCCCTCTGAGCCCTCTTCTTCCATCCTTCTCCCTATTCTGTCCCTCTGAGCCCTCTTCCACCCTGACCCCTATTCTGTCCCTCTGGGCCCTCTTCTTCCACCCTGACCCCTCTGGGACATATTCTTCAATGTGCCCCCATTGGATTTTGCGCCTCTTCTTCTACCTATCCCCCATACATCCCCCATATTAGCATAGCTGTAATTTCCCTTTTAAACCAAGAAACAGGAAGCCAGGAAAATAATAATACCACAGTAAAGTACAAAGGACATGTCAGCATGACCAAACATGACCTTAAACACAAATCAAGTGAATAATACACTTGGTAAATAATAGAGTGCACAAAACAGGTCTTAGAAGCCAACAAAACAGTCTTCACATTGTGCTGGCGTTTTACAAGCAGCCAGTAACCTGTAACTTACCAGGTTAATCAATAACTTGCCCATCTCCTCTAGGAATAATCCGTCACATGTCACCTCTGTATCCTCATAGGGAACTAACCCCGATTGTTACTTTATACCAATCACAAATATTTACAACTAGTGTAAGTGACTCAGTTGCTGGGAGCTATTAAGATTTTACTGATGCACTAAAAACGCTATAATGTATTTGTTTTATAATACACAACTGATACATAACACCTGCAAATACATAACACCTGCAGAGAGTTCTAACAAGGAATACACCTCTACTGTAAATTATTAAACTGAAAAGTAACCTTGGATTTCCATTACCTGCATGAACTTTATATGGTCACTTCTCCTTTAATGACCTTATAATTTCCATTTGAAGGAGCCTTATCCCATATGTTATTATAGTGTGATTTTAATAAATGTATTAATTTAAATATACAATATCGGTAAATTGATATCTATTGAAGTGTTCAGTTCCAACATTCCTATATGTACACTGTACTGCTTTATAGTACGGTATCTAGTAGGGTACGGGGTGACTAACAGACCCATACAATTAATTACATTTCATCGCCTTGTATTCTCACAGCTTTCCCTTTATACATCTTCCACAAACACTAGGGGCAGACCCAATACAGTGCCCCCCCCCCCCTCACTGTCATCTTCTAGTGAGGTGATTGGCTGCTCTGTTTAGGTAACTGGAGTAAAACGCCAAGTAAATTCGCCGAACAAAAAAACAGAAGGAATGAATAACATTTTTTTTGCTGATCACTTCAATGACATCTATATATAAAAAACAATACGCCCAATTGTAACATTAGTGGCACCCTATAAATAAAGACATATAATAATTTCGGTATAATGTTAGATAAAAAACAAACATGACTTTTTTTTCTCCTAAAGTCATGTGCCCCTTTTTATAGTACCGTTAAACTGTACCTATCACTTTGGCTGAAAAACCTCCAGTGCGTACCTAGCCTCTCATCAGAGCAATCAGCCAACATACGACCGGTCGGTCAGCGTTAGTGTGTATAATTACACGATGAACAACAGTGATTCCAAATTAACGATCGCCATTTCATTTGGGTGACCATACTGTTTAATAATCTTGTTCCAATCACCTTCTGATCATGTAGTGTGTATGAATTCACGGACGATTCCATGACTAACTGCTGATAGTTCCTCAAACCGCGACTCCTTTTGGGGTGTGTGTATGTAAATGTCTGATGTCTTCACCTCCCCACGTGGTGCAGTGTCCGCACGTCGGTCAAATGGATTCTGTCCCCTTCTTTCCCCCCGGATCTGTACTTACAGTCGTCTTGTCATAGTGAGTAGCAGAAGACCAGTAACTTGCTCTACTTCAACAATATCCATAATATTGAAATAATCATTGCTGTGCAGTTGGGAATGAACGTACACTGTTCACAAAGATGTGTTATAGAATGAATGGTGACTATGCGTTTCCTTTTCCTGAGTGCGTGTTTGTGGGAGGTTTTTGACAGTGATGTTCAGCCCTTTATTTAAATGTATTTGTCATATTGTTACAGGGACTCCATGTGTTCGTGTGTACGAAAATAAAATCTTTAAAGGCGACAATATGGCTGTCAAAAGTCGCTGCCCAGGCAGTTGGTCTTTCAAAAATCTTTTAAAACGTGTACTGTGTGTACGCATGAATCACCCGGCCGGTCATAGGTACAATTGTTGTAGATAACAAATCGGTCGGAATATTCTCCAGTGTGTACCTAGCCTTACACATATCGAGGCAGCTATTTTAGGGCTCAACAAATATTCAGAAACTAGTGAATTGTCAAGTTGCATTGTTAGGAATACAGATTCATCCCACCGAGCGGCTGCCTTAATGGGTGTAGCGGACAGGGGCACCCACCAATTCTCCTGCAAACAGCAGATAGAACTACGGTCATTAGAATTCCCAGCGAGACACAGCTGCCCGCTGCAGCGCTAAATGAATTAATCTGAGCAAACACCATGTACCTGCACTGGAAGATTACGCTTTTCAAAATGTATCACAAGATGAAAAACAGAAGCTCTGTAATTAAATGAGGAAAGGACACAATTATATAAAGCAGGAAATAAATACTGGCAACATAATAATGAACTAATACATTTGTTGTAATGGATTCTGTACGCACAAACAATGGATGTTATCATGTAAGAGCAGACTGGCGGGTTTTTAGGAAGAGGACATAAGTTCACTTTATCTGGAGACGGGTAAATCAAACCAGAATATCTTCCTACCAATATGAGTTAGCTTAATTCCCAATGATATAACACAATCATACGTTTTCAAATACCTGTCATATATATGTATGGCACAGTCTGTAATTATCGGACAAAAGATGGCAGCTTACCTGAGTGCCCCTACTGTACATTTAAAATACAGACTGTTTCCACCTGAGCTAGCTGGTTGGAATTCAAGGACTCTCAGCTATTCCGGTCATCGTTTGAGGAGCAAGTCTGGAATTGAAATGGGATTTTGCTTGGTCTCTAGTCCCTTCAGGGTCAGTTTGTTGGTTTGTGTTATGGGTCATTTATAATGGTACTTCTATCTCACTACTACATGTCACGTTCCCCACTACATAACTTTTGATACTAGTCTGCGGCACTGAGGATCTAACCTCTCTCTCCCCCCTTCCCCCAAAATAGGTTTGTTGTTTGTGACTGCCTCTACAAACTACACTGTATGCAGTTCCTGTGTTTACTTTGATCTCTATATTGATGTATATGATGCCTTAACATGGTGTTTGTTTACTCTTTTTGTCAATAAAGATAGATTATACAAAAAACATAAAATTAACCGGTCATCAACACATAGTGGCGGCCATGTTGTGGTCAATATTTATGAAGTTGTCTGATGTTCCTTAGTGAGGTCACTTATTACCAGTGAATTTGTATTGTGACTAGATTTAGACAGATTAGTCAGCACAAGTTAAAGCATAAATACTACCTGAAAACGACTGGTTTTAGCAAAAAAAATAATTTGATTTCAACAGTGTAAAATGAACAGACTTCTGTGCAATTCCATAGTGTGAGCTATGGGGCATTCCACAGGGGAGGCACGGAGGATTCTGCCACAACATGCATATTGTGCTACTATACATTTGTTGTTGTTTGTTTTGTTTATTGCAGTGTTTTACATATTGGTCTGCCTGCAATGAATTTGCCATTAGCTGCAGTGGCTTTGTATGAGGGCATCGACGTTGTGCACTCAGTCATTTCTATGCCAGGAGCATCCTTCCCTGCTGGGACCTGCACTCGGTACTAAGCTTGGTTGAGGAGATGATTCTTACAAAGCACGCCAAACAGGGAGAAAAGGGGACTGATGTGCGGCCAATCGCTTCTAAAGCGGTTAGATACGCCCACATCATGGTCTGGCAACACCACCCTTAGGACAGGACTCTTATGCTGGCAGTACATACTGATACCAATAGCCGCAAGTATGCCAACCCGAAATTGAGTCCAAGAAAGTTTAGAAAATTATTGGATTTTTGGAAATGTCTGTAAAAGTAGCCGGCAGCTAACTACCATCTGCAGTGTGTGCACTTATCAGGCAAACTCCCATGTATATACACACATTACTACATTAGACTATGCCTAACAAAACACTGTGACTATCCACATAATATTACTTACTAAGATATCAAAGATGTAGAATTCATTGCTCCATCCCAGTCACTGACTTGAAAAAAAAACTGCTGTGGTATTTGGAGCCCACTACAGTCACTTTAAATGGAAATAAGCCACATAAATAAAAGACTAAACCAACCACCCCTCCCAATTGAATTTGCACAACCAAGGCTTCAATTTTCAACTTATGAGAACTTTCGCTCTCTGTAGTCATTTTATTTTATGAGGTGCATAATACACTACACTGGAAAACAAAATCTGTAAATCATTTATAAAATACAATTTCACAAAAGGAACATTTGAGGGGGTGGGGTTGGGAGATTATATATGTTTTTTAATGGAGAGGACTCCACCAAGTAACAACTGAAATTGGGCATTTAATCTGTTGATCACCTGACTAATTTATTGGCCTATACTTACTTTCATGTCATTTTTACTAAATCAATTTTTTTAGCTGTCTTGCTTTGTCTTGCTTCATCACCAAAACCTCTACATCATCCACCACAGACTTGTTCATTATCGTTGGCCTTGGAAAGGACTGCTCTGAATTGTATTCAGTGCACGAAGCAGAGCTGAGCTTTGACATATCCAAGAGCAAGCAAAACAAACCACTAAGGTCTATATATCTACCCGGCAAAGTTAAGGACAGGGGAGCAACCAAGACAAAACAAAGTTGTGACAGGATGGTCCACCTCTGCCACCCTGTTGTTGCTGGGAACTGACTGTGCTTACTTTGTCACCGCCCCCTTTCATTATTCCAAATACGCCTCTCCTGCCGCAGTGGGAGGGGCCTGCTGCCGCCACTGAGCTCCTTTTATGGCACTCAGAACCACGTGCCTTCTGGGTAACCGACGCTGCTGGCGTTCCTCGTTGCTGGTGTACCTGAGCTGCTACTCCTGACCTCTTACTATGGATCAGGGTTGCTGTGGATGGTTCCCCCCTGGCCTATCACACTGACCAGAGCTCCAAGTAGCAGGCAGAGCAGTGGTACTGGAAATCATGGGTCCACACCTCAGAACAGCCGGAGAACGGATTAAATTGTGGGTCTAATCTCTAATCTGCAGATCACAGGAATACAGCAATATTGAAGATGTTTTCAAGCAGGTCTTGAAGCAAGATGTTTATTTGCTCTCACACTAGGTCAGCTGAAAATCAGAAGAATACATTACATGCTCAAACAGCACATCTTTTATACAGTTCAGACACAGGCTATTTTTAGCATCAGGATGTACTCTTTTTACACAAACATGGATTTACATGCATTGGACAGATAGCCATATTTACACTTATATGTGAAATTCTAGAAACGCTGTGATGTCCTGCAGCTGGTTCTCAGATGCAGAGAATCTAGGAGCCAGTCTTAATTAAAAGTTCCTGTCTTCAATGTTGGACCTTCACACATCAAAATATGTAATTAACATGGGGCCTTTCATCAGACTGTTCGGAATACATATTCACACAGAACAACTAAAACCAAAAACAAGCCAGTTTCCCACATCACAATACACAAATGCCTTTGTAAACAAAGGCTCATTGTATCAGATATATACATCAGAAATAGACATATCCTATAGCAAGGTTAAACAAGAGATGAATTTCTTCCCTTGGTCTCAGAAATTAAAGATTCAAAGAAGAATCAAAACATACACAATATTAAAAATAAGTGCATTGGCAATTTATATAAATCAGCGGCCTGCTCTATTTCCTTTAAATAAATTTATACCAAAAGTTATTTATCAGTGATCCAGTCACAAAAGTATTTAGTAAAAGTTGCAGGATGGAATGTACAAACCAATAATACCAAATAAAATGTAAAAAACGCTTTTAAAGATGCACTGCCACACGACTACCTAGTAAAAGATGGTACTGTAGCCTTCCAAATGGGGTCCTGAGGGCCTGCTCTGTGCAGCCAACTTTCCTGTGGTTCCTCCATACCTCTTACAGCTGTGGACGTAAAGCGGGGGAGGGATGTGAGAAGGAGGACCAATCGCAAACTGCAATCAAGATATCGCGGCTTGTGATTGGTCCCACGGCTCAAACTCCTCCTCCGCTTGGCTCTGGCTATTGACAAGCACCAAACTACCACCCTTTGCTAGGTGATGGTGCATTTTAATACATTAAGTGAAAAAAAATTTTTTTTTTTAAGAAAACTGGAAAAAAAGAAAAAAAAAATGTCTGTGAAATGGTTTATTTTAGCCCACTAGGATCTGGCACATATTACCGTCTTGTACTGACAGAGACCGCCAGCCCCCACTTGAAAAAAATAAATAAAAAAATAGCAGATGGGAAGTAGGTGGGTGCAGCCTCTGTTGGTATGAATGTATATTTGTAAGCTTTGATCTGCAGTCTGTCACGAAAACGTACTAAAATGAGGTGTTTGGGGAAATGGATATAAAATCTAACTGCAGTTTTATATTTTTATGAAATGTCCATCAAATCTATATACACCGGCACTATGAATAGAAGCGAACGATGGCACCATGCCAGTATCGGAACGTCATCCGAGGTCATATGTAGGCGTCTGTGGTGTGATAGGAGAGGTAGAGCGAAGCACATGGGCTTTAAGAAAATATTCTAACATTACTGAGAAGTTGGCTTCTTATCTCTTAACAGAAGTTTACTTATCTATTTCTCCACTTAAAATAAATATTCTGCTTCTCAGGGGTCAGCCACCAAAATAGATAACAAACATTACAAATATAGCTGTTGGCAAAGAGCGTCTTGTGTGAAACGATTATTCTTACTATTATTTCATTTTTAAATGGAAGCCGTGGTTTTGATTGCATTAAACAGGGTTTCCACTTTAAATATGAACGTTCCTAAATCCCTTCCCAATAATGCTATGTTGGTGGAGGGGCCCTTTCCTGAGAACCCCAACATTGGCTGTATTGAACAGGACTCCAGGACTCGCCATACAGAGAGCTGTTCACCATTTGGCCCGGACGGGTTCTCTGTGTGACAAGTCCATCAGGCACAGCGGCTCGAAGGCTTTCAACCACACATATACAGAGCTGAGCAGCCGCCGAAACGTACTGCCAAAGGTCTCAGCTATAAGTGCCAATGCCCTGCTAAATATAGTGAATCAAGATGGTACCAGGGGTGTAGCCCCTCAAAACAAACCATTATTCGTTAGGGAGTGGATTTAGTAAAATTCATATTTAAATTTTACACAAACAAGGGGGGGGGGGGGGAGAGATTGGGGGAAGGGAGATAGGGGTTTGCTACTTATTATTCCATGACTCAAATGATGAAGAAGAGGAAAAGTGATATATATAGAAGGTGGGACTAGATTATGTATGTCTATCATTTAAGTGTATAAAACATTCAAAACCTATAGAGATCATGTGCTATGAGAACGGGGAAATGTCAAGAGGTTGTTAATGGAGGTTCAGCATTGTAGTCATTTGTCCAAGAAGACCAAGGACTAGATTTACTAAACTGCGTTTTTAAAAAAGTGGATATGTTGCCTATAGCAACCAACCAGAATGCAGCTGTCATTTTGTAGAATATACTAACTAAATGATAACTAGAACCTGATTGGTTGCTATAGGCAACATCTACACTTTTTCAAACCTGTAGTTTAGTAAATATACCCCATGGTGTTTTGGAAACTCACTGGTTTGTCTTTGAGGACAACTGTGATGCTTTCCATTCTGTAGACTGACCAAACTTTGTTGATAGTGGCTGAGAGGGAGGGGCGAGAAGTATTTTTCCAGAGAGCGGTAATTATGCATTTAGCTGCATTTAAAATGTGATTGATGAGTTTTTCTGTGGGACGGGTAGCGTCTGGGAAGAAGGGAGTATAGAGGGGAGTCAGGCATGAATCCATTACCTGTGTAATGGATTCAATAAGCTTATGAATTTGTTGCCAGTAAGACTGTAGTTTAGGGCAATTCCACCAAATGAAGCAGGGTACCACGCAATCCGCAACCCCTCCAACAACAGTCACTGGAAGTAGGAAAGACAGCGTGGAGACGGGAGGGGACCAAATACCACCTGTAGTAAATCTTGTAGGAATGTTCTTTTATTCTAACTGAAATTGATGTCTTCGCTTTATTAGCTCTAATCTTCGACCATTCTTTTGGAGTCAGGGTCTCCTCATTGTCCTGCTCCCAAGCCAACTCATGTGTGTCTTTGGTTGATTAAAGTTATTAATCAGTTGGTGTAAGGTGGATATCAGGCCTCTAGTAGTGGGAGATACGCGGCAGAGATTCTAAGGTTGAGCGTTGGTCCGATGGGAGAGGTGCTTTTAGGGATCGATAAAGGCGTCTGAGCTGGAGATATTGGTAGAAAATTTTGTGGGGCAATTCTAATTTTTTCTGTAAATCTGAAAATGTAGGGAAAACCCTCATTGGCACCAGATCCCAAACAAAAGGCAGGTTGTAAGAAGTCCAGTGATTAAACGTTTTATGATCTAGGCCTGGATCAAAATTTTTATTGTTCCAAAGTGGGATAAGAAGCGGGTACTCGGATCGTAATTTACAGGACCTAGTCACTTGATCCCAAACTGAAACAGAGAGATGTGCAGAAGGAAGTTGGGCTAGGCGTCCTGTCCTGTGTTGGGATGATATCCAGAGCAAGGAATATGGGGAGTAAAATTGTAATATCTGATTTGATTTGAGTCCACACTCTATGATGGGGAGGTGAGTGCCAGAGAATACACTGGGACATATGTGTTGCTTGATAATACTTTATTATGTTTGGGAGGCCCAGGCCTCCAGCAGTTTGATGTTTAGAGAGAATTTGCATTCGTACTCTAGGTTTTCGCTCTGCCCATACAAATTTGGATTTCATTTGTTGTAAATGTTTAAGGACATGTAAGGGAACCTGAATTGGAAACGTTTGCCATAAGTAAAGTAGTCTGGGTAAAACATTCATTTTAACAGAGGCCATTCGGCCAATCCATGAGATGTGATGCTTATTCCATTGAGTTAGATCACATCTGATTGTAGTAATAAGTCTGGGAAAATTGCCCGCGTATCGCCTTTTTCATAATATTTTTGCTGAACCCATAGGAGAGTTTTAGCTGCTCGTTTTGATAATATTTGGTTTATTTGTCCTTTACGAGAGACTGGTTTGGTGTATAAACGTTTCTTGGGGCTAGTTTGGTGGTGAGATGCAGTTTGTTGTATCTGTTGTTCAAACTCTTGTAAACGCGCTCTTTCTTTCCGCCTCTACTGTGTTGTCATTTTGTTAAGGATACCCCGTATAGTGGCCTTATGGGCTTCCCAGAGGATAGATTGTGATATCTCTGGGGATACATTATGGGAAAAGTAATCAGTAATAGCTTGGGATATATGGAAAATATGCTCTTTCCTAAGGAGTAGACTCATCAAGTCGCCATCTGGAGCGTGATTGGGGGGGGGGGGAGAAGTGTAGAGTCTGCTCAACCGCTTCATGATCAGACCAGGACACTGGGAGGACCCGGACATCTCCCATCCTCTGGGTTGTCAAGTGGTCAACAAAAAAGTAATCTATTCTTGAGTACAGGCTCTGGAAGAGGGATATAACACTCGCAAGGCGTCATATAAATTGAATGACTTCAGTTGGGATTTCAACTTACTTGACTCCTCGGTATGTCCACAGAAATATGCGTTTGGCTGGACCTATCTAATATTGGATCTAGGATAGTATTAAAGTCCCCTCCTACAATGGTCATACCTCCTACATTTAAGAAAGTTGCTGGAAGAAGTCTGCATAGAAGGCTCCGTGCTGCACGTTTGGGGCATATATTGAAGCTAAAGTTATGGGATTTTGGTTTAAGGTGCCTCTAAGGATGATGCATCTGCCAAGGGAGTCAGAAGTCTGCGAGTCAATAGTTAGCGGGACTCTACTGTGTATCAGTATTGCTGGACCTCTATGTTCTGCGTTTGCAGAAGAGTAAAAAGCACGTGGATTTCGCCCGGATGCTACCCCTAACTGTCCGAAATGCAATTCGATCAATGCTAACTTTTGGCACCTTCTATGGGAGTGTTCATGTATACAAATCTTCTGGCGAAGGATCAGGAGATGTATTCAGGTTACTGGAATTGAAGTGTCTCTTAGTTCACCGGCCACTTGTCTCTTTGGGCTCCGATTGAAGGGGAAAGTTAATAAACTGACAAAAATGTACATTTCACAGTTATTGATGTTGGCTAAGGTCTGTATAGCGAGGCTGTGGTTGGCCCCGACGAGTCCCACGGTTAAAAATTGGAAGGCACTGGTCAATACCACCATAAGGCACGAGAGATTTGTTTATACTAGCAGACAGGCTCTGAAGGAATTTGAGAATATATGGTACAGATGGTTAGAGTCTCCATTCTATCCTATGTCATCTAGTACAGATGCTCTATCTACTTAAATGTATGGCTACCGCAGTTCTTATAATAAGTATCTGAGTCCATGTAATAAACCCTGCATGTGTAACATACTTATGTATAAGCATTTACGATGTATGATCCTGAATGAATATAGCACATTTATTATTATTATGCTTTAATGTAATCTTGTAAATTCCGTCATTTAATTCTGATATGTATGCGATTGTTTTTCTTTTTGTTGTTTAGTATGTTTATATCTTAAAAAATTTCAATAAAAATACTGGATTTAAAAAAAAAAAAGCACGTGGATAATATTTAGAAGATAATGTGGGGTGTGGATCCTTAAGATGTGTTTCTTGCAAGAAAATCAGGTTTTAAACTCTTAAAATATTGTAAGACCATTGTGCGTTTGTTTGGCGAGTTGAGACCATTGATATTAAGAGATATTCTTTTGAGATTCATGGTGAATGAGTGTGGGGGGGATTCTGCTTTATCAGTGAGGTTGGAGTCTTCATTTGAATATAGTAGCTGAATGTGGACAGGGGAAGACACATAAGGAAGAAGGGGAAGGGAAGGTAAGGTGGTCCTGATCTCGGTGTGAGTGTCAGGACCTAGAAAAAAAAGATGCGCCAAGTTGCGCGACACCGTCTTTGGTAGTGGAGAAATTAGTGGGGGTAGGGGCATTGTGGGAGGAATATGGACAATTATTGACAATATCTGTGCATGGTACACATTTAGAGCACATGGGCGTGGGTGCATTTTTAATCACCGATATTCAACATTACATATAATGCCATAATAAACTAATAAACGGAGGATGACAATTGGAGGAGATGGTAAACAATCCCCAATATACACGTATCATCACATTTTATAATACCCACAATACACTGGGAATTAGTAAGGACACTTTGACTGCCTGAACTCTGCTGGGCAGTAACCATAAATAAAACCGAACGCCCCACTTTGCAAACAATTGGAAATTTAATACGACCTCCTATTATCAAGCATTCCCACAGAGCTTTTATTACCAGGGACCAAAAACACACTTCTACATACAGCTTGCTTTTACTTTCTGCTTCCAGAAACGTCCAGTTAAACATACAGGCTTAAAACTTTCAGCAACCAAACGGTTCGTCATTTAAGTGCACCTGTAGCCCCCACACAACGCAGGCCGCCATTTTCAGGCAGCCAATCAATTCACAAGGAACTAGTGACATCACTGAGGGAAGAAAACGTGGGTGACATTTTGTGGAATTCATTAATTTTCATACCGCCAAGACGGCCACATGACACAGTACGTCATACTCAGTCTACGTGGACGCCACAGGTTCTGAGTACTAGTTTATATATAGCTTTATTGTGTCTAGTGCTTTATTTACAGCCCATTCTCATGTGAAAATAATGGAGACATACTAAGAGAAAGAGAGGTGTCCTTTCATGAAAACACACAACCATGAACACTAACAATATCAGAATAAATAAAATAAAGGGCGTTTTGAGGTAAATAAATGTACAAATCAACACAGTATAGAGCTAAAAAAGTCTCCGTAAAACCCAGAGTTACATTTTAAAAAAACAAACAAAACAAAAACAGCAAAAAAACTGTGGTCTGGGGGGAAATAAAGTGTTTAGATACCCTTTTCTCTGAAATTGCAGGTCAGTACTTGGTTATCCCATCTCTTACAGTACCGATGGGCCATTTAGAAAAGAGGCTTCTATGAGACAACAGGGAAAAAACTAGGAACACGAGTGGCTAAGTAAAGGGTATATTGTATGTAGGGCAAGAGGGCATACAAAGCCAAAGGGTATAGTGACTATTATATACAGAGCATTATGAATGTAATATTTATATTAAATCCCCCTGGTTTGTCGTCATACACATGTAGCATGCTGTATTATTCCTGGCAAAATTTTGCTACTATAATTTGGGGGTATTACTAATGTTAAAGTTAAGTTCAGTGTGATCAAAAACAATTAAGTTAAAAAAAATAAAAAATAAAAAATAAAAAGTTGATAGTTATGAAGAATCATTGCTGTGGAGAGAGCATTTGTAAGAATGTAATTTTTTTTGCACCAAAACGATAGCATTTATTTTATTAAAAACCTACAGATCTGGAACAATGGATGATAAAAAAAAGTAATTGGTAATGAGCATTTAGAAACATTTCTATGAAAAAATTGGGAGTTGGAGAAATACAAATACAGCAGATTACATGGAATGGCTCATTAACCACTGAGGCATGACATGGAGGCGGCCATTTTGTGTGCTGAACCAATATTCATGACACTGCAGCCAGTCAACTGACTAGGAACTAGTGATGGAGTGGAGACGAGAGGTACTTGTGGCTTCAGAAACAAAGTTAGATTCCTAGTGAACTGACAGGATGAATATAGGCCCTGCCCACAAAATGGCACCCTCTTCTGCCTGTGGACAATGGATCCACTTTAAAAAGATAGTGAAACAACAAATTTCTGCTAAAAAAAATTCACTTACAAGAATGACAAACTCAAACTTGATCCTTTGTTTCTCAATCTGTCTTTTACACCAACAATACCTATGTAAATGTAGTCAAAGACCAACCAAAAATGTTGTTTTATTTAAAATTACAGTGCAATCATTTTACTTACTGGATCTACTACTAAAGCATGATAGAGACACTGTACCAATCCCTCACAAGGCCTTAGGAAACAGGCATGTCCAGCAGCGATGCTCTGCAAAATGTTTCCCTGTCAGAGCATATAAAGATATTATTCATGCTCAGCAGACGTAAAACACACTTCTGAATGATGCTTTGCAGACGCTATGAGACAAGCAGATATCTACCGAGAGTCTGATGTGATTATACTTTATAATTTATTCATTTGAAATATACGAGCTCAGTATAGTCACTGCTGTTCCATTCGCATCAAATCCTCTGCAGCTATGAAATTATGTGTTAGATGACAATAGTGTTCCCATGATAGAAAAAAAAAAAAAATAGATTAGGGAAAATCGAAATCATAGAGCGGCCGCTTTGTAATGCTGCACTGAACAACCATGTACAGCTGTAAATGAAAATATCATTGAAGTATGCCGGGCCCTCAAAAGAAATATACAGGTTCTCTTTGTGATAAACATGTTCTTAGGAATTAATGAGAACGTGGAAATAGCATAAGCTGTAACAATATGTTATTGTTCTCCTCTAAGGATGCACCAGCTGAAAGGACTTGTTCAAACAAGTGTTTAGTCAGACTTTACACTGTATTCCAAGCAGAACGTGAGGTAAGCAAACTGCTCTGAACATCACGCAGGCAACAGGATCATTGGTCCCCAATGCACAGAAGTGGCAGTGTAATCTGCGGGGCAAAGCGGCAGAAATGGTGCATGTTCTGCACTGCAGTGCACCATGGGAAACGTCTTACTGAACGCTAGTCTGAGCGAGCCGTAAGAACCAACATGTAGCAGGAGCCTCACAACAGTCTATCACACTTCCCACATGCTCTTAAAATAGGCTTTTCGAGCTGTGCTTTTTAATGAGGAACTCAAAAAAGGAAAATAGTTATTTTGAAACGTTAAGCATGAGGTATCTAATCACATGCGAAAAGGGATGCTGACTTATAGGGGGAGGGTGTTTGCACAACCCCTTAGAATCAGGTGTGTGATCTCAGTATTATGTGACTGGGAGCTGTACTGCAGAGCTCTCTCAGAATACGTGATGCTGTCCCATATACACCAAGGGCAGCAAATCTGTACAATACTGGTAATACTTTTGTCTGATTCAGGGGAGGAACACGGCACTGTCAGGCTTCATAGCAAAATTAGGGAATGGTCTGACTTCACTGCCAGTCCTTCAGAAGAGCAGAAGGTGCACTTTGGGAGGGTGGTGGAGCATTGCCTGGACTCCTTCACCTCTAGGGCCCTCAGAGGTCACCCTCCTGCAGTGACGGCGATACGATCACTGGTCTGATTATCTGTTTTTGTAAAGGTGTGATAGTAAGCAATATACATTACTACCAACAGGACTGTACATTTACTGTTTACCATCAGTAGCTAAAAGCAGCACACAGCAGCTTGCAGTGAGCAACTTTCAATTATTTTTATGATTAACTACTTTGAAATTTGCAGTCAGTGCAGCCCGTCTTTCGGCCACCTCACCACCCGACAAATAAAGCGTGGGGAGAACACTGTGTAGCATTATCCAAACTATCATGGAGTATGTTGAATACACACAGTCTAAGTCTGCACCATAATAGTGGTACCAGGTTACAGAATAAAGGTTGTGTGTCTTTGGACTAGTGTCTGACTAACTTATGGTATATACTCTTTTTCCTGCTTATCAGATCACTGCAATAGCCACAATAGCAGAAGATGAGAGCAGAGCTTGTATGGGTCATGTGATTAGGATAGGGAGGACAGGGGGATGTGGAAGCAGGAAGTGACGTTAGATAGAGAAAGGAGCAGGGTCTCCAACAGCACGGTAGTAATGTGAGACTCGTCACACTGATGCAGGATGATTGTGGTGTCAAAAACATATGTATATGAGCATATAAGTTCATACATCCAACGTTTTTGTTTTGTTTTACAAAAAAGGCCTTTTCTGGTTTAAACAAATCCAGGACTAAATCCCCTTTCTTTCCCAGTAATAGTACTGTTAGATCAGAGACCCCCAAACTTTTGTTCTGTTGAGTAGCAGAAGAGATCCCACGCATTCAGCACCCTCCAAAGTGGAGAGCCAAAACAACAGCTCTACGGCTTCCAATTAGATCTACTATGCTGAATCTCCGCTGCTACGGAGAGACCACAGCAACTCTGAACGTGATCGGCGATATGCGAGTGCCATGGTGGCTTCCTCTCTGGGATCACTGGGAAGAGGGGGTTCATAGCCGAGGCCACAGTAATACATTGTAGGGCCCACAACAGTTTACTGAATGGAATCTACAGTTGAACAATTAGGTCTATCTGTGGATATTTCACAATCTAAGCTATGTACAGAATTGTCTTTAACCTGGAGGAAAATATGTCAAAGTTAATAGCAGAAAAAAAAAACCTCCAATATGTTTTTTCCGCTCGCTATTTTAATGTGTTTTTAAATAATCACAATGTAAAAGAATAAAGTAATTAGTCAAAAATATGTACCATTGAATTACCCTGACATGGCAATTCTGCTTTGTTAAAAATAAAGTCGTACGGAGCAATTAATATTGTCCTTACATACATACTGCATGAAGCCAAACCCAACATCTTTGGGACACTGTTCTAAGTGCTTCACATAGGACAACAGGTTAAAACAGAAAAGCACAGCATGTTAGTTAGCTTGCTGTGGTGACTTTACTAACTATGCTGGCTCAGAATACTGTAAGATAGAGAAGCACCAACATCCTAAGATGGCAACCTGTTGAAGAGGGGTGCGATGGAGAGTCCGATAGACATCTTTAGCTAAGTATAAATGCTTCATTTATTTTGTGGACATATTTTAGCTAGTACATCTAGCATTTGGTATATATTACTATCAATTCATGTGACTACTTGCTTTGAAAAACACACAGCAAATTATTGTCAATGTCTCTAACAAAATGTAAAAAAATAAATAAATAGCAAACCGCAAAGAGCGACCGTTAACTCACCGTAGGAGACGGCTCATGCCGTACCGTGAAGCATAATGCAGTGGAGTGTTATGCTGGTAGGGCTCTCCGTAGGACGTGTTGGGATCCAAGGACTCTTTCAGCTGAAGGTTGCTCTCGTAGATTTGGTAAGCCAGGTTCTCATCCCCGTTGATCAAGGCTTTGCGGAACTTGGTAGTTGCGTTTCCCATGGTTTGTCTGGAGACTGGTTCTTCTCTACCCTAATTACAGCTTCTTACCAGGATGAGCCAAAGCATAGTGCCCACTCTACAAAAAAAACAAAACAAATAGACATTAAAAATCGGTGGAGTTCTCCTTGGATAGGACTTAAACACACATGAACGCTGCTGTAAACCTGAAGCTGCACTTTAACTCCAGGGTTTTGCTCTAACACAAAGTAAGAAGCTTTATGAAACTTTAACCAACTTCTCATGTGTAAAATCCTCGCTAGACAGAGCAGAGATTCTATTTCATCAACCAGTAATTTGGATATCCAGTGCATGGAAAACAGATCAAAGCCTTCAGTCATGAGACTTTGCTCAAGTGCTGAGAATCTCCAAACCTTGTAGATTTCCTATATATATTACATATATCAACCTGAAAAGAGGATTTCTAGAATACTCCTCTAACTCCCACACCAGCAAATCCCACTGATGTTTAAAAGGTCTTACATGCAGACGGCGCAGGTCACCAGCTGTAAGTACTGTCTGGAAATATTTTGGATGTCTGAAAATCTTGATTTTTTTTTTTTTTTATACACATACATACATTGGTTAATCAGGAAGAGAGAAAACCGTGTGTCCTGAAAGGAGTCTTGCAGAGAAGAGCTGCAATTAGTGCTCTCTTAAATTAGCCCTTATCAGGTGCATCTGGTTTTTGATGGATGATTTACAATGGTTAATGGGCTGAAATATCACCGTAACTATTTAGGAATAAGTCAGAGCAGCATGAAGATTACATATTACCGACGTTACCTTGAAAGGGAAAGGTTAAGGAACACATATTGCAATTCTGGCAGCAAACCAGGTTGTTTTAGACCGAATTGACCACAAATTACAGTATGTATGAGCGCAAAGAGACGGCTGACCAACGACGAGCTTCAACAATTCTAAATATATACACACACACACACACACACACACACATACAGTGTTCTCCCCAGCACCATTTTCCCGGGTGTTTTTACTTGCCACCCGGCTCTTAGAGCCCAACAGAGTCCTATTCTAAAAGAATAAACCATTGTTTCTCCAACTATAACAGGCACTATGTGAGCACTACAGCCAGCAGTGTGTGTTAGACCACTGACCACCAATAACCTCCAACATTTTTCATTAGTATTGCAAAGTATTACAACTGCCCCCTCCCCGCTGCCTCTTAATTTTCTGGGGAAAACACTGTAATAAATAAATATATATATAATTTGTGAATATTAAACTTTTTTTTTATTTAAAGTAATCTTTGATATTGAATAAAACTGTATTTTAGCTCTAGTGTCCCTTTAATGCAGAGGTGTCCAAGTTCAGTCCTCAAGGGCTACCCCAACAGGTCATGTTTTCAGGATTTCTGTCTGTATAAACAGTTGGGATAATTACTCACCCAGCCAAATAGATTAACTCACCTTTAAAGAAATCCTAAAAACATGAACTGTTGATAGCCCTTGAGGAGAGGGAGAGAGATACAAAGTCACTGGGTTAGTGTATGATGGCAGGTTTATTTCACCTAGGTTCCTAACGTACACGTTTAAAACCCCCCGGAAAATGTAATTGTCTGTGAGCTGAAGGACTAAAGGACAGAAAAGGATCCTGGGGTTATGGATGGAGAGAGAGGGCGGGCTCCATCCATTAGGTCCATTCACCAAGTTACCAGTGATTCTGCTGGTGATCAGGAATTGCACCTGAGTGATGCTGGTAAAAGGCTGTAGCTCCGTCAGTCTCTCACTGCCTGAGGACAGGGGCTGTGTGAGGAGCCTGATATCTGCCTGTAAGTGTACTGCACTGAAACGTCTCTTTGTTTTGTCTCAGTTTGTTAGTCAGGTGTGACCGGTGTTTAGTTAGAGCCGGACAGCAAAGTGTTTATTTTGGAGTTTTCTTACTGAATAAAACTGGCTGAGGTCAGTTGCATGAAACCTTTGGACTTGTGTGAAATCTCTCGGCTGCTATAAACACCATCTACCCCAGAAGATGGTACCGGCTCCCCGTACCCAGTCACAATAATTATAATATTATATTAAACACACACACACACACACACACACACACACACACACGGAAGTCATGGTTCAAGTAGGACAAAAATGCAGTATAACTACTGGGCCATTTACAAGTCAACTTTATGTCTAATGTTTACCCTAGACTTCCCAAACCTATCAGCCATCTTTGCCCGTTTAGCCCAGATTGTGGCATCCATTTGTCTCTACCTATGATGACCAACAACTACTAAATCCTGTTTGGATTGTAGTAGCTGAAAACAGAGTCTGAGTCATTAAGGAGAGCAAAGCATAAAAAAGGAGTAACTGCACCTGGGCAAAACCATGTTCCATTGGAGGGGGAGGTTAATTTAAAACGTTGGGACAGATTTATAGTTGCGGTAAGGCATGTCCTACTTTAAATTAACACTACACTTTAAATTTCAGTGTAAAAATAAAGCTATCAAGTATGTGTGCGTACATGAAAAAACAACCAGTATTTAAGTTATGTGCAAAATAATAAACTAATTTGCACCCCTTGCATTCTAACATGGTTTGTCCCAGAGAACATTTACTCCTTTTATTTCCCCTTAGTTTCCTTAATGACTCAGGCCCATAGTGTGCAGATTGGACCTTAATGGCCCTGGCTTTCCTCCAGTTTCAATTCAATGTTGACTGTGGCTTTGCCCAAGACTTTGTTCTGTTCTGGGTCACATGCCTGAAAAAAAAACAGCTGATCATTTAACACATGGTCTCTGCCACATGACATGCCGCACGGGCACATGTCTATTTATAATGAGTGCAACACCATGGACAGCTGAGTTCTACAAAACCCTTATATCTGGTTGTAGACTTTATATCAGACACCGGTCTAGCCCTACACATACTGTCAGCTGGCACAGCGCCACCTAGTGTAAATCTGCAGATTACAGCTGCACGTTTTTGGCAAGAGAGAGAGACTGGAAATACAGTTGCAAGGTTTCCTTAGACAAAAGACAGATAAAGCAGAGAGTAAAAGACAGCATTAATCTGTTCCTTCATATATCCCTGCCGAGCACAACATTGTTCAGAGGAACTGAGTACTTCTTCTTTCATTTGGCAGCAGAGTTAATGGAACATTCTGTATTTTGAGCTTTTAAGTATAGGACACTACCTGTTATTAATATTAGAACTAGAGAACTTTAAATTAGATTGTTTTCTCTCTGTTTTTTTTATTAGTAATCACTGGGAGTGCAGGTTCCCTGTGTTTATACAAGAGCAGCAATCTCCCAATAATATCAATTACTTCATTTAAACATTTAACAAAGTTCTTGCTAACTAGGCCATAGCCAACCCATAATTAACCTTTATTTTACCTAGCTTAGTTAATTCACATCTGTTTTGAAAATACGTGCAACCAATAGGGCGTCAAGGTGCCGTATACGGTACGCAAAGTATAATTAAAGAGGTGGGTCCATAAGAGATAGCAGGTACAACTTTAAACTGACTTAACTTTTGACAAAAAATGCCGTGATGCACTGCTAACATGAGGCCGTGCACCAGTGTAGTTACTAGTGAGAAATGTGATTTTGCTAAGCTGACACCATCTTGTTGCCATAGTCATTTTATTCTCTTATAGCTTAAAGACAGATTAGATACAGCCAGTTTGTAGAAGTAATTCATTATTTTCAAGAACCATGTTTATGACCTTGGATATAGCAGGTGGAGATAAAACTAACTCCCCCTTGGGGAGAATTCCTGTGTGAAAATGTTTGAATATAGCAAGGTCTAAGTAAAGGAAGCATGAGTGGTTAAAACCTTTTGGGGCGTAGTTTTCTGCAATACGTGATTTTGTGCTATAAAGACACGAGCTTGTAACTAATAAAGTAGAGAGTTATTTGTACACGCAGAACTTGCTGTGTCTTTTATTCTCCCGGCTGATGAGCTCATAACTAATAAACTGACACTTACAGGTGAACAATCTGATTTAGATTCGACACTAGTTCATAAATGGCCTCTACAGTTGGCATTTGTAGCATGGTGGCAAACAAGAACACTTTTTTTTTTTTTTTTTAATCACAAAATTAATACCAACAAAGAAGAGTAATGAATGCAGTACAATGTGCACAGTTCCTGCATGTTACCCAAACAACACAGCCAGCAACTTTATCCGGACACACACACAACTTTCTGACAAGGGTCCAACTTTATTTCCCTTCAGTTTCATTGTCAGCTGCAGCATTCACACTTTGAAGGCTATCCTAAAATTCAGAATAAAGGTCAAAGTTTTGCACTATTCATTTTATTTAACACCCATGTTTAGGAGCCCCTAAGTACTGTACCTTCCTGATCATTAGCCCTTTAATACAACCCCTTCACTGACGGCATTTGCAGTCTACACTCCTTGTATTTGCTCCAGACACTCTGCACCCCCCTCTAATTGTTCAGCCAGTGAGCTTTATTTTCACTGCAAGTAATAATGTTCTCTGTCTTCTGTGTGTTATCCTCATATTGTTAGTCATACTCGTACACAGGAAATAATGACAGACTAGGCAGTTACTATCTTTGGGCTTTCAGATCTTAAGCCACATTGTATTTACTTATGGTTTCTTTGTAGTACAGCAATTCTCCATACTCTGGGCCTTTCTATGAGAATGCCATTACTCCTTTAGCAAAAGTGATGCATAAAAATGCATTGATTATGCAAATAAACTAAACAAATGGCCCCACTCGGGAAGTATTTTTCATTTATTTGTAGAACAATTTTTGGTTGTTACCCACTGGTGTTGTATGAAGTCTGATCATGTTTGACATGCGGTCATCACCAGCACTTGCATTCAGTGATATTGGGGGGTACATTCCACTATACCCCAAAGCCTTCACTTGTAGTTAATGTAAGTAAACGGAGCTTACATCAATTTAAAACCATCGTAGCGCAAATTCTCCTGATCGCAATCGACAGTTCCACATACCTATTCAAATGCTTTCACCAGGGTGTATTGCGCATTAAAATGTGGATACAGCTTTAAGTTCTAATAAATGAAAGGATCACTTCAAACAAATTGAAATGATACTATTTGGTGACAGAGCCTTCAAACAGTTGCAAAGACCCACTGCAAACTCAAATTGTCCGAGCACACAGCAATCTCTGTTTCAAACCACGTAGATAATGTAGAAATGATACAAAGATTGAGAAGTTTAAATTAATCAGATCTGTTGCCAGAGTAAAGAAAATACAATATTATAACATTATTTAAAATACCCATTTCCAGCAGTAGAATATTTTATTACCTCTCTTTTCACTCGGAACATATATTTAAATAAATCAGGAAAAGTGTAACATGCTTCCTCAGCAAGGCATCTGCATAGTGTCGTTCATTAGCCACACAGCGCAGATCTGCCAAGTTAGCCATAACGGCAAAAACCTTTTTTAATTGCTGCGATTCACACCCTCGAAGCAGCAGAAGGCACAAAGGAGACTGGCAGGAGAAACAGAGCTGGCTCAGGCTGCCAGCTCATCACAGTACCACCCTGGCAGGGTAGCAGGCAGCTGTCTGGTGGCGCCAACAGTATTACAAGGCGGATCATAGCGTCCTCCAGCTGACCACCACAGACAAAAGACGAGACTGAGTTTTCCAGCGACAAACAGTGAGACTCTATAATGAGAAGCACCACAAAATCAGAGACTGTCACAAAGCCTCGGAGAATTCTCCCCTGAAAACACATCGGATAAAGGAGTTGTGTTATCATACAGTGAGCTTAGCCGTCATCAGTTATGTCAAAACATTTAAGGTAAAAGACTTTAGTTTTTAAGGAAAGGAAAAGAAAAAAGTGCATTTAAAAATAAACCCTAATCTTGACATAAATGGTTCTTCTACTTTTTCATATTTTCTTCACTTAACTCCAAGATTATTTTTTTTTGTCAGTAACATTGCAACAGGGGTATCACAGGCTGGTACAGGGAGACGGAAAGACGTATCAGAGCTCTCTATCCTCACCTCTCCTACATCTGAACACCCTGAGGACCTGTCAGACTTGTTACCTCATAACCCAACTGACTGCAAGGAAGAAAACTTCATCAGATTCCTCCATGCAAAACAGCACAAAAACACAAAACAGAGACATTAGTATACTATACAGAAGGTATTTTTGAATAGGATATTTTTCCTACAAAGCAGATTCATAACACACTATTAATTTTCCTTTTCAATGACTTAAAATAAATGAATGACAATAGTTACGTGAGAATGGCGGTGGGAGTGGGACACAAAGGGTCAACATTTATTTTTTTATTTCTTCCGACACCTGAGCCCCCATGACAGAAATACATTTACAGTATCCCCCGATTACCACTAACAAGCAAGTTCTGTCGATTTGCTGACCTTTTGTGTAATCAGAGACATTTTCCCTGCGATTCTCACAACTAGAAGCTGCTTGTGGATGCTACAGTACGAAAAATCAATAATTGCCATGGTTATCAACAAACACACACACAGAAAGTCATACATTGTGACTGAGGACGACTGGGACCGAATGACTGATGGGCTCACTGGGGGCGACGCTCAGCTCTACCCTCTCATTATACCAAACACCCAAAAAGCTTTTTTTTTATTTTATTTTTTTTTTAACGCAACTGCAAAGCATGTAACTGTATTTAAAAGTAAAACCCATTCTATTTTTTTTTGTCCACAGCAATTAACATTCATACTTGCATCTGCATTTTGACGATTTTTTTCGGACTCCGTTTGCGCCATTACAGTGTGTTCAAAGCATGTCACTGAGGTAAAACAAAAACAAAAAACAAAAAAGCATTCATCTTTATGGAAGCATACTGTGTATTACCTGCTAGAGGTTAAATCAGTGTTCTCTATTTTTCCCAAACACTTCAATGGCCCATTCATTTCAATGTAGATGTTCACTTCCTGTAGAAACTCCATTGAAACGAGTAGACCATTGAAATAAATAGTCCATAGGCCTAAGTAGAGCTTCAGAATTAATCTCTACTGATGTAAGACTAAAGCAAGGAATCTCCAGGAATCTTCTCACCCAAATAACATTATGGTAATCAAGGGACACCGCATGTATTTGGCTGAGCGGCTAAGGGGAGTTACGGTCAATCCAGTTCACAGTCATTCTGTTATGGTCTTTTATTTTTTACTCCCTTTATAAAACAAGTAAAGACGATTTTACCGTTAGAATACAAGATTTTATTTTTATTTAACTAATAAATTAGTGAACAAAACTTTTTCAGGGTTATTTTTACCGCTAGAGGTTACAGCCCTATCATGAGAAGCCTGGATCTGGTTCCCACTACGAGTGAACCCTACACTGCAAGTTTCCCTGTTAACAGCACTTCGACTAGTTGAGGAATTGGGGGTGAAAAGTGGGAGTCACACTGCCCAATTTTATGAACAGAGCTTTTCCCATTCATTTCAATGGTGTTTTCTACATGCAGCGCACACATTGTAAACCCAATTAAAATTAATGGGCAAAGGTGAATACAGTATTCGCAAACGAGTCCAGTGCGTGTAAGCTGAATTTGAACCACATATCAAGTGCTTACATACGTTTTCACAAGCGTTATGCACCTGAATTTATTTGACGCTAATGTAGAGCAACTCTGTATGGACCGGAAGAGGTTAGTCAATGGACAGTGTGTGATGACCTCAAACCACTTTATATTCCTTTACTGCGATAAGAAGTTTGCATCATAACGTTTTTTCACTATATATGCAGTTCTGACCGACAGAAAAATGTTCCCTGTGTGAAAGCTGTAAAAGATGTCAGTGTATTTTTATCATCAGAACACTGAGAAATGGTTATGTGAATGCTGAGGTTGATTTAGTGCTATGTATTTCTGGTAAGAGATTAATGTGTATTACATTTATACTGAAGTCCCTAGCAAATGTTTACTATTTTTTTTTTTTTTTATTTATCGGGTCTCGTACAGCAAATATATTGTATATCAATTAATAGTAACATCAACTATAGATCAATATTTTGACATGACCATTTCTCTGATATTCCAGAAAGTAACATCCTAAATTCATTGGCAAAACAGACCGTGTGTGTTTTGGATCCCTATTTTGTTTTCTAAAATCACATAATTTGGCTTTTTTTTTTGTTCCTACATTATTATTATTAACCTCAATAACATTAATTTCCAGTTATTTCTAGTCAATTTTTGTCAAGTGACAAGAACACTGCAACCTCTCCTGTTTCTGTGTGAGCAATGGTGCTGGATCTCCTGGAGAGGGAGGTACTTATGGAATCCAAAAACCGTGGGATCAGACAACGCAACGATGACTTTTTGCCTCAATTCAGATCCGAGGACGCGTGAAAGTACCGAAGCGGCTCGCGAGCCTACTCGGATCCCCAAAGTTCTGGTGGGCTCGGTTTTCAGAAAACCGAGCATTTTATATATCTCCATCTCTCTAATAAATGATATATATATATATATATATATATATATATATATATATATATTACAATGTTCAGAAGCACACGTTGTTGCACAATTCAATAAAAGAATTCGGTAAAGGAGCCCGATCATCCCTTATTCCAACAATTTCCAGTGCATCTGGGATGTACCATAGGTTAAGTGCCAGGACTTTAAGCTTAGATGGCCAATGAAATTTGGTAGGAACTCATCAGGCAATTAGGGAAAGATAGAAAAATTCATTCTGGGGAGGTAACTCAGTAATCTGGTATTTATGCCCACCTGTTCCCGATGATTCAAAGACTTAAGCTGGGTACACACTACACTGTTTTCGTCCAATAATCGGCTCAAACAGCCGACATACGACTGCTCGTTCAAAAGTCGGGTCAGTGTGTGCAGTGACATGATGGTCAAAAGTCTGCCCAAATGGACGATTGTCGCCTCATTTGGTTGGTCGTACCGTTTAATATTTTCGTTCCAATCTCGTTTCCGTTGTGTAGTGTGTATAAACTTCCACAACAGTGAGTACGAAATTACAGTCATTGCTCACGACAACATGGCTGTAAAAAGTCGCTAAAGGGACGTCCGCTCTTCCCTTTATCGTCCTAAACAAGGCTAGTGTGTATGCAGTCCATGGACCGAGCGATCAGATCATCGATCGCATGTAAAATCGCTCTGCATAAAAAGTTGGTCTGAATTTCTGTAGTGTGTACCCAGCTTTAGTTGGGACTCCTTATCTCCAGACTGCAAGGAGCCAAAACCAGTTGGAGGTCCTTAGGAGAAGAGGGCAGAAAACTGGTAGATCAGGACTACCAATGGCCAGATGAGATGGCTCCCTCAGTGTACCCAGGATAATAAAGGCCGACTCCAGGAGAGCTAGAGACTAAAATGACAGGACTGGCTGTGGATTACAGTTCCCACTGAACTATTTTGGAGCTAGAGGCCAGAGATATCCACTAAGAGGATCAAGAATTGTCTAATTCAATCACCATAGAATGCTGCAGGTCCAAGCTTCAGTCTGTGTCCACCAAAAGCAGGATGATATTAAGCTAGACCTCTGCCTTGCAGTCATTCACAAGAATGATAACCAGGTGTCCTTCTGAGAACATACCTCAGGGATTAGCTTGTGCATTACGGGTGAACAAAGGAAAGACAAAGATCATGGATCTCTACGGAGCCTTTGCAAGGAAGATGACAGAGGAAAGTAGAGAATGTTCTACTTTCCCTCGTCGCTGTTCTGTAATGGAAAGATGACCGTGTGCACTACGCCAACTTCTCACAATAGAGGTAAATATCATGTCAGCTTCTGTCCCGCTAAATTCACCTTCCACACATGGAACAGAGGAGAGCCGTGTGCTCAAAGACTTCCGGCGGGTTTGAAAAGTGGAGATGTTGCCTATAGCGCCCAGGTTCTAGCTGTCATTTATTTAGTACATTCTACAGAATGATAGATAGAATCTGATTGGTTGCTATAGGCAACACCTCCACTTTTAAAACCTGCTGGAAACTCGCAGCTTGATACATTTACTCCTTAGTGTTGTCCTGTTTTGGGAGGAGTTTTGCCTGCTGTGGTATTAGTGCGAACATAGCCCATGGTTACATTGAAATTCTAAATTGGCAACAGAAAAATCACAGCTCTAGCCTTTCACCTAACTATCTGCATAGAAAAAGATCTTCTCAGGAGTTATCAACTTAGATGGCTGTAATACACATTTTAATTTGAAAAATGGAATCCTGTCAACCTACTGAATTTGAAAATACAGATAATGTTTTTCCTTGTCTACAAAAAAGTGTAAAGAAAAAATTATCTATTGTAACTGGAATAATCAGTATATACAGTGTTTGATTTAAACATACAATAAAAACTGCCAAGTTGTCCAAGTTCATAATATATTCAAATATGTTACCGAATTTAGCAGTCTGAATTATCAGTATATTTTAAGCACTTGTCATGACATATTTCATAGTCTTGACATTTTCTAGTAATTAGCAGGTCTTAAATACAGTCATTTACAGATGCCAGCTGTCCAGAATTGCAAGCACAGATTTGGGTTTGAGAGATTTGTCCCTAGAAATGCGAGTAACTGGCAAGATGTCTGTTCTAAACACGGACTAACTGCACAGTACAACTTCCCTTGTCCCATTTGCAAATCTGGGCAATGTTAATTGTTGGTATCTATTTAAAGCTAAACAAAAATCATTTTAGAACAAAGTCTCTTTGGACTCTTCAGCCATCACATATCAAGTCTCTAATTCTAGGAGGCCCCTATCGACATTTCCCGAACCTGCAAGCTATATGCAGAGTGGTTGCCGTCTACCCTCTACAATGGTTTCTCTTATTACTAGTAATGCAATATTGTTTTCTCTCTTTGTAGATGTTTTTTGTTTTGTTTTCAACACAGTTTGTGTTTGCTCCAATTTTAAACTCACATTTTAAAATGTGTCGACAAGAAATCGTGGTCAACCAGCAACCACCAGAAGGAGTTACCATCTCAGCCATGAACCAGTCACCTACACGCTGGGGTTACCCAATATTAGACTGATCCAGTATGTGGGTCTATCAGTTGGCTAGGCAGCAATGACCTCAACGAGGCCTGATATTCATAAGGTCCGACATAGTCATGACGTCTTGTTCCTAGTAAAGTAATAGGACACATTCTGAAGAATGTGCTAACTACTTAGCAAGGTGGCTCAGTGGTTAGCACTTCTGCCTCACAGCGCTGGGGTCATGAGTTCAATTCCCGACCATGGCCTTATCTGTGTGGAGTTTGTATGTTCTCCCCGTGTTTGCGTGGGTTTCCTCCCACACTCCAAAAACATACTAGTAGGTTAATTGGCTTCTATAAAAATTGACCCTAGTCTCTGTCTGTCTGTGTATGTATGTTAGGGAATTTAGACTGTAAGCTCCAATGGGGCAGGGACTGATGTGAGCGAGTTCTCTGTACAGCGATGCGGAATTAGTGGCGCTATATAAATAAATGGTGATGATGAGGATGATGAATATCAACTTCAAGCAGCTTCTGAGTTGGAAGGCAGACGCTATTGAAAAAGGACTGCAGAGGTATTTTTGGGGAAGTACTTTCTCAAAGAAACCCAAGAGGATTTGAAGAACATGCTGTCTTGTGACATGGTTAGTAAATACCTGGAGAAGGGCCAATTTCAGTTTAGCTCCTAATAGTCTCACAAGTTCTGAGCACTTACATAGAATTCTTATACATGGCCCTGATCATACCAGGATGTAAATTTCTTAATTAACCCAAGAGATTGCATTGATACCTTTGGTTTCAATATGCTTGGTGAACCTCATTTACTCCATTTTTGTCCACTACATGTATATGAAATGTACTTTAAGTGCAGAGACAACTGCAGCGAAGTGTAGACACAATCACATGGCTGCTCTGAATAGCCTCTATTGAAGAGTATTGCTGAGCACTTGTTTTGGCAGCATTTGCCCGTGCGGTGATTTGTGCCGTCATATTTTACAAGGTCTGGGAATCGAGCCGTAATAACACAGCAATCTTGTAAAAATGGTTTCATTTCTTCAAACGTTCTATTGTGTCTTCACACAGAAATGTTTAACTAGAGATGTAAAATATGAATTTGTACAATACAGAATACTTCCAAACACAAAAATTCAATTTTTGTTTAGCAAGAAAACAGGGAATCTAGTATTTCAAAGACTTTGATTGTTAAACTATTATTATCCTCAGTGGCTTTGAAACTGAACTATTCAAATTTGGAGATATTTCCCATTAGAATGTAACTTCCTTCCTCAGGATTCTATATACTGAATGTTTCTCCCCAGAAACCTTCTATCCAGCGACACCCTGATGGACTTCTGTCCAGCATGCTGTAGGACTAAAGATCGCAGGAAGGACAGCAGGGGTGCAGGTGGTCAGCCAAACCATCACCATTTCATTACACGGACACCAACACATATGAAACATGACTAGATGTTGATGTGCTTCCCCCAAGGGCTACTAACGTAGCTGTCAGGGTTGGATTATCTCCCTGATTGCAGTTACATGAGGGAGCAGAGTCAGCATATGTCAGTAACCATAGGGCGGTGGAAAGTGCTACATTCAAAGCAATTATTAGTGGGTATAAGGAACTTATTAGCAGAAGCTGCAGTAAAGTAACGTTATCCTTCCAAGTACAGCTACGATTTAGTATTATAAAAGGTATATTTTTGACAACCATAAAACACACGTTATGTTCCAGTATCTTGACAGAACTACACATAAGTATAAAAATTATTTAGGTTCTTATTAAAATCCCATCTCCCTGCACACCTTGCTCATACAGCATGTGGTCATTACTGCAGCGCTACAAATGAATCCGAGATCAATTGACCTGCCAGGCTGCTCAGAAAACGTGTGATGACTCAGACACTAGTATAAGCATGAGGAAGACAGAATGTGCAGGACAAAGAGAATGGAATTTAATGACGGATCGTGCTGGTCTCTACCAATCCGCTTGACTATTTTTAATTCTTTGGCCTCGGTAACCTGTGGTCCTACAGCTATTGCAGAACTATATTTCCCCAATACTTGTAGTTCCACAGGAGAGCCACTGTTTACCTATGTTCGGGTTACAGTCTGGCAGGGGGTGCTCAGATTTGCAGTTCAACATAAGGTGAAGAATCCTAGATAAGTTACTACTGGTCCCTTCAGCATTTCTCAAATTCCTTCTCTCCAAGACGCTCATTCATTCTACCAACTCTCACCTTGACTGCTGAAATCTTCTCCAATCTGGCATTCCCAACAACCCACCTATCCCTGCTTCAATCAGTCATAAGTGCTGCTGCAAAGCTGATCTTCCTCTCCCGATGCTGCAAAACTCTTCAAATCCCTGTAAAGGCATCCCAAGTCCTTTAGAATATAATTTAAATTACTCCCCCACCCCTACAAACCCCTCAACAACATCCTTTCATCCATCACAAACCTCATCCTCTTGAAATGCTCTCCCTCTCACCATCTTAGATCTACCTCCGACCTATACCTCTTCTCTGGTAACCACTGCTCGCTCCTGCGTACAAGACTTCTCCCATGCCGCTAAGCCACTTATGGAATTCCCTACTCTAGTCTTCAAAAAACTTCCTGTTGTCCCAATCTTCACTCCTCTAGTCTCTGCTCTTTTCCCACTAGATCGTAAGATCTCTCCCACCCTGCCCTTTTTTAATGTCTGCATTTTTCTTGTCTACCTTTTATGTTCCAATATTTTATGTATACTCAGTCTTCCCTGCTGTCCAGCACTACAGAGCACTGAGGTACCTTACATATCAACAACGATAACAACAATACTAATGTCACTGGCTTCCAGATCATTTGGTATACAAAACTAGACACACACTGGGCCTGATTCATTAAGGAAAGTAAAGCAAGAAAAAGTGAGTAACTTTGCACTTGGGCAAAACCATGTTGCATTGGAGGGGGGAGGCAAATTTCAAACGTGATGGCAGACTTATAGTTGGGCTAAGGCATGTTCTAGATCAACTTTAACTTTCAGTCTACAAATAAATCTATCATGTATTGGTGTGCTACATGAAAAAACAGCCAGTATTTATCTTATGTGCAAAATAATAAACTAATTTGCACCCCTTGCATTGTGACATGGTTTAGTCCAGGTGAAAGGTTACTCCTTTTGTTTGCTTTACTGCCTTAATGAATCAGGCCCATTGTGTGCATAGAATACTTATTTACTTATTATTGTTACTTGAATGAGGAACATGTATCCATACAGCAACGTTGAGCATCACTCTGATCCCCTAATAATTCTGTAATGCCCTGTTACAAACCTCTAATACCTGCTTTTTGGCTACAGGTATCTAACTAAAGAACATCTTTATACAAATGCAGCCAATAAATGGACATTTCCTTGCAGTGAATGGTCAGACAGGCTCCAGTAAAGATCCATTTGACGTAATGGGAATAGGAGAGAATTTAATTCATTGTGTTCAGTCTAGCTCTGGCTCTTCCCCATGCAGCTAATGCATCTGGCAATGATGGAAGAGCCTTTCACTTTCTCAAACCTGTGGAATTTAGAAATTGCAGCCAGATAATTAAAATTAAAACGGTCACGCAAATATTTTTGCAGTAAGGTTTATAGATGGAAAAAATAAATACACCACTCATCCTATCCCACCAGAATCAGTACAACCACATGTATTCAGATGGGACAATAACTAAACTATGGGTATAGACATACAGGGCTTAGTATCTCCAAATCTTATTTTAGTCAAAGCCAATAAGACAAGTTCATCAAGTGCGACCTTTTATAATTTCTAGATGTGTTGATCCAGAGGAAGGTGACTGCCATTTAAACCTCAAAGGTGTAAAATTATTTCTGCAATTCTATGTGTACAACCAACTATTTAATGCATTCATTTTCTTTAATACAAGTGCACGATTTCCTAATCAGGGGCCTGATTCATTAAGGATCTTAAACTTGAGAAACTTCTTATTTCAGTCTCCTGGACAAAACCATGTTACAATGTAATGGGTGCAAATTAGTATTCTGTTTTGCACATAAGTTAAATACTGACTGTTTTTTCATGTAGCACACAAATATCAACTTTAAATGTCAGTGTACAAATAAGCTATCAAGTATTTGTGTGCTACATGAAAAAACAGTCAGTATTTAACTTATGTGCAAAACAGAACACTCATTTGCACCCCTTGCATTGTAACATGGTTTTGTCCAGGAGACTGAAATAAGAATCCTCTTCATTTAAGATCCTTAATGAATCAGGTCCCAAGACCCTGATCTCATCGAATTTGGCTACCATGTGTGCGGCCAAACCAGACGATGACCTGGTCACTTAAGCTGAGTGGACAGCATGTGGCCACTTTTAAACTTGGTTTCAGCAGGTAAAAGGTTAAGAACCCCAAAAGATGATCCTTAAGTACAATAGAAAAGGGACGGTAGTTGGTGCGATGACAGTTTGTGATATAGAGCAGCAACAATGTAGCAAGAGACTGCAAATGTACGGACATGGGGTTAACTCATGTTGTCCCACACTCCACTTATCTCAATCTGCGTAACTTGCGTTACAACACATTGAACAGATCAGACAACATTCAGGAAACTGCAACACTCCTAAACACGAGTAACATTGTGAGTGGCTGTGGGGTCATAATAAACGGTATCTGTTAATCTTAATGCTAGTAAAACATTGTTTCTATTGTCACGATACCCAATACTGGTGTTACTGGCATCTGCCAACGTTGTGCTCCGAATTTCAGAACGCATCTTGTTCTATCCACATGCGTTTACTGGGGGATGTTCTTAATGGGGAAATATTAAACCCTGGGAAGGCGGTGAATAAAAATTTAATTACTTTCGAATCAGTACATAACTTTACTACATTTAGTGCAACAACACTGGCATATAGAGTAGTATGTAAACTTAATACAGGCTGTTAATTAACACAACCCCTCACTGATCTTCACACAGTATATTATATTTCTCAAAACTTGTTGCCAGTCACTATATTCTCTGCATAGAACGTGGCCTCTTTTTCTGTAAACATATCTTGCTCTCAGAGAACAAATTACAGTATTGTTTTCTTGGCCGTTTGGGATTCCTATAACCCCGCGCTGTTGGTGGAAGCCAGACAGAGGGGAAACTAAGGAATGCAGAATAGGAGACAGAAAGGACACAGACATAGGGCAGACTAGTATATGTATGGATTGTGAATTTCACACACTCTCGGGCTTGTTTAATAATTTAACCATTGAAAAGCTACGGCAAACATACAAATTCTCTTTAAAGCACCTTAAAACATTGCATCACTATGTGCAATTCACTATCACAGGTAAAACAAACAATGACATAACACACAGTTTGTTCTTTACAGATGTACACATAGAATTGCAGGCTTTGTACCACTTTAACGTGAAGAGAAAAATCATTTTTACAGGAGGTTCCCCCTATAATTCAGTTATTTAGGCACAGGGCTGATGTGGCAATGAGATGGGTGGAAATAATGCCATTATATTGGGAATAGTGTTCCCACTGCAAAATCCATCTTTGTGGCAGATTTATATAGCAAAAAAAAAAAAAGAAGAAAAGTGTGTCTCTTCCGAGCCAGTCAGTCAGCAATCTCATCAATGGTCACATGATGGCAGAGAATATGAGAGGGGTTGGCTGAGTTTTGATGTGACCTTCCAAAGCCTCTCTCTATCATATGTCATGTGACTGTGGTGGTTACCATGGAAATTTCATGGCACTGAGCAAGTTGTACATCAATGGCAGCCTGAATTAAAACCATAAGTAAAATGAACAACTCCGTGTATCTTCTTACAGGTAACCAGAGATGTTAAAACACTTCATTTTTGAGGGGATTGGACCTAGCCTGGACACAGTAAAGGCAGCCATTTGTGGGCTGAATTAGTGGCGCTAAATAAATAGATGATGATGATGACGACCCAACAATCAGAGGGTGCTGTACCCAGAAAATAAAACGATCACACAAGACAGAGTGTTGTATTATTGGAGGCTCCACAGGCTGCTTTCTGCTGCCCACAAGTCTACTATGAAGAGGGACTCACAAGCCTCTTACAGTTCCCTATAGAAAAACAACAAACAAAAAACCCCCCCACAAAGTAGTTTCATAACTTGCAACCACGGCTGCGGCTACAGACCTAAGCTACGTGGTTTCTATATGAACCTGTGTTTTTACTGGACGGAAGCATGGTGAGCAGCTACGCTTCTGCAATAGCTCTCTACATTAGCAGTCTTATTCCTGTTACTGCAGAGACACCACTAACTACCATCAAGAGAGGAGGGAGGGGGCATTTAAATGATAGTAAATAGGACACAGATTAAAAAAACCTCTTGTTTTATCCCCGGCCGTGCATACCTTTTCCCTTCAGCCCTGCTACACCATACAAGCCCTGGCGGTGTGCCACCCATACTGCGCACGCATCTGCGCAGCATTTAATACACCCATGGGTGGAGCTAGACACTCCCCTTTGGTGGACCAGGACACGCCCCCTTCTGTAATGCTTAGATGTCGCTTGCACATTCTTTCTGAAATGATTATTTACAAGTAACCAAGTATGATTTGACATCAAACCACAAGTCGTTTACCATTTATTAGACAATTAGAGCAATGAGGTAAACCGAAGAAATATATTTTTGCCATTGAACAGATAAAAGGCATCGATAGCACCTGGAGCTGGCTGGTAAAGGACCGTTGTGAACGTTGTCTTCAGAAGATTACCCAGAACAATAAATACATTAATAATACAAGTGCAGCTTGGGCTCTGTGTCATAAAGCAGTCACCTTATTCTGCCAGCGAGATCCGCCTCTCCTGCTCTGCCTGGTTATAAATCGCATTGAGCGCGTGCAGCCTGTGTTTAGACCAATGCAGCGAGAGCCAAGCAGCCATTAATCAAATGCAGCAAAGTGTGACAAGGTCTGGATGATTCACCATTCACCCATGGCCTTCATAAACCAAGTTACATGCCTTTAGATGCCTTTCCTCAATATTTGGCACAAGTAAATACCGCATTCCTTCCTATTGTAAGAACAAGAACGTTTACATTCTCTATTTACTGAGAAAAACTATACTGTAGCCCCTGCAGTAGTCACCTCTCCTTGCAAAAGTTTTAAAGACCGGGATGGAAAAATTCCAGCAACACACTTAGGGCTCGATTTACTAAGCTGCGGGTTTGAAAAAGTGGGGATGTTGCCTATAGCAACCAATCAGATTCTAGCTTTCATTTATTTAGTACTTTCTAAAAAATGACAGCTAGAATCTGATTGATTGCTATAGGCAACATCCCCACTTTTTCAAACCCGCCACTTAGTAAACTAGCCCTTAGGCTTACGGCTGGCTAAATTACACACTTATATTATACATTATATATAGATTTACACACACCGGGGAAATCTAGTATCCAGAACAATGCCCAGGTCTAAAATATATTAGAACATATTTAAAATATGACCCTGTCTTCCTCCACACTATCCCTGGCGTTCCCTATTAGATCGTTTAGCAGAGCTCCTCATAGTAGCTTTCTGATCATGTCTAAATATATGGAAATAAGTAGCAGAATAGCAATAATAGATTGATTTTTTCTGGGATTCAAAACTTTCTGGAGAACAGGTTTTCAAATATATTGGGATGTACTGAAATCTTGAATAGCTCTTTACACAATCATTTATTTATATAGCGCCAGCAAATTCCGTAGCGCTTTACAATTGGGAACAAACAGTAATAAAACAGTACTGGGTAATACATACAGACAAAGGTAATCGAATAAATAAGAAAGAAAAAGCTGTTTGTATAATTTGTGTCTGAGTTTAGACAACCAACAAAAAAACTAAATAAGCGCTGAAATCACCCAATTGCTTTACAGCCTCTAGGAGAGCACTGATAGACCGTGGCACACATCGGGGTCCCCGTCACACTGGCTAGAACAGTGAATTTTCAGTTTTGGGTGGAGTTACCCTCGTAGAACACCTTCCCACAAGTTACCTTAAATAATAGAATGAGCATTGGTACTAACAACCCAGGATAAATTGTCAAAACAAGTTACATCTCAGAGAACATGGAAATAATATGTCACTTGTTACTGGTTTCCCTTCAACAATGGGCAGATTCCTTCTGCACTCTCCAACACGGAATAACAGTCATCCCATCATAACTCTCCTGGGCTGCGGACACAAACAAGGATTGCGGGGATCCACAGATATGGGTCACAATAACGATACTCCCACATGGCATTTATTAAGGGGTAGAGGATCTAATTTGGGTCAATGGTTGTTTGACGTTAGAGAAACCCTTTAAGTTGTATACAGTTAGCTTTATTTCTTTGGATTCACTTTGTTAACTCTGAAACAGTATTAAACTGTACTTCTCATCGAGTCTGAAAGAGTAATAGACTTCAATGACATTTAGTTACAGTAAAGGCAATGCACTCGTGATCTATCATCACCATTTATTTATATAGCGCCACTATTTCCGCAGCGCTGTACAGAGAACTCACTCACATCAGTCCTTGCCCCCAATGGAGCTTACAGTCTAAATTCCCTAACATACACACATAACATACACACACACAGACTAGGGTTAATTTGTTTGCAGCCAATTAACCTACCAGTATGTTTTTGGAGTGTGGGAGGAAAACGGAGCACCCGGAGGAAACCCAGGCAAACACAGGGAGAACATACAAACTCCACACAGATAAGACCATAGTCGGGAATTGAAATCATGACCACAGTGCTGTGAGGCAGAAGTGCTAACCACTGAGCCACAGTGCTCCCTTGTTCTCTATCAGGAGAACAAGGGAGAGTAAATCCTGGCGGCCTAATCTGCTCTGGAAACTGACTGAGAAAGACAGGGTTTCTTTATGCTACGGTGCTGTTTATAGTAATAGCACAATATGTTATAACACAGTGCCTGGGAGCTCTTACCACCGGGAATGTAAGATGCCTGGAGAGGGGAGCCTGATCAGACGGAGCCGATGGAGGCACAGCTGGCATACATGACACTGGGCACAGGCTGGCATAGGTTGTGTGATGGGATCACAGGCTGATGCATGATGATATTTAGGGTAATCAAGATACTGGACATTGTTTGGTATAACGCTATGTTACCGGCCAACATGTATCACCAAACCCCCCAAAACATTTTGCATAATTTGAAAATTGTTCATTATAAAACTGCTGGTTCCCAACTTCTGGCAGAGGGTCCTTACCCGGAGAATAAACTATTATTAATAAGTGAAATGCACTAGAATCAGTGTTGGCTAACCTGTGACACTCCAGGTGTTGTGAAACTACAAGTCTCAGCATGCTCTGCCAGCTATCAGCTAGTTATCTACTGGCAAAGCATGCTGGGGCTTGTAGTTTCACAACACCTGGAGTGTCACAGGTTAGCCAACACTGCACTAGACAGCTCTTCTGTTAACAATCCATGTATTCATTGTACATGAAAACTACCAAGGCTGGATTTACATCCCTGGAGCCTACTGACTTCATACCTTTGACCCTTAAGCCCTAACCGTTTAATCTTAGTCATATTCCTTTCTGCAGGTCATTAGAAAGTCCCACTCGGGATGTCTTATCTAGACATGATCACGTTTAACAAAACACAACAACATACAAATGCCTTGTTGATAAAACCACAAGTGAGGATGAGGTAGATAACCAAGGACACCTAAGTTATGTTTGCTCAATCCATTAATCACTTTCTTTTGAAAGAAAAAAAAAATGCAGAAAGACATTCACATGATCTTAGTTCTGACACTTCTGTTACTCTATATGCACTAAGAATCTGAATTCCTGTTATGTCATTATTACAACAGTGGAAATCTTATAACATGCGTTATTGACTTTTTGATGCTACTCACTAAGGGGCAATGCAATATAGAGACCAATCATCATAACGCTGAAGCAACACCCAATTTGTGCCAATATATTGCAGGGAGTGCTGGGAGTTGTAGTTGCATAAGAGGTGGAGGGTCACCTGATGCCAAGCTTGTCTAAACTGAAGATGGCTGCAATATTACTGGCCCTGCTTGCGGTATATCCAGTGCTGCTTGTACTCACAAGCAGGACTAGATAGACCGCACAGACACATGCCCAAAAATGACACAATCATATATATGTGAAATACTCACATCACCCCCACATAAAACTATACTGAAATATTACAAACACCAGCCATGTGTCCAAACAGATGAACGTGTTAAAATCAGAACTTTTGCCCAACAGATCTCCTCCCACTGATTTGCATACAGAGGGTACTAGACAGGAACATAAACTAACTTGTGCCTCTTCAGCTGGAACTACAAATCCCAGCGTTCTCTCCCAGAAAGTCCATGTCATCCCCTCCCCCTAAATATATACTTTTTGTGACCTTTACAACATAACTACATGTCTAACCTAATTATAGTATCATTATGTTATGGTACAATGTGCAGCACTTTACAGGTCAGATAATGTTTATTTATTCACACCAGTGCCCACCCTTGGAGCTTACAATCTAATTTCCTTACCACAGGTACTCAAATACACACACTCTAAGGACAATTTAGTCTGAAGCAAAATAAACTGCTAGTGTGATATTTGTACCATAGAAAGAGACGCCCATGAACGCAGGGGGAAAAAAACAAACAAAAACAAAAAAAGCACAGAGGTAGCAACCTGAATGGAATTAAACCAAATACCCCAGTGTTGCAAACCATAGTTGCACATTTAAAAAATATAGTGCAGTGATGGGCTAAAGCCCTAAATTGGGTTACCTCTGGCCCTTATAACCAAAATAATGCCCATTTTTTGGTCGCTTTAAGATGCCAAACAGAGTAGCAGTTGTTCCCTGGACTATGTATTTATAGGGTAGTCTAATATTGGACAAACCTCACAACAATGAGTCTACAACACGAATGCTGGCAAAAGATCCTTGTGGCTACTAAATAGGACTGACTACATCACCTCTGTGCAACCTACTGTTTGTGCTGAATGCACACTTCATGCTGGAGTTATAAGCTCAATGTCATTATATGGGCAGCACGGTGGCCTAGTGGTTAGCACTTCTGCCTCACAGCACTGGGGTCATGAGTTCAAATCCCGACCATGGCCTTATCTGTGAGGAGTTTGTATGTTCTCCCCGTGTTTGCGTGGGTTACCTACTGGTGCTCCAGTTTCCTCCCACATTCCAAAAACATACTGGTAGGTTAATTGACCCTAGTCTCCATCTGTGTGTGTATGTTAGGGAATTTAGACTGTAAGCTCCAATGGGGCAGGGACTGATGCGAGTTCTCTGTACAGCGCTGCGGAATCAGTGGCGCTATATAAATAAATGGTGATGATGAGGATGATGATATGCTTCTCTGCAAACGTAACATGCAGTCCACCTGTGAACCACTCGTACTGCACAACTCTTATAGCAATAATACTAGAGATCAGAATTCTAGATGGATACAACATTTTAAAGTGAAAAGTGATAGTGCGTTGTAACAGGTTTGGTCCATCAGCAACTTCCACACACTTAAAAAAAAATAAAAAAATAAAAGTGTTTCCACTTAGTCCAATAATCAGAGGGAGAAGTTTCCAACAGCTGCCATTGTGTGGATGATTAGACCAAAAATGGAGTCTGCACACAGCTCACACACCCTGGATGCATCCAGGCAAATTGCACAGTCATCAACCAGAGAGTGTAATGGATTGACAAGTTGAGATTTTCCAACTATCTAAAGTTAGACCTATAGGTGCGAATTGTCTTCTTATTGCTCTCTAATGTGGTTAGACAACATCAACAGCCACCTGAACACACAGATAGGAGTTTGGCAACTTGTAGTTCCAGGACACCTAGAAAGCCACAAGTGCCATCATGCCCTGCCAGTGACAAGCTGGAACTTGTAGTTCCATAACCACCAGTTGTCTAACACCAGGAAAACTCAAACTTGATGTCACCCTTACTGTATGTATACTATGTAACCTTTTGACAACCAAAGGCAAAAATCAGGCTGTGCATATAGTCTTTTTATTATTATTACTATTTATATAGCGCCACTAATTCCGCAGCGCTGTACAGAGAACTCACTCACATCAGTCCACACAAACAAGGCCATGGTCGGGAATTGAACGCATGACCCCAGCGCTGTAAGGCAGAAGTGCTAACCACTAAGCCACCATACTGCCCAAGTATTTTTTTTTTTTAACAGAAGTGATTAAACGGTACATCGCCTCAGAATTAGTGGCGCTGCATAAATAAATAGATGACGATTAGATATTTTACTGTGCGTTAATAAATATGTAAAATAAACATAATATATAGTCACTGCATCTCAACACTCAAAATGTTATGCTCTACCTGGTTTTTGTCCGCTATCTTTCTATTTTGAAGCTTCATTATCTATATAGTTTCTGTAAAGACAGGCTGATACGGATAGACAGCAATTGTATATTGAATTTATGCAGAACTAGAATTTCATTTGCTACATGACCACAAGCAGAGGTGATTTGCATGGGAGCCCTGCAGGGTTTGACAAGCCATCTCCTTTCAGCAACAAAAGCTCAAAGAAATTTTATTATGCTACCAGCAAAAATGTTATTTATGGCTGAACTGCAAGATGTCATCATAACTAACCAGGTGACTCGATGAGAAGGCTAAGTTTTCAAATTCTTTAAAAGCTAAGTTCGTACCACCTAGATCTGCAAACTTTATTGCCTTTATAGTTAAAATGTGGCATTTCAGCACCAGCAACATACCTGCAGCCTTTGAAAATCCCCTACTTAATGATGTGTACAGCAGACCAAAGTGGAGAAGCAGGTAAATGTTTTCTAGTTTCAATATCACGGAGCAGATTAGGGGACATGAGAAGTATCTGGTTCTCTTAAAATGTATACATGTGTCTAGGACAGGCCAAATGGTAAAAGTGTTGTACAGACAGAGCGTCTGCTCAGGTCACACGGATCCTACAACAGGATATCATCATCATCACCAATTATTTATATAGCGCCACTAATTCCGCAGCGCTGTACAGAGAACTCACTCACATCAGTCCCTGCCCCATTGGGGCTTACAGTCTAAATTCCCTAACACACACACACACACACACACACACACACACTATGGTCAATTTTGTTAGCAGCCAATTAACCTACCAGTATGTTTTTGGAGTGTGGGAGGAAACAGGAGCACCCGGAGGAAACCCACGCAAACACGGGGAGAACATACAAACTCCTCACAGATATGACCATGGTTGGGAATCGAACTCATGGCCCCAGTGCTGTAAGGCAGAAGTGCTAACCACTAAGCCACCGTGTTGCCCCAACAACACAACACAAAGCCTATCTCACACAAAACAAAGCCTATCTCGCTGCATACACAGGCCATACCTGGTAGGCCAATATATTATTTTCTTTTGGGTGGGACTAATACAGTTTTTGTCTGCAGATGGGTACACGTTATTACAATATCTGAGGGCACCTAATTAGAGGGCTTCAAATAACCATTGCAGGATTTTGTCTTCATATTCTGCTAAACAAGAAAGTTTTCCATTTGGAAAGAATACTAAACTGACACGAATCTGAACTTTTTGAGGACAGATCTGTGGAAGTCTATTTACACAAAGTAACTTGCTCAAAAACTCTTTGTAAGAAAGACGACGTTAAATGTAATAAGACAGTTTCATTCTTTGTCATTTAGAACAAAGATGTTTGTTAGGCGACTTAAACAAACAAAAAATGCAGGCAGATAATTGAAAAGTTCAATTTCCCATAGCTTTCAGTTTAAGAAGTTTAAAAAGTTATCCAAACTCATAATAGTAATCCCAACATGAAGATGAAGAGTAACAACAAGAAGCAACATAGCATAACAATGAACCCATTCCGATAGTCCCATACAGACATAATATAACTGACTTCATAAGATGCACAGTTCAGTTACGCAAATATAAGAAAGTAAAGATCATGTGAAGCAATAACGTAGCATAAACATTAAGAGCATGCAGATATAGATTCAGTGATGTATACAGCACTATAGATCATGTGGCATAATCACATATTCAAAGAGCCCATTAATACAGAACAAGTGGAACTAAACCACATGATATAGTGACAAACTCTCAGACAAACCAACACTTGATAAAGGCCACAAGGAAAACATTCAGATCATATTACATTACACAGGGCAAACAGCAGCTAGCGAAACATTAGCATATGGTCCCACTCAACACAGATATGATGATCCAGCATCACACTGACAAGCAGCGCTGACCCCTCCAGTGTGACACGGGGGTACACAGTGCAGATTTCCATCCAGTGTCACACAGGGGTATAAAGTGTGAACCCGTCGCTTCCATTGTCACAGAGGAGCATACAGCACAGACCCCTCTCTCCAGTGTCACATGGGAGCAGCACAGACCCCCCCCCCCCCCCAGTGACACACGGCAACAGGGGCATACAGTGCAGACCCCTTCGGTGACACACGGGGGGGGGGGGGGGGGGGGGGGCACACAGTGCAGACCCCACCGGTGACACACAGCACAGACCCCACCGGTGACACACAGGGGGGCGCACAGCGCAGACCCCTCCGGTGACACAGGGGGGCGCACAGCGCAGACCCCTCCGGTGACACAGGGGGGCGCACAGCGCAGACCCCTCCGGTGACACAGGGGGGCGCACAGCGCAGACCTCTCCGGTGACACGGGGGGGGGCGCACAGTGCAGACCTCTCCGGTGACACGGGGGGGGCACACAGCTCAGACCTCTCCGGTGACACGGGGGGGGGGGGGGCACACAGCGCAGACCTCTCCGGTGACACGGGGGGGGGGGGGGCACACAGCGCAGACCTCTCCGGTGACACGGGGGGGGGGGCACACAGCGCAGACCTCTCCGGTGACACGGGGGGGGGGGGGGCACACAGCGCAGACCTCTCCGGTGACACGGGGGGGGCACACAGCGCAGACATCTCCGGTGACACGGGGGGGGCACACAGCGCAGACCTCTCCGGTGACACGGGGGGGGCACACAGCGCAGACCTCTCCGGTGACACGGGGGGGGCACACAGCGCAGACCTCTCCGGTGACACGGGGGGGCACACAGCGCAGACCTCTCCGGTGACACGGGGGGGGGGGGCACACAGCGCAGACCTCTCCGGTGACACGGGGGGGGCACACAGCGCAGACCTCTCCGGTGACACGGGGGGGCACACAGCGCAGACCTCTCCGGTGACACGGGGGGGCACACAGCACAGACCTCTCCGGTGACACGGGGGGGCACACAGCGCAGACCTCTCCGGTGACACGGGGGGGCACACAGCGCAGACCTCTCCGGTGACACGGGGGGGCACACAGCGCAGACCTCTCCGATGACCCGGGGGGGCACACAGCGCAGACCTCTCCGGTGACACGGGGGGGGGGGCGCCAAGGGGGCACACAGCATCACAGTAGCTACAGAAAACACCGGCAGACAATGACTGCCATACGCCTGGTGACAGCCTATGGACAGGAAGCCCCCAGCACAGACCCCCGAGCAGTACACACTGGAGCCTACGGACAGGAAGCCCCCAGCACAGACCCCCGGCAGTACACACTGGAGCCCCCAGCACAGACCCCCGGCAGTACACACTGGAGCCCCCAGCACAGACCCCCGGCAGTACACACTGGAGCCCCCAGCACAGACCCCCGGCAGTACACACTGGAGCCCCCAGCACAGACCCCCGAGCAGTACACACTGGAGCCCCCAGCACAGACCCCCGAGCAGTACACACTGGAGCCCCCAGCACAGACCCCCGGCAGTACACACTGGAGCCCCCAGCACAGACCCCCGAGCAGTACACACTGGAGCCCCCAGCACAGACCCCCGGCAGTACACACTGGAGCCCCCAGCACAGACCCCCGAGCAGTACACACTGGAGCCCCCAGCACAGACCCCCGGCAGTACACACTGGAGCCCCCAGCACAGACCCCCGAGCAGTACACACTGGAGCCTACGGACAGGAAGCCCCCAGCACAGACCCCCGGCAGTACACACTGGAGCCCCCAGCACAGACCCCCGGCAGTACACACTGGAGCCCCCAGCACAGACCCCCGGCAGTACACACTGGAGCCCCCAGCACAGACCCCCGGCAGTACACACTGGAGCCCCCAGCACAGACCCCCGAGCAGTACACACTGGAGCCCCCAGCACAGACCCCCGGCAGTACACACTGGAGCCCCCAGCACAGACCCCCGAGCAGTACACACTGGAGCCCCCAGCACAGACCCCCGGCAGTACACACTGGAGCCCCCAGCACAGACCCCCGAGCAGTACACACTGGAGCCCCCAGCACAGACCCCCGGCAGTACACACTGGAGCCCCCAGCACAGACCCCCGGCAGTACACACTGGAGCCCCCAGCACAGACCCCCGGCAGTACACACTGGAGCCCCCAGCACAGACCCCCGGCAGTACACACTGGAGCCCCCAGCACAGACCCCCGGCAGTACACACTGGAGCCCCCAGCACAGACCCCCGGCAGTACACACTGGAGCCCCCAGCACAGACCCCCGGCAGTACACACTGGAGCCCCCAGCTCAGACCCCCGGCAGTACACACTGGAGCCCCCAGCACAGACCCCCGGCAGTACACACTGGAGCCCCCAGCACAGACCCCCGAGCAGTACACACTGGAGCCCCCAGCACAGACCCCCGGCAGTACACACTGGAGCCCCCAGCACAGACCCCCGGCAGTACACACTGGAGCCCCCAGCACAGACCCCCGGCAGTACACACTGGAGCCTACGAACAGACCCCCGGCAGTACACACTGGAGCCCCCAGCACAGACCCCCGGCAGTACACACTGGAGCCTACGGACAGGAAGCCCCCAGCACAGACCCCCGAGCAGTACACACTGGAGCCTACGGACAGGAAGCCCCCAGCACAGACCCCCGAGCAGTACACACTGGAGCCCCCAGCACAGACCCCCGGCAGTACACACTGGAGCCTACGGACAGGAAGCCCCCAGCACAGACCCCCGAGCAGTACACACTGGAGCCCCCAGCACAGAGCAGACCCCCGGCAGGCAGTAGACACCACTCACTATGATCACTGTCCCCGGGCAGCATGTTCTCCTCACCGGCTGTGTCCAGCTCTCATCTCTGTCCTTCCTCCTCCGGGAGCACAGCCCGGCTCTCACACAGCCAGGCCCCCGACACCCGGAACAACTACAGCGACCCGGAAACCTGCGCAGCCCCCTCCTCCTGCCCAGCACACAACCTGGAGCTACGGGACACACAGCCGCCCCAGCCGTGTCTGCTCCCCGCCCACACTGACCGAGCACCCACCGAACAGCACCGAGACCCGGCCAGCCACGCCCATCTACATAACCCCGCCCACAGTGCTGACTGACCGTCCGAATACACAGAGCAACTCCGACCCATGCTCCGCCCACAGCGCCATAACCCCGCCTGTAAATCCGTAACTCCGCCTATCTAACAGCCTCTATTGTACTGAGACAATCCAAGCTATGCCCCGCCCACAGACGCTCAACACTCCACCTATCGGAACTGACACAAATGAGTAATGAGGTAAGCCGAACCCGTATGTATAGACCCCGCCCACTACATAAATACTAATAATAATATTCACGCCTCCAACTGATGCCCAGTGCAGGCACACGCCCCTCTCTCAGCGTCCACAAGTCTAATTGGTTCGTCCCGCTGCCATGCATACAGATAACTCCGCCTCTTTACTGATCAAATCCGGTTGATAACCCCGTCCTACTTGTGGCCCCGCCCCCTGCATTTGTTAGACTCCACCCCCTCCCCTGTCGGGACCCCGCCCAAGGAAGACATGCTGGCAGAACTGGGAGAGGCTGTGAGTGTGTAACCACCGCTGGAGATCACCCTGCAGGTAACCCTGTGACCCCCGCTGGTCTCCCCATGACCCTGCAGGTAACCCCGTGACCCCTGGTCTCCCCATGACCCCCACTGGTCTCCTCATGACTCTGCAGGTAACCCCGTGACCCCCACTGGTCTCCCCATGACCCTGCAGGTAACCCCGTGACCCCCACTGGTGACCCCATTAGTCTCCTCATGACCCTCCACTGGTCTCCTCATGACCCTGCAGGTAACCCCGTGACCACCACTGGTCACCCCGTGACCCCATTGGTCTCCTCATGACCCTCCACTGGTCTCCTCATGACCCTGCAGGTAACCCCGTGACCCCTGGTCTCCTCATGACCCTCCACTGGTCTCCTCATGACCCTCCACTGGTCTCCTCATGACCCTCCACTGGTCTCCTCATGACCCTCCACTGGTCTCCTCATGACCCTCCACTGGTCTCCTCATGACCCTGCAGGTAACCCCGTGACCCCTGGTCTCATGACCCTCCACTGGTCTCCCCATGACCCTCCACTGGTCTCCCCATGACCCTCCACTGGTCTCATGACCCCACTGGTCTCCCAGCCTCATCGTCTGATTATACTGGGAGAAAGCAATGCTCATGTCATCTGTGCCATAACCTACCGCCCGTCTAATACCCTCCAATCTGCATAGTCTGCTGTATTTACTTGTTCTTCTCTGAGTATTCCCATAATAGGTCGCACAGAGTGGCAGTATTCTGATTTTCCCACTTATTTTCCATATACAGTAACCTGGGCACAAATTAATTCAGTCCAGTTAATTGTGATTGGAAAATCAGTTGGGAAAGTGGGAACAGATTAGGATCACACTGTTACTTGGCTGGGGTTGGCATGTCTGCACAAATGTCAGACCCCTCCAGTGACACATGTAATAACCCTAATGAAGATAGAGGGCTTTATGTAGAGTTGAATCTAAAACACAGGTGTCAACTGTGCCCAAAAAGAAGACACATTCTATGTAGTATGCTGTTAGATGCATCTCACACATGGGGCAGACTGGGCTGGGGGACACCTGGTGTTATACCCTCCTCATTCAAACACGCTCTCATCTCTCCTATCCTCAAAAAACCCAACCTCGACCCCACCTCCATCGCCAATTATCGTCCTATCTCTCTTCTCCCCTATGCCTCCAAACTTCTTGAGCGGTTAGTCTGCTGTCGTCTCACCAGATACCTCTCGGACAATTCCCTCCTCGACCCTCTCCAATCTGGTTACCGCCCCCTCCACTCCACCGAAACTGCCCTGGCTAAAGTCACCAATGACCTCCTATCAGCCAAATCCAGGGGTCATTTCTCCTTACTTATCCTCCTCGACATCTCCGCAGCCTTTGACACCGTGGACCACCCCCTCCTTCTGCAAACTCTTCTCTCTCTAGGGCTCTCTGGTTCTGTCCATGCTTGGTTCTGCTCTTACCTTGCAAACCGCACCTTCTCTGTCTCCACGTCCGGCTCTTCCACCGCCCCCACGCCCCTCCAAGTAGGAGTCCCCCAGGGCTCTGTTCTCGGCCCCCTTCTCTTTTCGCTCTACACTTCCTCCCTTGGTGCGCTCATCTCCTCCTTTGGTCTTCAGTATCACCTTTATGCTGACGACATTCAACTCTACATCTCCTCTCCTGATCTCTCGTCCACCCTCCTCTCTCGTGTATCTGACTGCCTCTCTGCCATCTCCTCCTGGATGTCCTCACGCTTTCTCAAAATTAACATCTCCAAAATGGAACTCCTAGTCTTTCCTCCTTCCAGACTCCCCTCTCACCACAACCTCTCAATCGTTGTTAACAACACTACCATCTCATCTGTCACCCAACTCCGTTGCCTGGGTGTCACCCTTGACTCCTCTCTCTCTTTTGCCCCCCACGCCCAATTCCTTGCTCAAGCCTGTCGCTTCCAACTGCGCAACATCGCCCGCATCCGACCCTTCCTCTCACAAGACGCCACCAAAACCATCATCCATGCACTCATCATCTCCCGCCTGGACTACTGCAACCTCCTTCTCACTGGCCTCCATCTCTCCCATCTCGCCCCGCTCCGATCTGTACTGTATGCAGCTGCCAGACTTATCTTTTTCTCACGTCGCTCCTCCTCTGCCTCCCCTCTCTACCAGGCCTTACACTGGCTCCCTTTCCCTTACAGAATCCTCTTTAAACTCCTTGCTACAACTTACAAAGCTCTCTCCCAGTCTACTGCTTCCTACATCTCTAACCTCCTTACCATTCATACTCCCGCTCTCTCCCTGCGCTCGGCAAACGACCATCGCCTCTCCTCCACTCTCATTACCTCTTCCCACTCCCGAGTTCAAGACTTCTCCCGAGCTGCCCCCCTGCACTGGAATGACCTCCCTCGCTCCATCCGTCTCGCTCCCAATCTGTGCTCCTTCAAACAGGCACTCAAAACTCACCTGTTCCTGAAAGCCTACCAACCATCCACTTAACCCCTCATCCACTCTGCTTGTTCTCCCTCCTCTCCCCTGGTCCCTTTTTCTCCATTGCATCATTGCCTCCCTTCGTGCCTGTTTTGTCCACCCTCTCTTAGGATGTAAGCTCGTATGAGCAGGGCCCCTCTCCCCTCCTGTCTTCATACCGACTCTTCTGCTCCGCCCTCACTCCATATGTCTGCCCGGAGTTTTCGAAGCATTGGTACTTAGTGTTTATTGTTCTGTGATGTTTTACCCTGTATGGTCTACTGTTCGTATTATGTAAGGCGCTGCGAAAACCCTGTGGCGCACAACACATAAATGATGATGATAATAATAATAATAAAAATACTTGTGTCCCAACTCTACATGAGGCCTAGAATGGGTATTTTGGCCATAGAAACTTTATAATACTACGGCTACTGTATCACCCAACATGTCATATGGCCAAGCAGTGATAAGTCCCAAAAGTTGTTGATGCAGTATTAACACCTTGGACTTTGCAGTGGGCACGCTAGAACCAAGATGTAACCACTTGGTGCACTGGGGTGCTCACAGGGAGTGATTGGTCCCTCTAGTGCTGTAACTTTCCCAAAACAGTTTCTTTGTCCAAAAACTTTTCCCCCCTGTTTAATCGATCAGTGAGTGGGCACATGATGTGGATGACATATACTTACACTTTGGCACCATACGTCCCCTATATCCTTCTGCACCATGCTCAGAGGTCTTGAAAAGCTGTTTGGTTGCTAAACATAACCATGTGTCAGTTTGATATTTGACACAATGCACAGTGGTTGGATATCTTGGGGCTCACAGTGCAGTGTGTGCTTGTGTATAGTCAACTTCTTCTCCACAGGACCTTGAGGAAATAAAAGGACACAGCGCAAAGAAGACCATATGAAACGTCCATCTATATGAAGCAAAGTTCAATTTAATACCGCTTTCATACTGCCGCCCCGGCAATATCCCGGATTTTTCAAGCCGGGTTTTTGCCGGGGCTCGGAGCGTCCCAGCTCAGAAACACCATTCATACTGCACCTCGGACCCGGGAATTTCCCAGGTTGACCCCATTCATACTGCACAAGTCTGTGCCCTGGCAATTTGTGGGAGTCATCACCAGAGCAGTTTTCATTGGCTGAAAAATGGTGATGTCATTGAATGGTGACTGTTTTTTTTTTCTTCCACGGGCTCCCACCGATGACATCAGAGACAGGCAGACAGCCAATCAGCTTGTTTTCTGTGCAACCCGGGTTGAAAAACCCGGGTTGCACCATTCATAGTGCAGGCAACCCGGGTCCGATCCGGGAATTACCCCTCGATAAATCCCGGGTTGAGCTCGCCCCGGCAAAAACCCGGGATTTTGGTGCAATATGAATGGGGTATAACTTTCATGACTTCAAAAACACATATTTTTGCACATTTTACTAACCTTTTTTTTTGGATGGGGGGGGGGGGGGTGTCCAATTTTGCATCATACAGATACTGGTAACTATTAATGCTTTTTGGAGCATTGTCATGTGCAACACCAGTAGTTCTGGGTTTAAGCAGAGTTGTTTGTTTCCATTGTCCTGCCTGGGTCACTGGGGGAAAACACAGAAGGGATAAGAAGGATAAGAAATGTATTTTGTAAGATTGCGCGTACAAATCAAAATATTTATTGCAGACGGAAAACCCCTTTAGCTCATTCCCAGTATTGAAGTCCCAAGTAAAGAGGAACTTTCCTTACACTTTTAAAGCAGCAATCCCTCATAGAAGATTAACTTTTTTTCTTTAAATAGCAAGTTAGGTACCTCTTAAGCATGCATCATTTTTATGTCTCTGGTTGGCAGACAAAAATGGCTGCCAGGCACAGGCTCTCAGCATGTCATATGATGGCAGAGGGGTGAGAAGGAGGATATCACAGAGCAGACAGACGTCAAAGGGGCATTCCAAAGCCTCTCTGCTCACTGCATCATGTGCCATGTGACTGTGGTTGCCATGGTAGTCCAGAATAATAAATCATTAATAGCAGCAAAGGGAAAATGGTAAATACCCACATTCTTCTTCTAGCCTGCCATAGTAAGTTTTACAAAAAACACCTCAAATTTTTTATTTTTTTTAGCAAGTAATTACTACTATGAAGAGACAAATTGCTATGTTGCTACTTGAGTGTGACCTGGTCTAACTCCATGAGACTGTCCTGGGCTGCGTTTTATCATCTGCATACACTAATTTAATGTAATTAAGCCGACGATCACAAAAACTGAATCTAGAAGGAGGCCAGCTATAACAGTCCATGTTCTTTTGTTACGTTTTCTATGCTGTATCGTCCGCACATCCTGGGAGATGGTTACGAACATAGAACCCCAAGCAAGCAATCAGCAATTAGCTTTGGCTGGTTTACGCAATTTATTATCATCATCTATGTAGTGCCACTAATTCCACAGCGCTGTACAGAGAACTCATTCACATCAGTCCCTGCCCCATTGGAGCTTACAATCTAAATCCCCTAACATACACACACAGACAGAGAGAGACTAAGGGCATTTTAATAGCAGCAAATTAACCTACCAGTAAGTTTTTTTTGGAGTGTGGGAGGAAACCGGAGCACCCAGAGGAAACCCACGCAAACATGGGGAGAACATACAAACTCCACACAGATAAGGCCATGGTCGGGAATTGAACTCATGACCCCAGTGCTGTGAGGCAGAAGTGCTAACCACTGAGCCACCGTGCTGCCCAAGTTAGACAATGAAATTTATGCCTTGTTGGCTGCTTTCAGATATTGCACTTTTGCACCCTTATTATTAAGTCATCCTGCTGTGCGCAACCAAGGTATGGAAGTGTTCGGCACACAAAGGGTTACTCACTAACCACTCAAACCACTACAACCAATTGGGCACCTGCTTTCATTTTATAACTTGCAATAGTCTGAAGAAAGCTAATTGTTCATTGGCCGCTGTGGTTTTAGTGCAGATTTGCACTTTTGAGCAGTTTCAGTAAACAACTTTCATAGGGCATTTTAGGCTCATTTTAACCCTTTGGCTGTTAACTCCCCAGGAGGCCATCGCCTTACATCCTAATCTAGTGACAGCTGCGGGGTAAAATATATAAAGGCAGACTGAGATCTATTCTGTGTATAAGAGCACTTGGCCTATGGACTTTTCGTTTTATCGTCCTATAACTCCAGGGGGACTTTTAGCAGTAGGGATGCATTAAAGCACTATTAGACAGATACCTGTGTTCATGCAAGGCTTGTTAGGTCTATACATTGCAATATGTAAGACTATAAAACTAATGTATCAGAAATGACCTTTTTTCATGCTGGCTTATTCTTTGTTGAATAAATGACAGTGTAAAAATCTGTCACGTGATGAGATTAACCACATATTAGGATTTGATGATATATAAATGCATATTATTTTGTGTCTTTGCTGCTTAAAATATAAATGTGTCATTTACAGACTTATTATCTCTTGTTTGTATTTAGATGTATTTTTGACGACCTCCTGTTGATTACGTGCTTGCCGGTAAGTTTTAAACTAATTGTCTCTAAAACATCTTGATGTGTGTCTGTTGTGTCGTCTTCATGCATGGAATATATTCTACTTTTAAAAAAAAAAAATAAAGGGACTTTTGCTGACTAAGAGCTGAGGGTGTTTTGTATGTAAGTGTGCGGTATCTGCTGAGAGCAAACTCGACTCTATCATAATGTGATATATGAAGCGATACAGAGGGTAAACAAGTCTGATGTATGAAGAGCATTTCATATACATGTATTTTGCCACAGTTTTACTGCACTGGTTTGATAGGAGCCTTACGTCACTACTTTGTGCTGTTGGGGCACCCTGCTCCTTTTACCATATAACTAGATGCTTCCTCTTCCATTCCTCTTCCCCCATCATGACCCCACTCTTGTCACACACACAGTCCACACTTACACAATTGGACAGCTTACTGTCTCCAATAAGGTCCGCACAGTTCTCCTGAAATACTCTGTGGTGCTCTCAACATTCTGATCCCAATTAGCTTACCGGCTGTCCCATCTCTGCCCACTTCAAAACTCTACGAGTTGAAGATTGATCACAAAAAGGTACTCTGACCCTTGTCACTGTTTATAAAACATACTACTTTTTTTTATAGACTTCAGAAACAGATTTAGATAACTTTATCTTTATGAACTCATGTACAAACAAATGCGGGATTCCAGCAACCGATACGGTAATCATCTTTTCCCGATTCAGTCCCATCCTCGGAGGGGGCGCTGCCATCGCCTCTCCTTTATACACATATGATCGCAAACAAGTGCTCATTACAACTAATTTTCCCCAGTTAAGAACAAAGCTAAATGACAAACAAGGAAGACGGAAAAAGTTAGTATTGGAGTATTGCCAATTGATAATATGGAGACTTGTACTTTACAAGAAAATCCATATTTTACCATTAACAGACAGATGCTGCGTTCATATTTGTAGATTGCAACTTGTAGAATTGGAGTTAGTGGTTTATTTGTAACAAATGACCAACTTTTTTTAAACCTACATATTATACTTGTTTCATATTAATATTTTTACATGATCTTCATGTGTAACAGGTCTCTTAAGGTTAACTGGTTCTGCTTTACACTCTAAGTGGTTTGATATTGGCTTGTGGATAGTATATTTCTGAGGCTTGGTGCTTTTATATATGCAAATAGCAGAGGTAACAAATCCCGTTTTCACAATAGTGTCAGAATATTACAGCTATACTTTGTTTTATCATTTCTGAATCCGTCCTATAATCAATAATACATTTAATCCGATTTTTTTTTTTTGTTTTCCACCTGATCCTTTTTTAAATTGCTTGTTTGCTTAATCTGGTACAGAATTGCTAACCTTCTCCATAGCCTTTACCAATGTGTCATTTCTATACCTGCTTTTCTATAGTCTGTTTATCTCTTCCTCTGCTTGTTCCAAACAAGTTTCCAAATCACTTCAGTTTCTTATGATAACTGCGCTAGGGCAATAGTTTCTTTACTTGTCATAGGTGGGATGAGGGCAATAGTTTCTTTACTTGTCATAGGTGGGATGATGTTTCCTCTCGCTGCACATTACACGCAGTTGACTTCTTAGAACTTTAGAACCTTCCAATCTTCTCAACCTACAGTTATATCCTAGAAATGTAAGGAATTTGACATTTTTATCATACTCCATAGTAAATCTATTCTCCTGAAGCCAAGTAGACCCTTCAGGACATCATCAATATACAGTCTTTAAGTTACAATGTCCTCATCATATGGAGAGGAGATGTTCCTCCTCCCACTGCGCCATAAATCTGCTGTCACCAGAGCGAAACGCTTTCCATCTTTTGGTTGGTGCTGCCCATAGAATTTTGATGAACAAGTGAACGCTAACTAGTTATAGCAGCAATCCCTGGGGCAGGTGATTAGAACAATGTTGGTTTTTACCAATTGTCCTTGTTTTTCTTCTTCAGGCTGCTATTAATGATTTATGATTCGGGACTACCACGGCAACCACAGTCACATGACACGTGATATAGTACGCATAGAGTCTTTAGAACAACGCTCTGAACTCTATCTGCACTGTGATGTCCTCCTTCTCTCCCCTCTGCCATCACGTGGCACACTGAGACCTGTGAGCCTGTGTTTGCGTAGCAGAACGACTGTTTCTATGTTTGGCAGACATTTTTGATTGGCAGACAGAGCGTTTTTAAAAAGGAGATAATGGTTTGCAGGAGGTTAGCTAAAAAATTACTCTGATGCATGCTTAAAAAGGTACTTAACTTGCTGTTTAAAGAAGAAGAAAAATCTTCTATGTGGGATTGCTTAATTGTGCACCGTACATAAAGACAATAATTTACTGATTGGGAATGTGGGATGGACTTTTACAGAAATAAGGCAGGATACAGTGAGCGACTTCACAGTGACTTTGCTTTTGACTTACATAGAGTGCATGTGTATTGTATATGGGAAGACGTAATAGGATAGGAGATCAAAATTTGGGTGAGACTGCATTGTACATGTGTGTTCCTGGCTGTCTCTGCAGGTCGGAGGACTGTGTGTGTGTGTGTGTGTGTGTGTGTACAACATGCATGCTCACATCACGTGGCCCGTTATGTTAATGAGCCCGGGCTACACTCTTATCTCCGATGTCTGGGGGATGAAGCGTTTCACTCAGGGGAGTGGCCGAGTCCTTTTCCTGTGACAGGAAGCCCTCGTGTGATCATTGTTACCCTCTTCTTTCTGCTACAGCTCTGCTCCATCAGTCGTCTCCATTACTAATAAACACCAAACCAGTAACAGGATGTGAGAACAACCGTGAGACAGGGTAAGTGACAAGTCAAATTATTGTTGTCAGCCTGACACAAACCTACCTGCGCTATAGCGTACAACCATAACACCTAACCTCTAGAGCTGTGGGCGACTGATGTCTAGTTCTACAACTGATTAATTCGGGACATAAGACCGATAATCCTTGCACACAAGTCTGTGTATGTTTCTGAACCTTGTGTCGGAGATGAAGGTATCTGAGAACACGATCATCTGCTTTTTTGGAAATGACTTTGATCTCCTACCTACGCCAGATTTCCTATATGAAATTCTATTGTTGTAATGTCGGAGCCTGAAATGGATGATAGCTGAGGACAACAGCTTAGACTCGGCTACATAACACTGTACAATACAGTTTCAGGTATCTTGACATTCAATGCAGCATGGCACATTTTATATAAGTGACTGTAATAAGATGGGTTTTCTTGTGGGATAAAGTGGTATTTATAATTTGGAGATATTTATAGGGGCCGTCTATGTTGTTTATACACCTAGCATATAGGTGGGCGTCCCCTCATGTTCCTGGAAAGCTGATACAAGCTGTGCGCTCACAACACAGAGGCCTAATTCATGAAGGCACGGAAAACAAGCTTATTGTGTGTGGGGGGGGGGGGGGGGTTAAAAAAACCACACGTTAGTGTGCCAGCGCAACGCGCAAAAAAAAGTATTCAATTATTATCACCTGTTAATAATAGTCCTTAATGACAAACTGTATATAATATTTAAAAAAAAGTTGTTTTTCCCATAAAATGCTTTTATTAGGATGTTATTAATGGCTACTGTACACAAAATACATGTTTACATTTGCTCCTAATTGCAAACACATGTTCTAGCTGCAGACACAGCCGTCATCACTAGTAATGGGCACTTACACCCAACCTGTAGCTGGTACCTGAGAGATGCCCAGAGCTTGGATTGGACGCTGCTGCCTGCACGCGCCCCTTGGCACACCCCTTACTGTACATTGACGCCGTGCGTACCCCCAGTCCACTCCCCGTTTCGCCCTTGAAATCGTAGTCTGTCGGGAGTGTCAGTCGCACGCGAACACAAATTGTGTTCTTTGGCGTATGTTTCGGTTTCGCTCTTGCGCACAGTGAAAAAGCACAAAATACGGCACATTACGGCGTTTACCGTCCTTAATGAATCAGACCCAGGAGGTATTATATGTTTCTTTGTTTTGCTTTTTGCCTACTGTAATAAATGAATACACACAGCCGGGAATGGAGTAAGAGGGAGAAAAATAAAACCAGAAAATTAGGCATTAAATGATGGACATATCTATTCAACATCTACCTGGTCAATAAAATATTCAACAAAACAAAGTATTTTTTGGTCGCTAGAGCCCAACAGGTTCTAAAATGTGTTTAAAAAAAATCTTATTGATTTTTCAAATTGATTTAGTCTCCATTTAATGTTCTTTTTGGCACAAAACCGTACAAATACCGTATGTTTCCTTCTAAGAACCCCGTCCACCGGTAAGACCTGTATTACCAGGGGTTTCAGCCGGTTTATATAACATCCTGTCACACAGTCAGATGGTGACATTAATGTGTCCTGAGCGCTCCGTGCTCTCCTCTCTCCCTGATGTACCTGCGCTCCTGATTCTCTGTATTACGCCAATTACTGGCTCCAGCCCCGTTGTCCCTGTGGTGCTGTGTGCTGGAACAGAGGCTCTCAGCGATGTCTGTGTAATTACAGCTGTAATTGGCGTCATGCTTACTATTCATCAGCTGTAATGATTATTTGTAAAGGGAAATAACATCTTGGCTTGGTGCTCACAATCCTCAAGACGAGATCGATGTAGAGAGTTCCCAAAATGCTCATTTCAATATTTCTCTGTCTTGACCGTAAACAAACACTAGAACGTCAGGTATTATAATCGCTTTATTTACCCCAAAGGGTGACGGACTCCGTTACAGTAATAGGGTATCTGAAACACTGAGCAATTCTCTGCTTTATGTGTAAGTTTTTATGTGATGCTAAAGTGAATTTTCTACACTTAAAAGATATATATATATATATATATATATATATATATATATATATATATATATATATATATATATATATTCTATAAAATATAAATAAGGGTGAGATGGGGAAGGGGTTTAAATGACATAAAAATGTTATGTTTACTTCATAATTCAAATACTTTCCAACACACTTGTACTGTGGTGTCTATACTGGGCCACACTGCCATCTAGTGGATGCAGTTAGTCATGACAAGGGGTAATTTCTAATGGGAAAAAACTATCCATCTATATTAATTATAATAAATTTCACCTGTTGCTTTCACAAAGTGGAGGACTGGATACATTTTGCATAGTTTGATAATTTGTGTAGGTTCAATCTTGTTTGTTGCATCTGTATAACAGTTAGTGGCATGATGCTTCCCTTATTTACCTTTAATGATTAGAGACACTTCCTAATGAAACCTTCCATATGTCTCTCTGCAGGCCACTCGTGCCCTCTTTAATTCTACCAGTCGTGTTGCCAGGACATTAGCGCTATGGGCAGCCCCACGGACACAGAAGATATCCATGTGGCAGTGGTCCGGCCAAAAAATGCTGGAAGCCTCAATTCCCGGGAATATCGAGCAAAACTGTATGAAGTAAGTGGATGCCTGCTTTCGTTTATTACTTATTGCAGCGAAGCATCAGTGGAACTGAGAGATTGTATTGTGCTTTGTACCTCTTGTGAAACTCCAAGTTCCGCTGAGAAATTAGATTTGCAAGACCTGTTGCCGGGACTTCGTTCATCTCTGGATGTCCACATTGGATATAGTCACAGTACTGATAGGAGGACCCTGGGAATTGGATTAACGGTGGATTTTATGTTCTAATTCTTATACTGGAGCTCAGTGGTGACTCAGCAGTTGCAACTGTTTTTATCTGCAAAAAATAAATTGTGCGTTTTAACCTTTTCCTTGTTAATCTGAGCAAATAACACACTGAGCTATCTGGGGTTTTATTCTTTGAGAAGTTTGCCGTAAACCAAGTGCATATAGACATACCTACATGTGGTCTTGTACAATCTACGACCTCCAGTGTCTATAGGACAATGGGTGTTTGTTGAAGATATGTTTAACTGGAGTTCTAAAAGAATTTTCACTGAGTTTAGGTCTGTTTTAATTGGTGACTTGTAGTATCTTAAGCTAGGTACACACTACACGGTTTTCGTCCAATAATCGGCTCAATCAGCCGACATACGACCGTTCGTTCAAAAGTCGGGTCAGTGTGTGTAGTGACACGATGGTCGAAAGTCTGCCCAAATGGACGATTGTCGCCTCATTTGGTTGGTCGTACCATTTAATATTTTCGTTACAATCTTGTTTCCATTGTGTAGTGTGTATAAACTTCTGACCGATGTGTAGGAAATTGCAATCATTGCTCAGGACAACATGGCTGTAAAAAGTCGCTAAAGGGACGTCCCCTCTTCCCTTTATCTTCTAAAACAAGGCTAGTGTGTATGCAGTCCATGGACTGAGCGATCGGACCATCGATCGCATGTAAAATCGATCGGCATAAAAAGTTGGTGGAAAATTCTGTAGTGTGTACCCAGCTTCACACAGTAGATGTATAGTATTCCACACACTATGTATATACTGTGTATACAAACCATATGTAAAAACTAAAATGACCTTGCTTGTAAATGTTTTCACATTGTGGAATTACCCTGTATACTCGCTGGCCTACAATAAACTGAATATTGTCCCCTCCACAGATATTAATGATCGAGGTCCCGATGCAGGGACAGAAGAAGAAACGAAGGAAAGTTTTGCTGGAGACTAAACTACAGGGTGAAAGAGACAGATCCCAGGAAATCCTGGACTATGTGTTTGAATCCACAAAGCCGATCTCCCCTTCAAACCAAGGTGTGAAAGGTGAGTATAGAGTCACGGGAAGCACTGGTTGTGGTAGAAAATAAATATAATTTTTTTTTGTTTATTACCTCTCAAGGTGATATGAATATTATTAGCCAGAGCAGCATGATAAACTAATGAGACTGATTGAATATATTTTCGTTTGTGTATCGCGTTACCCACTCCCCAATCTTCATCTCCAGCATAAAAGCTTATTTTGTAATGTGCTGTCACCCACAGCAACCAATCTGTTATTAGCTGTAGTCTAACTCCACCTGCACTAATTAATGCAAATTATTGGGCTACGTTATTATTGTCGTAGATTTGTAAGGTGCCACAGTGCTCTGCAGTGCCGTACAGTAGGGAAAAATAAATGCTAACATGAAAACAAAGGGTATAGAGGACCCTGCTCATTAGAGAGCTTACATTCTAAAGGGAAGTGGGCACAACTGAAACAAGAGGAGCAAGTGTGGCTCGGAGTGGAGATTGGGATAGTTTTGAAGGTGCATTAGTGTGAATAGTGTTATCAGGAATAAGGTCACCTCTAAAAAGAGATGGGTTTTCAAAGAGCGTCTAAAGATTTGAAGGCTGTGGGAGAGTCTGATTGGGCATGGTAGGGAATTCCATAAGTGGGGAGCAGCACGGGAGAAGTCTTATAGGCGGGAGTGAGAGGTGGTTACCAGAGACGAGACAAGGGGCAGGTCAGAGGTAGATCTAAGAGGGCAGGAGGGACAGTATATTGATATGAGATCTGAGGTGTATGCAGGGGTGGTGTTGTTGAGGGCTTTGTAGGTAAGGTTGAGTAATTTGCATTTGATGTGTTTTGTTGCATACACTATAACTAATTATGCTTTTTACTAACCACCAAGTGACACCCTTAATGAGGCTGTGCAGATTATACCACAAGGAGAGGAGGTTATGTTGATGCATGTTCACTAATAATATGAAATAAGACCTAAAATAATATATGTCTGACAATCAGAGTTCTCTTTCTCGCAGTATTAGATTCCCATCTAGCAGGCATTGTATCACTAGGGTCAGGGGAGCGAAGACTAAATAAGATAATAGGTTTAATAGAACCAATATTGTTGTCTTTGTGTTTTTCTTAAACGTACATTATACAGTGAAGCATCATAGTTTGACCTTTGACATATAATGTTATATTAGAAGCCACCTTGCTGATCTGTTACTGAGCCCTATATCTTGTAATATAGAATAGTGGTAGGTTCATTATGTCCTATTGTCTTTTATATCCTCTCCCTTTATCTACAGGCAAAAGAGTCGTGTTAATGGAGAGGTTTCATCTTGAAGGGGAAAACGCTGGCAAAGAAGCGACTCTCTTCCTGGTTCCAACCTCTGTTAAGGGTAAGAAACACCTCTTGTATATACTGATTGGAGCCTATTGGGTGGCATGGTGGTTAGCATTGCTGCCTCAGAGCTCTGGAGCCACGGGTTCTATTCCTACCAGACCACGATCTTTGAGAGTTTGTGTTTTACCTGGGTTTCCTCCCACAGTCCAAAAACATATCTGTTTTCTCACCATCTTAATAGGGATTATTGTTGTTGTCCTGATTCAGATAATTCTAAGACCACGTACAACCCTGGGAGTCCTGTCTTCTACTGCTTGCAGGATATAATGAGGGTGTGCAGCGAGACCAGCAGTCACTTCTCCACCGTCACCGCGCGCATGCTGATAGCTCTGGATAAGTAAGGAGTTTAATACGGAAGGGGCTACACACATCTCTGCACGCTGGGGGCAAACGTATTGTGGGCTGAACCAATATTCCTCTGGGAACTAGTGATACTTAAATCTTCTGTATGTTGCTTGTTGGGCCCCACTGTACGATGCTGCAGGATTTTGTGGTACCTTATAGATAATAATAATAATTCTCTTGGACATTGGCTCCGCCCACAACATGGCTGCCTCCGCAGTAGGTGACAGAACCTGAGCTTTGTGGCATTGATCTCCTCTGTCTATTTACCGGAACAGGTGGCTGGATGAACAGCACACAAAGTCCCACGCCATCTCTGCCCTGTTCCGCCCCTCTCCGCTGGACAGGATAAAGTCCAACGTCACAAACCCAGCGTACTCCACCGAGGCCGGGCAGTCCGAGGACTCGCTGCACATGGGCTACACCGCTCTGGAAATCAAGAGCAAAATGATGACTTTGGAGAAGGCCGACGTGTGTATCTACAACCCTCTGTTTGGATCAGATCTGCAGTACACCAACAGGGTACCGTTCTTAGACTTCTGACATCTAGCACAGATTGTACCCCAGTCACCCATCACTCTATAGTCCATACTGAATTAATAGCAGTATTTGTTTTTCTCATTCTCTGATTAATTTTTTATTTAAAAAAAAACACACAAAAAGAAAACTACTAAAGCTTAAATTTTAACTTTTTTTTTTGGTTTTAACCAACCCACTGTCTTGCACCTGTTCCTTCCCAGCCCATTGTGCAGAGTTCAACACTGTGGCCTTATAGTAGAAAGTAATATACATGACAGAGCAGCCCATCGATTTACCAGTAAATAGTCACATGACTGAGGCATGAGACACAGTGATGTGCCCAACACATTAATAATATGTTACATGACTGAGGCATGAGACACAGTGATGTGCCCAACGCATTAATAATATGTCACATGACTGAGGCATGAGACACAGTGATGTGCCCAACGCATTAATAATATGTCACATGACTGAGGAATGAGACACAGTGATGTGCCCAACGCATTAATAATATGGATATTGGTTAAGTCTACACATAGCGGAGGCAGCCGGTTTCTGGGCTGACCCAATATCCGCTCATGTAATGTCTCACCCTCATTGAGGAGCTGCATTGTCTTGCACTTTGGAGACAGCCATATATTCCCGTGGGATGAACCACTGTGTTTATAGGTCTACCATAAGCTAATTACACTACACTGGGAGAACCAAATAATAACAGTTGGCCAAGTAGAATCTGTTGGTGAGTCCTGATTCCAATGCAGAGTAATCCCTCCCCCATTTACCTATATCAGAGAGCTATCTCTCCGCTTATTGTCCTCCTTATCCCTAGCACACTGCAAGGCGTCTATAACGCTCTAATAGAGTGGGGCTAGTTACATCGTGTTCTGTTTCCAGGATAGCGCCTCCTACCCTGCAGTACCACTGCATAACATAAGACCACACTCCAATCATGGGGAGTACTATTAAACTACTGACCCCGGGGGTTTAACAGTGAGTATAATGTGAAGGTAAATATCTTTCCTCTCCCCTGTAGGTTGATAAAGTGGTAATAAACCCGTACTTTGGGCTTGGAGCCCCGGACTACTCCAAGATCCAGATCCCAAAGAGAGACAAGTGGCAGAGGAGTATGAGCAGCGTGATGGAAGACAAGTACGACCCATTGTACATGCAGCTGTGTGCGCTTTATATGGGGCGGGATCCAGCCTGGCACTGGTAGTCAGTGGTGGATCTTATGTATCTCATCCTCAATCAGTCCAGGAACCAAGTTAGGACATTGTGAGAACAGAGAGCCGGTCATGTTTCAGCTGAAGTCCTAAAAATGTTCCTTCTGGCCGGGAGAGAGCATAAATATCTCTGTAACTACCGAATGTCTGCTGTATCCTGGATGGCTTAGTGCCAAGTCACAGCTCTCCTGCCTTGTGAGTGCTATAGAGTGGCCGTAGGAGGACGCACAGGGGCAGGCCGGACTGTGGGGTAGGGGGGCATCTGCCCCCCGGGCTAGTCCCATAGTGGGCTATCTTGGGTTGGGTCACTGGGCTGCTGAGTTGAATCTTGCCCCTCGGGCTGACATTTGCCAGCCCTCCCCTGAGGACGCATCAGTCCAGGATTCGGCATCGGTCCATCTTTCTGCATTTCCGTGTAGCGTTTGGAAATATATATGCTCTCCCAGAATAGCGGGACCTTGTTATTTTCAGGAGATACACCCTGCACAAGACTCTGAAACATACCAGGTCCTCTTTGATGTTGCTTATCTTGATTACACCCATATAATATAATTAAAGGAAGCCTCTCAGTCTTATAATGTTGCTGGGATGCTACCTGCAGGACTCTTGCCTTTCAACAGGTACTTCTCACTGCTGCCCCTAATCTCCAGGCTGCTGTCATTTTACTGTTTTGATTCTGAGCATCACTGATATCAGTTGGTGGTCTGTGCAGCACAAAAACCTTCCCCCGCTAACTGTCCTCGCACATGCTCAGTGTAACTTACTCTTACGGCCTGGAGATTAAGGGAAGCCCGTGCTTGAGAACGTCGCTTCATAACAAAATTCTAAATTTTCGCACTAACTTTCCAATATATTCACAACATTTTTTAGAATAAAATTTAAAAAAAAATATATATATTATTTTTAAATGCTTGTAAACTTGTATTTTTGGGAAACTTGAGGCACTTCTGTATGTCATTGAAAGGACTTTAAGTTAGGGACAGGATGGCTGAGGTCAAAACCAGGTCTCCCCTGCACAGATTTTGGATATTTGTAAAATCATTTAACTAAAGCAATAACAAGATGCCTGAAAAGCCCTGGGATGGTTCTCTTTTGGTAGATGGGCGATTTACACAGTTTTTACCACACTTAAGTGACTTTTGCTGTCTTGATTATGTCCACTAGAGAGCGCCAGTGGGTGGACGACTTCCCTCTGCACCGCAGCGCCTGTGAAGGGGACACCGCCCTGCTGGGGAAATTATTGGATGAGGGACTTTCTGTTAACCAACTAGACAACGACCAATGGGCACCAATCCATTACGCCTGCTGGTGAGTTACTCAGTTACCGCCTTTGTCGTTTGGAGCGTTCTGCAGAAGGTCGGAGATCTCATTTGTATCAATAATTAATCATTGTTGGTTTGTTTGTTTGGTGTTTTGTGAGCGTTTCATTAATGTAGTCATCCGAGGGAGAGATAATGGCTTAGCGAGTCACATGAGGATGTGAGCCAATCGGGGGACACTAGCATCCACTCATGACAGCCTTACGATTGGTTGTGTTAAATAATGCAGTTGGGCCTGTGCTATAGTGATTGCAGAGTGGCCGGTGCTCTTTTTTTTTCATGTATTGTTGCGGTCAAAATTGATATAGTGATTAGTCCGTGACTAATTGTTCTGCTCTGTGTGAACACCAGGTATGGGAAGGTAGAGGCTACCAGCATGTTACTGGAGAAAGGAAAGTGTAACCCAAACCTGCTGAATGGACAGCTCAGCTCCCCGCTCCACTTTGCTGCCGGAGGCGGCCATGCTGAAATCGTCCAGATCTTGCTCAGTCACCCAGAGACGGACAGGGTGAGTTCTAACCCCCAGTGACGTATAACAATATTGTTGTGTGTCCCCCTTCATCTCTACCTAACACACGCTGCGGGGTCTGTTGTAGTGTAAAGTCTGATTGTACGCCCTGGTAGTCCAGTGATAATTGGGGCAACGTTGTACCACCAATCTGGTTCCCTGTTGTGGGATCTGGAGCACTGTGGAGCCGTTGGATCCAGTGGAGGGGACGCAGGAGCGACTGCTGGGCAGAGAAGTGATGGCTCCTCCTACCATAAAACGCATTGACTCATGGGAGACCCAGTCATTAATATTATTAATATGTATATGTGTGATTGACATTTGTCCATTCTGTGTTTCCAGCACATAGCTGACCAGCAAGGACAGTCCCCCCTGGATATCTGTGAAGAGAACAAGCAGAGTAAATGGGAGGAGACGGCGGAACTGCTGAAGAATGCCATTAATAAACCAGTAAGACCTATACTACAGCCATTTACCAGGAGTAAGCAAAGCATGGCCGGGCTGGGAGGGACTTGCCTAACAATCCTTATTTATAAAGTTTTATATGTTGTAAAAAAAAAAACTTGCTGAGAGTAAATACTGGATTGTTTTTTAAATTGTAGTTAATTTAGTTGCACATATATAACTATATAAGTAAAATAAAATAAAAACCGGGTTCTCCTTCCCCGTCCTTGAGGACGAAAATCCTTTCAAAAGTTTAGGATTTTAGTTATTGGGAAACAACAAACTGCTGACTAGATAACTACACAGCGTTTGTATGTATGCGAAAATCCTGACCTGTCTGTGGCCTTAAGAATAAGCCTGTTGTCAATTATAGAACAATATAGAAGTTATAATTTATTATCCTTGTTTTACAATTTTTTTTATTCATTAATTGGAACGTTGCGTTACCCTGAGAAGCTGTGAAATCAAGTAAATAATAATATCCATTTCAGTGGTATTTTGACAAAGACCGTTCTTCCGCTACATCTGTCTGTGTGTATTTCTGTACTTAGTAATTATACCGATTTTGTCACAGGCTTGTGAAAGTGATCCGTGAGCGCGAAACACACTTGGACAGGACAATTAGCTAATACAAGCAGTTGTATTAAAGGACCACTGTAGTAATGTCAGTCATTGGCTGTACTTCGATGTCACCTCGCCCAATGACGTGTTGTCTTTCTGTATGTTAGTATGAAAAGGTGCGTATATACCGCATGGACGGCTCGTACCGCTCCGTGGAGTTGAAGCACGGTAACAACACGACGGTGCAGCAGATTATGGAGGGGATGCGTCTGTCACCGGAGACCCAGCAGTTCTTCGCTATTTGGATCTGCTCAGAGAATATCAGTAAGGAAACGTGTCCAGTGATACAGAAGTGTGAATCTCCAGCCAGACCTCCCTTAGTACCACGGTCACATCTCAAGGTTACCACAACAGAGAAAAATGACATTTGTAGATGTATTGTAGTCACAGATATACCCTTTCAGACACACAGCTCTCATTGTAGAATCATACACCAAACTTTTTCTATATACTTATTTCTTTTGTGCGTTTCCCACATGTAACCGCTCTGTCTCTCTTTCGTCTCATGCCTTGTATAGCTCTTGTTTTCCCTGCTGGTGCCATCATTGGTTCTGTTCACTCTCACTAGTGGTTTGATGTAGTACATGATTTGTTTTCCTGTTACTAATACTTTACTTTCTTCCTCTGACTTCTTGTTTTACCATTGTGAGTGGCACTCACTGAGTGCACACCTTGACTTGGAATAAACGTGACGGACTCCTCTTACAAAGTATTGGGGCAAAGTTACAATGTGTTTGTTTTCCTGGGCATCCTTCCTTCTTACTTTTACAGTTTACCCCCAGTTATTAGTTAGTAATTATTGGACTTCTCGGTTTTATAATTTCATTTAAACCTTGACGGGACCATGCGATTTTACTGGACTCTCTGCTCCAGAAAATATCGGTATTAAATCTGCATTACTGATATATTTTTTACTGCGCGCTGTGTTGAAACTCATCTTGCTGGCGTGGATAACGGTCAGTCTGCAGGACTCATGAATGGATCCAGCGCTCAGTGCAAATGTATCAATAAAGCTTATTGAATAGCTGAAAGTTTACCTGGAGGTCTGGAATGTAAATGTGTAAAACATTGGTATCAGTCCAGGGATCCATTGTGCAGCTTCATCGTTGGCCCTTCTGTTATTAATCTGTGTATGGGAAGCCTTTTGTGTCTTATTTTAATTATTTTTAGATCTACAGCTGAAGCCTTTCCACAAACCCCTGCAGCACATCAGGGACTGGGCCGACATAGTTAATGAACTCACCAACCTGGATCCCCAAAGAGAGGCCCCGCAGCTGTTCCTCAGAAGAGATGTTAAATTACCTCTGGACGTTGAGAAAAAGGTGACGTTCTGCTCCCTCCAGTGTCGGGTGGAGCCTCCTGCCGCTTGTGATGAGATCATGCTTAGATTGAGGTGTCATTATGATGTCCCGGTTGCTTTGTCCAATGGCGCAAGGCCCATAATCCATGCCATCCAATCAGTGGTAGTGACACTAAATAGAGAGGGGGTTTTCGAAGGGAAATAAGTTGATCCGAGTCTTTTTTATTAGAGTGAGAAGTGACGACAGGTTCTGTGTCTGTCCTTGAGAAGCAGATGTCTGCCGCTGTCTCTCTCCTATAGTACATGTCATAGTGTGACACTGTCTGCTGTAGATACAACAATAGTAACACTGGGTGCTCTACTTTTTCCAGGAAATCATTTTCACATGTTATGTTACCTGCAGTAATATCACACACATTGTCTTCACTACATGATGTGCACTTGAGCCTCTGTCTCTATAACAGACGGAAATTACACCCAAATTACATATTCTAAGCTAGAACATTGCAGCATGATCTTCTGGGCCAGCGACGTAAATCTGGTCTCTTGTACGTACATACAACGCACTGGTTAGTCCATTGGTGTGGCTACGTTCTCATGTCCCGGACTGGACACATTCTTGTCTGTCCATTGTTGCTCCTCGCTATAATTTCTCCTCCAGGCTGCTGTGTTTTCATTGTCTTCTCCATGTGTCTTGTCTATGGTCCTCCTCCATCTGTGTCTTGTCATTACCCCCCTCCCTATTATTTTCTCTTTATTCCCTATTCACCAATGTGTCTCGCCTTAGCCCCCTCTCATCCCTTGTGTCTCGCCTTTGGCCCCCTCTCATCCCTTGTGTCTCGTCTTAGCCCCATCACATCCTTGTGTCTCGCCTGTGGCCCCCTCTCATCCCTTGTGTCTCGCCTGTGGCCCCCTCTCATCCCTTGTGTCTCGCCTGTGGCCCCCTCTCATCCCTTGTGTCTCGTCTTAGCCCCATCACATCCTTGTGTCTCGCCTGTGGCCCCCTCTCATCCCTTGTGTCTCGCCTGTGGCCCCCTCTCATCCCTTGTGTCTCGCCTGTGGCCCCCTCTCATCCCTTGTGTCTCGCCTGTGGCCCCCTCTCATCCCTTGTGTCTCGCCTTAGCCCCATCACATCCTTTGTGTCTCGCCTTAGCCCCATCACATCCTTTGTGTCTCGCCTGTGGCCCCCTCTCATCCCTTGTGTCTCGCCTTAGCCCCATCACATCCTTTGTGTCTCGCCTTAGCCCCATCACATCCTTGTGTCTCGCCTGTGGCCCCATCACATCCTTTGTGTCTCGCCTTTGGCCCCCTCTCATCCCTTGTGTCTCGCCTGTGGCCCCCTCTCATCCCTTGTGTCTCGCCTGTGGCCCCCTCTCATCCCTTGTGTCTCGCCTGTGGCCCCCTCTCATCCCTTGTGTCTCGCCTTAGCCCCATCACATCCTTTGTGTCTCGCCTTAGCCCCATCACATCCTTGTGTCTCGCCTGTGGCCCCCTCTCATCCCTTGTGTCTCGCCTTAGCCCCATCACATCCTTTGTGTCTCGCCTTAGCCCCATCACATCCTTGTGTCTCGCCTGTGGCCCCATCACATCCTTTGTGTCTCGCCTGTGGCCCCATCACATCCTTTGTGTCTCGCCTTAGCCCCATCACATCCTTTGTGTCTCGCCTTTGGCCCCCTCTCATCCTTTGTGTCTCGCCTGTGGCCCCCTCTCATCCTTTGTGTCTCGCCTGTGGCCCCCTCTCATCCTTTGTGTCTCGCCTTTGGCCCCCTCTCATCCTTTGTGTCTCGCCTGTGGCCCCCTCTCATCCTTTGTGTCTCGCCTGTGGCCCCCTCTCATCCTTTGTGTCTCGCCTGTGGCCCCCTCTCATCCTTTGTGTCTCGCCTGTGGCCCCCTCTCATCCTTTGTGTCTCGCCTGTGGCCCCCTCTCATCCTTTGTGTCTCGCCTGTGGCCCCATCACATCCTTGTGTCTCGCCTTTGGCCCCCTCTCATCCTTTGTGTCTCGCCTTTGGCCCCCTCTCATCCTTTGTGTCTCGCCTGTGGCCCCCTCTCATCCTTTGTGTCTCGCCTGTGGCCCCCTCTCATCCTTTGTGTCTCGCCTGTGGCCCCCTCTCATCCTTTGTGTCTCGCCTGTGGCCCCCTCTCATCCTTTGTGTCTCGCCTGTGGCCCCCTCTCATCCTTTGTGTCTCGCCTGTGGCCCTCTCTCATCCTTTGTGTCTCGCCTGTGGCCCCTCTCTCATCCTTTGTGTCTCGCCTGTGGCCCCCTCTCATCCTTTGTGTCTCGCCTGTGGCCCCCTCTCATCCCTTGTGTCTCGCCTTAGCCCCATCACATCCTTTGTGTCTCGCCTTAGCCCCATCACATCCTTTGTGTCTCGCCTTAGCCCCATCACATCCTTGTGTCTCGCCTGTGGCCCCATCACATCCTTTGTGTCTCGCCTGTGGCCCCATCACATCCTTTGTGTCTCGCCTGTGGCCCCATCACATCCTTTGTGTCTCGCCTTTGGCCCCCTCTCATCCTTTGTGTCTCGCCTGTGGCCCCCTCTCATCCTTTGTGTCTCGCCTGTGGCCCCCTCTCATCCTTTGTGTCTCGCCTGTGGCCCCCTCTCATCCTTTGTGTCTCGCCTGTGGCCCCCTCTCATCCTTTGTGTCTCGCCTGTGGCCCCCTCTCATCCTTTGTGTCTCGCCTGTGGCCCCCTCTCATCCTTTGTGTCTCGCCTGTGGCCCCATCACATCCTTGTGTCTCGCCTGTGGCCCCCTCTCATCCTTTGTGTCTCGCCTGTGGCCCCATCACATCCTTGTGTCTCGCCTTTGGCCCCCTCTCATCCTTTGTGTCTCGCCTTTGGCCCCCTCTCATCCTTTGTGTCTCGCCTGTGGCCCCCTCTCATCCTTTGTGTCTCGCCTGTGGCCCCCTCTCATCCTTTGTGTCTCGCCTGTGGCCCCCTCTCATCCTTTGTGTCTCGCCTGTGGCCCCCTCTCATCCTTTGTGTCTCGCCTGTGGCCCCCTCTCATCCTTTGTGTCTCGCCTGTGGCCCCCTCTCATCCTTTGTGTCTCGCCTGTGGCCCCCTCTCATCCTTTGTGTCTCGCCTGTGGCCCCCTCTCATCCTTTGTGTCTCGCCTGTGGCCCCCTCTCATCCTTTGTGTCTCGCCTGTGGCCCCCTCTCATCCTTTGTGTCTCGCCTGTGGCCCCCTCTCATCCTTTGTGTCTCGCCTGTGGCCCCCTCTCATCCTTTGTGTCTCGCCTGTGGCCCCCTCTCATCCTTTGTGTCTCGCCTGTGGCCCCCTCTCATCCTTTGTGTCTCGCCTGTGGCCCCCTCTCATCCTTTGTGTCTCGCCTGTGGCCCCCTCTCATCCTTGTGTCTCGCCTTTGGCCCCCTCTCATCCTTTGTGTCTCGCCTTTGGCCCCCTCTCATCCTTTGTGTCTCGCCTGTGGCCCCCTCTCATCCTTTGTGTCTCGCCTGTGGCCCCCTCTCATCCTTTGTGTCTCGCCTGTGGCCCCCTCTCTGCCCCTTACTTTGCTGCAGTCGCTGCGCCGCCTGGTCTGGTGCTTGGTGATGGAGGCGGATACTCACAGGTTAATGATGCTATATGTCCACTTTGTTCCTCTACACACTCCCTGTTCAGAGTAGAGTGCAAGCCAGAGAGTGGCTGAGTTCTGGGTAAGCACAAAGCTCTCGTGACAGCCTTACACTACCCACAAATCAGAACCTCTGATCCCTGACTGACACTACTGATATTGGAGGTAGTGTAGCATCTACATCCCTGCACTACGTCAGTAACTAATACTCTGGGCACTGTGTATGGTCACCCTGGGTCAGTCATTTCTGTATGTGGTTGGGGCAGAAGATATGGTTTTGAAAGAGAGCAACTGATAATCTTGTGTGTGGTTCCTTATGGCTCAAATAAGTAACTTTATCTTCTGAAGTGACACTGTGACATTTTTAAAAAAGCAATTTCAGTGAATCCACCATGTCCTTGCTGGAGTCATCTTGCTGTGATCAGGGTGTCTGCTGGTAAAAGGGGATCGATTATTTCAAAGCAAGAAGCAATACAAAGTGTTAATTGTTATTGTGGTTGCAGGATACACAAAGGACACAATGATTTAGGTCTGGAGTTATTCATTGACTCTTGTCTCAGACTGTAGGTTGGAGGTAGGAAACGGACATTGTAGAACAAGTTGAAGCAGAGGCTGGCGTGGCATGATGGACCTTGTAGTTCCATAGCCGCTGTAGATAATGTGTGGGGATCACTGCCATCCATTGTCCTGCCTTATTGGATTGCAGACGAGGACTATATACATATATAACCTTAGACCAATCTTGGCCATTGCAGTGTTTAATGACCTATTACAGGACATTTCCATTCAAGAGTATTTGTGTATTTCATCAGAGATGGGCCTGCAGTACAGTATCTTTGTCGCTTTGTTTTAAATTTAGTATATATTGTCTTTCAAAGATTGAAGACCCTCTGTCCATACTGATCCTGTTTGACGAAGCTCGGTTCAACCTCCTGAAAGGTTTCTATCCAGCCCCGGACGTGAAGCTGATCACGCTGGCCAGCCTGCTGCTGCAGATTGTGTATGGGAACTACGAGAGCAAGAAACACAAGCAGGGATTCCTAAAGTGAGTGTGTACAGACATCTACATTAATAGTGACAGCCGCTTAGTGCAATATCTGTGCCAGTTACTGCCGTGTACTCTCATGTGCGTACACTCTTTTTTTTAAAAGAAAAAAAGAGATATATTATATTTCCAATTATAAGAACTAGGATGAGTTTCTAGCAGGAAGAGCAGGACCCGTAACCCACATAACTAAATCAATAAGCTTCCATTTCCGCTCTACTAGTTCTACTGATGAATAGTTCTTGTAGGTTACTACATGTGCCATGTTGGTAAATAACCCTCAATACATTGTCAGTAGAGTCCCTCTAATTAAATAAAACAAGGGTGCTCCCATGTCTACAGATGCTAGTCTTATTAAGTTATTTCTTGGTAAAACAAGGTAATTATAAAACCATTATCCATAATTGGTGTCTGTGGCTGGAATCACATTGTACCTCCGCTGAGGCAGCAGAATGACGGCTCCCACTCATTATAGGAGCTTATACTGACCCCCAACCACAGGGCCCCCTCTCCTGGCAGCACTGCTGTTGGGGAGGGGAGAACATCCCATTTGCTGTACTTGACCCCCTGGCTCAGTCCCGCTGATAGTCACACACACCCAGGACATTATAACCAGAGAATAACTTTTATTCATTATAATCTCTGTTTACATCTTCCAGTGAAGAAAACTTAAAGTCCATTGTACCGGGCACTAAGGTGAAGAGTAAAGCTCCTCACTGGACTAACCGGATTCTCCATGAGTACAAGGTGAGGCGGCTCCCTGTCCTGGTAAGATATAGACAGAACGCCCGGAGGCAGCCGCTGTGTAGGTTGAATCGGTCAGTATTCATGGTGATACGGTCTATCGATCCACTGGGAGTCCGTGGTATCACTGAGGCCCTTCATGAGCACTATTCATGGGACACTGGCTTCTAGTACACTGGCTGCATTCTCATCAATACGCAACCAACAAGATGGACGCCTCCACTTCTTACAGTGACCGTTCCACATTAAATGTGCCGATTGCTCCTACTTTGTGTGCATGGAACACGTGCTAGACCAGTGGTGTCAAAACTGGTCTCTGCCCTCACTAATAATTCATGTTATTAGGACATAGTTCCAGGAGTTCAGGTGGATTCATAATTTAATGACCTAATATTAATACTGTGAGGCGTTCCACAAACCATTCTCAAGAAACCATACTCAAGTTGGAGTATCACGGAGATGTACAAAATGTACAGTTTACTTATTACTACTCTTAATATAAAATACATAGATATTCAGGTAGATTTAGTAAAACTTCTCTAAAAAGGAAAAGAGGAGGTGTTGCCCTTAGCAACCAATCATATTCTAGCTACCATTTTCTAGTTTGTACTTGAATTGTGATAGCTAGAATCTGATTGGTTACTAAGGGCAACACACCGGCTTTTCATTTATAGAATCTTTAGTAATTCTACCCCTAAGCCTTTGTCACCTGTCTCCAGTCAGCATCTGTCACACCTTTTTTCCTCATGACACTGATAAATTGCTTTATTGGCAGCCATTACCCATCTCTTATATTACAAGACCCCTCCGTTATTAATGATGAAGGATGCACCAATATCATCCTCTTATTTTTGTGTCTTGACCAGAGCAATTCCACTAACAATTAATTGAGGGACTTTATTTCCTTTTAAACAAGAATAGAAGGACAAGGGTTTACATTAGACAGTTGTGGGGGTTGGAGACTGCACACTATGAAGTGTATAAATCAGATAAAAGTCAGATATGGCAAATTCCCTCTCTCGCTGCTACTAATAAAAGGAATGACCAAAGAGTGAAGCCTGGGAGGCTCCAATGGGGAAGTGTTTTGAAATGAACTCAAAATTTCACAAAGCCACAAGAGTAAGTGACCGGTGCGTCAGACTGAACCATTTCAGATACGCCCAGTCAGATACAGCAACTCATAGGGGGGAATTTAATTAGCCGCGAGGTGTCTCAGGAACGTCTGCATATTAGCTTGATAAATGACAACTGCTATCTGATTGGCTGGGTGTATAGTACTTTGTAAAACGGTGGGGGGAAAAAATGGCTGTTTGGTTTTGTTTTTTTTATATAGACTATGGAGTAGATTTACCACCATTATTAAGGACTATTTATCTGCACTTTCTGCTTCTCTACTTCCGTAAACTCTGGTGCCTGTGGATGTATCGCCCCCTTGTGGCACCTGGCTTACCGTGTATAAACACGTGGATCTTCCGTGTGTCCTCTAACACCTATGTCTGACTTTTCTCCTCAGAGTTTGAGTACGAGCGAGGGGGTGAGTAAGGAGATGCACAATTTGCAGTGCATGTTCCTCCAGAACTGCTGGGACATTCCCACCTACGGCGCAGCGTTCTTCACAGGCCAGATATTCACCAAGGCCAGTTCCAGCAATCACAAGGTCATCAGGGTGTATGTTGGCGTCAACATTAAAGGCCTGCACCTCCTCAACCTGGAGACCAAGGTAAATGGAGGGTGGGATCTGAGTGTCAGCAGCGTGACCGAGGTTGGGGTCCATTAACATAAATTTCAGTTTTAACTAGAAGATGCCAAAGATTGGGAGACGGGAGGCTGAAACTAGTTATCCTCCTAAGCTACAATCAGTGTATGATAACACATTTGTGCTGCCTATGACTAGTTGTTATGAAACTGTTTGCGGTGACCACAAAGTTCAAATATCAATCTGTTATTGCAAACAAGTAAAAATACAATAATCATATACTTGGCTTCGATAGTTCTCTTAGAAATATGTTTAATCAGTAATTATTCAGGCCCCACTCATCTCTCTCGAGCTGGATAGACAAATGATGGGAACTTGTGTCGCAGCAAAATCAGCTTTAATAGAGCGGAAACTAAGGGTGCCGGATATCACTAACGTATAAGGTATAAACAGAGTTAAAAACTTCTTACTGGTACAGCAATGAGTAATAAACAGTTTCACTTATTCTACGCAAGTGCAAAGCAGTGAAGTTACACAGGACTTTCCAGTACATGCGCAGTTAGCACTGGGACATCGCATAGCTGATATATGTATATAGACATATCCCGGCTTTGCCTTGGTTACTACAGCATTTCATAATACACAATAAAAGTACAAGTATAATAAAATGGAGTTCAGTGGACATTTTGTTTGGCTTGTCACAACTACAAATCCCAGCATGCCTTGTAGATCTCTGGCTGACATGGAATGCTTTAGACTTGTGATGCCACAAATTGGTTAAAGCCACAGGTTTCTGATCTCCTATTTATAATAATACTCCTCCAACATTAGAAACCTGAAAGCGCAACAAATTAAGCCCCCCCCCCCCCAGTTCCACCCAAACTCCACCCACAAATTATCATTATTATAATGCTTCACCCCTTTAGTGGTCCACAAACTGGAATGTCCCTCCAAAATCGGGACCGTTGGGAGGTATGTAATAGTGAGTTGAATTATTTAGATACAGTGATAATCAGTCACTAGTCCGTCAATTATGATTGTAGACATTGCTTCTCATTGTATTCTAATAATATAATCCACAGCAAATGTCCAAGAGCTAATTAATATGGCTGTGGTCCTTTCCCTATTATAAGCAGTGTGGGTGATCTCTATCACTGTATCTGCCCCTGTTCCAGGTCTGAACTCTCTTCTTGCTCCCTTATTGGCTGCAGAGGGAACACAAAACGTTTCTCTCCAAGTGCTCGTTCAGTCCTATATAACAAGACTCCTGGACATAGGAAGACCACTTGCTGAGAGGTGGAGCTATAACAATAGAACTCCAGCCCTCTCTCGCGTGTATTGGTGGAGAATAATTTGAATATAAGATAAGCGCTTTCTCACAAATCTCCTTCCTGTGTTTTCAGGCTTTGTTAATCAGTTTAAAGTTTGGCTGCTTCAAGTGGCAGTTGGGAGACGGAGATACCTGCTTCCAAATCCACAGCATGGAAAACAAAATGAGTTTTATCGTCCACACCAAACAGGTAATTGTGTTAATTAAGTATGGCGGATGTTTTACTATGTGTAGCGGACGGCTTCTGTGGCACCTACTTCTACACTCATATTTTCAGCTAGTAGAAAACCATCCTTAGTTACTATAGTTCTGTTCATAACCACTTTGATTTTGGTCCGAGACATTGATCAACGTCTCTTCAAAGTGAGGGGATATAACTTCATTATAGTGGCTAGACACAGCGCTAGGTGAAGGCGTTAGAGAAACGCTCGTGTGAAATCCATTTTCATATGGTTTTTTTTCTTTTGTTTTGAAAACAGGCTGGACTAGTAGTAAAGCTTTTGATGAAATTGAGTGGCCAGTTTATACCTGGAGAAAAAAACGTGGCAGAACGATATGGCTATGGATAGCTGTCAGAAGATGGCTCCCATCCACACACTTCATATACACCCACTGCTTACTCTGTGTCTGCAGAACAACGGATTCATCCTAAAAATGCCTCTTACGGACCGAACGGCAAACACTCCGCTGCTTCACATTATATTTTTTTTTAGTCCTTGAAAATCCAAGTCCTAAATCCTAGAGATGCTGTACAGTCGCTGTATTTATTTTGAACAATAAAATGCTTTCGGAAAATTATGCTGTGTGGTTAATTTTATTGTTCATTGTCTTTAGTCTGCCATTGCTTGTTTTGATGATTTGTGATTTTTATCTTATGAAGAAGCCATTGTTTCTTGCAATATTTCCCTTTTCCTGCTAGTGGTGCCGTAGTTGTAATCTATGTAAAGCTTTATGGTACTACTGTCCCAAAAATATGGTTTAGGATAGTGTCTCATGGAATAGAATGCACAATAACAGACTGAATTAATGGATGTTCTATTCTCCCTCACTTTAGCACGTCTGTACTGACCACACAGCCTGTTGGTGCCTACAGGAGTAACCGCAGTGTCTAAATTATGTCAAAATATTCAATATGCAGCAGATTATTACAATCACATGTCCTGTACATGTTACTGTCAGAGGTACAGAATTAGTAAAGCTGTCCACACACAGCTGTTGTAAACCAAACTCTCCTAAAAATCAACACCTATATGGTCCGAAAATGATCTCCTGAGCCAATAAAAACCAATGGGATTGATTGGGATCTTACCAGACCGCACAGTAAATGTTACCAGGTGACCATCAAACTGTAAGATCTTACATTAGACTTGCCGCAAATTAGGCAATGGTGGCCCAGGTCTCTACTAAGCCAATGATTGCCATTTTGATGCAAGCACTTAAAAAGAAAAAAATAACAGAGGAGACTGTTACACAGTTCAAATAAATTATATTATTGGTTTGCAGGATTCAGGCTTCAAGCTTCATATCGGACACACACTCCAAATGTCCCATGTACCAATGTTCTCTTTATGTATTTAGCGGTATAGCAGTCTCTGGTCTCTTTTTCATATCACCAGATAACCACATTGGGCAGCATGGTGGCTTAGTGGTTAGCACTTCTGCCTCACAGCACTGGGGTCATGAGTTCAATTCCCGACCATGGCCTTATCTGTGTGGAGTTTGTATGTTCTCCCCGTGTTTGCGTGGGTTTCCTCCGGGTGCTCAGGTTTCCTCCCACACTCCAAAAACATACTGGTAGGTTAATTGGCTGCTATTAAATTCTCTATGCCTGTGTGTGTGTGTGTGTGTGTATGTTAGGGAATTTAGACTGTAAGCTCCAATGGGGCAGGGACTGATGTGAATGAGTTCTCTGTACAGCGCTGTGGAATCAGTGGCGCTATATAAATGGTGATGATGATTTGCCTGTGCTCACTCATCAGGTGACTGGGAATAATAAGAACCGTTTTTTTACACTAGTCCACAGAATGACCTGATCTGTATTTGGCTGGACATGTTTGTGGCCTGATTGGCCCCAGATCTGCTAAATCAGGGGTCTCCGAATGACTGGATTGTATAGCGCATTCTTCTTATGTTTTATCTGTGGATCTGGTCATACAACAAGATTAGATAAAAATAACAAAACAACAATAATAATATGAAACCTACATGCCTTTTCAAAAAAATAATTCCTAAACGCGACAGTGAGTGCTGAGGTCGGCATTGTAAAAGATACTGTGACCTTGTAAAGCACAATTCCCTTACATTAATCCTACATTCTTAGCTATTTGCAAGTGAGTTTCAAAGTGTCGTTATTTGTACAAATTCACCACAAGGAATAAAAGACAAAATGTTCCCTTGGCAGCACCCATCCTGAATGTCTTGAACGGGCAGCGTGTTGCTATGGCGAGGCTTAGAATAAATGTGTTATAGTGGCATACCAGACAATTTACGGATCAGCTCCCTGACCTCTGTACTAATCTGTATACAATGTAACTTATCAATCTTGTTGTGCAAGTGCTGTATAGGAATGAACGGAGGTGTGTGGTTTATGTCAGTGGTTTCAGCTCAGGAATTCTAAAAGCAAATAGCTCTTCTATGTCCCTGTATCTCACTCAGCCTGTGTTTGTGTACAGGTCACCATAGTGAGTGTCTGCTTGTGTCTGCAATCACTACTTACACACTTCAGTGAGATGAGGTCACACTCGCTGCATCCAGCATGTTGTTCTGCTGCTCTCCGCTCCATGTTCCAGATATTAATATGAGACTTTCGTCTGCTCCTGTCTCTACTACTACCTGCTTCACCTAAACTACAGCGGTAAGTAGGCTGTCTACACATTAATCCTGTAACTGGATGCATTGGGATACATTCCTGCTGTTGTCTCTGTGCATGTTGTTACCTAGGACACACAATAAAGGTGTCAATGTACAGCCAATCTGCGGACAATCCATGTCAGTATAAGTTTTTAATAAACAAAAAAGTGATACAAACTATATTCTAGTGATGTTAGAGACAAGTTATGTGACTGCCCATCTGTGTGTATTTTAAAAGTAGTGTGTTGGAATTTGGGGAGGGGGGAGCCATTCATTCAGTCTATTTTTTTTTTTTTTTTTGTATCGAATGTAATAATCTTAAATTGTGTGCCCCCAGTTACCAATGTAGACAGAATATTTATCCTGAACTAGTCAGGTGACTAGTTTTTAAATTAACCCACTACTAAGCAATTAAAAATATGCTTTTTTTAATGTAGGGGACAAGGTAACCGGTTATCTTTTCTCTGGACCCCTCTGGTGCTGGCTGTAACAGTCTTGAAGATGGGACAGTATAGTAGTTAAATGTGTATTAAGCAGCCTCCTGTAACATCACAGTTTCTATGTAACTGGGCAGTGCTGGTACCATTCAGCTGTGAGTGTGTAAGATATAAATTATCATAATACAACTGAAGGGGGGAAAAAACCCCAAACCTATATACTATTACATAAGTATAAAGTGACATGTTTTCTTTAAAATTAATCAATTTCAATACTGAGAAAATGTTACATTCATCAAAAGAAATTCATGAATTGTGGCTGTAATTCCATGAATAAAATCTAAAAATAGTAGAAATTTTCACAATACGTATACTGTGCCACATATATGGTGCAACATTAAATGGCAAATAAAAGTAGGTTAATCATATCTAGCACCCGATCTTATATGCTGAGCCATATCTGGTGCCCAGTATGGGGCTCATTCAGACTTGGAGGTACGTTTATTTTTTGCATAATATAATTATTTACGTAGTACACATGCACCCCAAAAGTACATAGACATAGATCCATATTTAGTTCCAAACAATATATATCATCATATATTAAGGACTCATTTGAACAGTTCTAGTAGTGATTAAATTAGGCTGGTGTCACACTAACATTGCTGAACTGTTCTGTTTTTCTATGTACTTAGACCTGGTTTCATTCAAACAGGGGTCTCCAGTAAGTGGTGTTGATATGTAGTATATTTAACCACTGGAGTATTCCTTCCTCTTTTCCTCAAGTGGGCTTGCCTCTCTCCCACGTAGATGACAAATAGCCCCCCCCCCCCCCCCCTCCAATCTGAATTCCCACCATTACCCCCAGCAGGTGTTTCAGTGCAGACCATACAAAATCGGTGCTGTCTGCACTGAGGTCAATCGCTCAACAATGTTTTCCTTTCTCTTTGATTAATCTTTCAGCAGCCTTTCTACAGCACCAGGGAGACCCTGAGCCAGAGGGGTTAAACAAAAACATTTTGTTGTAGTTCTCACTTATGTTCGTGCTTTTAGACCATACTTGCGAACTCTCCCTGAATGTCAGGGAGACTCCCTGAAATAGGGGTGATCTCCCTCACTCCCTGAAGAGTCTGGCATTCTCCCTGATGCTGAGCCAGTACAAGACGTGGTTGGCTTCGCCATCTGTGGCATGATGACACAGTTAAGAAATTGTCCATGTATTGATGCCTATGGAGGTGGCCATTTTCATGGAGACCAAGATTTAATCAAAGACTGACAGGTAAGACAACATGACTTCAGTAATGGAGACAGAAATGTAAAAGACACTTCAGTCTCTAGAGATTCATTAGCTGCTTTTCTTTAATGCAAAGTTGCCTACTCTCCCGGAATGTCTGGGGGACTCCAGCATTTCTGGGAGACCTCCCGGGAGAGCAGGGCAACCTCCCGCAATAGATAAGTGGAAAGGGGCGGGGCTTAATGGCGCAAATATCGTGTCATCTTAGCCCCACACCCTTCTGGAATTGGCCGGCATTGTGACAATCGTTTAGGGGCAGGGACAAAATGATGCGATTTGTCAAACCCCACCCCCGTACGCCCACCTCCCCCGGGATCTCCCTGAAGCCAACAAAAAAAAGTTGACAAGTATGTTTTATAGTGTGATTCAGCTTTTATTGTAACGGCACAAAACTTTTATATACTTGTTGTAATCTACAGATTTTGAAGACGACATTAAATCTACCACTGTCTGCATTCGGGTGTAATTCAACCAACAACAATGCTAACCGAGAGCATCACAGTCATCAATCTGAACGACAAGGAGTTGACTGGAATACCAGCCGATATCTTCAATTATCCAGACTTGAAATGTTTGCAGCTCAACAACAATGGGATACAGCAACTACCACAGAAGTTGGGTCTTCTCCTCAAGCTGGAAATATTGTCCATCGAAGGAAACATGTTGAGATGTCTACCACCTGAAACTGGCCTTCTGGCTCAACTGCAGGCTTTAAATGTAAGCCACAACCACATAACCTGTCTGCCCGATGACATCTCACACTTTCAAAACATCAGGCAGCTTTTTGTTAACCATAATAGCCTCACGCAATTGCCCTTGTCCATAGGAGGCCTCACAACCTTACAGGTCCTGGGACTGAGTGGGAACTGTCTGAGATCCTTGCCAGAGTCCGTGGCCAATCTTACAAACCTGCACGTCCTAAATCTAGACTACAACCAGATGTCTGCATTACCCAAATCCATCTTCAGGCTTCCGCAACTGGTTAAACTTTGTCTATGTGGAAACCAGATTAAAAGCTTGCCCAAAGAAATCGGGGACCTGAGAAACCTCAGAGAACTGTCACTGAGTGACAACCAGCTCACCTTTTTACCAGTCCAGATTTACAACCTGACCAACTTAGAGGAACTCATGGTGGACAATAACCGGCTAACCGGACTATCGGACAAGATCGAGCTCTTGCAGCAACTTAAAGTACTTTCTGTCGCTGATAATTTATTTCGATTCATCACCGAAAAACTCTGCAGCTGTCTCCGTATAGAAACTTTGATCATGAGCGGTAATCGGATGTGTGCCCTTCCTGCAAAGATTCACAAGCTAAACCACCTGAAGGAGTTACATATTGACCGAAACACATTGGAAGTTTTACCAGAGCAACTGGCTCATCTGAAGGGTCTGTCGCTGGTCGCCTGTGCAGAGAATCACTTGCTTTATGTTCCCATTGAACTGAAAAACTGTTTACAGATCACCAAATTAGACCTGAGTGGTAATAGATTGTCAGAGGTCCCCCAAGCTTTGTCTTCCATGGCTGCCCTGTTACATTTAAACCTCAACCATAATGAAATATTGGAAATATCCGAGACGGTCATCTACATGAGGGAGCTGAAACGTTTAGAGATGAGTCAAAATAAGCTGCAGGATTTCTCCACCAATGTGTGCGCACTCCACAATCTCATCTACTTGGATCTCGGTAGGAATGAGCTCAGCCGGATCCCACCCAATGTGTCGGAGTTGGGATCTCTGTGTGATCTTCACCTGCAGTCCAATAGGTTTACAGCTTTTCCATCTGAACTGTGCTCTTTAAAAAGTCTCCACAGGCTGAACCTGTCCGAAAACCAGATTCAATCTGTGCCTGCGAACATCACTCAGTTACAGGGACTGAAGGAGTTAAACCTGTCTAACAATAACTTTAAAGCTTTTCCAAGTGAAGTATGTGATGTTCTGTCGCTGGAAGCTCTGGTTATCAGAAACAAGAATGGACTGAAGGTAAACTGTCATTTTTATTGTAACCATTTCACTATGATACCATCTGCTGCTAGATTATTATGTTGTGTCATTATATACAGCTTAGGTCTATATTACTATTATTATATTTTATTTACAAGGTGCCACAGGGCTTTGAAGAGCATAATACATAGGGGTTACATTATATAACCGAATGACAGGAGTACATACAGACAGGGCCATCTTAACAACATTATGGGCCCCCGGGCAAAGCAGTGCACCGTGGCCCCTAGATATAGATATAGATATAGAGATAGATGTACTTGCTCAGTGACCCTTGTAGGTTTTTTTTTGCAGGTTTTTTTCTTTTGCAGGATTATTTATTCTCAATAAGAGCTGTGCCTATGGGGCCCCCTTGCCCGTGGGGCCCCTGGGCAGCTGCCCATCGTGCCCAATGGAAAAGATGGCCCTGCATACAGATAAGCACAATAATTAATGCATGGATGCAAGTAACAGGACAAATCACATGGCATACAAAACCAATTCAACATGAAACAACACAGAGACAGATAGGAGGACAGAGAGAAGGGTACACACGAGACCAGGGGCTGACTGGCCAGGGGGAGGATCTGCCCCCTGGGCTGGTACCGTACTGGGCTACCTTGGGCTGAGCCACCTACATTTTTTTTTCCTTTAAAATATTCCTAATATATACCCTCAGTTGAGTAGAGGGATGGTGAGAGTGAAGCAGACAAATAAAGAGAGAAAATAAAGTTATAATTACCAAGTTACAGTGTAATAGGACGTGAGTCGAGTCTTAACCCCCTGGGCCAAAATTTGCCAGCCCAGTATAGACATGAGACCAGACTTACCCACTTTTCAATGTTCCCCTCCCAGAGAGGAGGTGGGGTGAGGATGGAGGGGGGGGGAGTGATTTGTGGCATTTTGGCTCCTCAATTCAATGACATTACCTCAGGGGGTGCCGGGGCCTTGGTGGTACAGAGTCCTGGTGAGTGTAATTGGTACAAGTGACAGCTGCAGCAGGTGAAGTTAGTAATTGGCAGCATCTGAGGTTGTTTGTTCAATTATGTTGTTTAACTGTGCATATAATAATAACATGCTGTGAGAAGAACACTTAGAGCCTGATTCACAGTGACAATAAGCCCAACTGCGTAGTGTAATTTTGCGGGTTTTCCCGCACTGCCGGGACGGATCTCCAGCTCTGAATACAGCGTTATACACATTCCCTCATGTGCTTACACTTCTGTTCCACTGTCAATCAGGCCCTCAGTGTAGAAAACCTCCAAAGTGTATTCCCTTAGAGCATACCTGCCGACTAGTTTTTTATGTCCTGAGAGATCCCGGAGGGGGGCGGGGCCAAAATAATGCGGTTCCCCGAGAATAGCGTTGTGGAGGCTTATATCCTGTACACTTCTTAATGAAGTGGGCAGGAGCCAGGAGAATTGTCTGCTCTCCCGGAAGTTCGGGAGACCTTCCCAGAATACGTGAGTCTCCCTGACATTCCGGGAGAGTGGGCAGGTAAGCCTTAGAGTGAATGACAAGATGAAGTTGAAGAATAAAAACTGGCTACATCTGTGCTAATTGGTCAGCTGATCTAAAAAGTATGAATTGGTCTTAGGCTAGATGAGATCCATAAACTGCTTCACTGACCAGCAGCCGAACACAGGTTATAACAATGGATGACAAATTTCTGTTACATATTTTTAAAAACACAGTTTACACAGATGTGAAGCACAATCAACTATATTAGGTGCCACTTTGTACCAATTTGACTTGTGATATCATATCCTGCACTATATTATATGGTGCCACTATATATTGCTAAGTACCATGATACCATATTCTGCCCTATTCTATAATGTGCCACTATATACTGCTCTGTACCATGATACCATATCGTGCCCTATTCTATAATGTGCCACTATATACTGCTCTATAACATGACACCATATTCTGTCCTTTTATATTGTGTACCACTATATACTGCTCTGTACCATGATACCATATTCTGCCCTATTATATCATGTGCCACTATATACTGCTCTGTACCATGATAGCATATTTTGCCCTATTATATCATCTGTCACTATATACTGCTAAGTACCATGATACCATATCCTGCCCTATTATATAATGTGCCACTATATACTGCTCTATACCATGACACCATACCCTGCCCTATTCTATAATGTGCCACTATATACTGCTCTGTACCATGATAACATATTGTGCCCTATTATATTTTGTACCACTATATACTGCTCTATACCATGATACCATATCCTGCCCTATTATATCATGTGCCACTATATACTGCTCTGTACCATGATAATACGTCACACACCGCTATACACAGCTCTGTACTGAGATAGCATATGCGACTGTTTATATTAAGTATATCAACTACTGTATATATTATACTGTACTGTTATACCATATCTTGGCCTAATAAGCAACATTAGCAACCCACTATACAGCGTTCTATACTGGGATACTATATGTTATCATACTGATAAACACGCAATTTAATTTTAATTTACTAATATTACAATAATGCAACGTATGTAAAATATAGAAGAGCTATATAGGGACATCATAGTGGTTATGTAGTTATTCTATGCTAGATTAATAATAAGCAATTGTTTTATCTTATAATTAACACATTACCTGTATAGCATTTTTTTTACTTCACATTTGTTAGTCTCTTACAATTTAATCTATCTCCTCCACCCCATGTGTCATCTACATTGTATGCAAATGAGAGGGACAGATTCAGCAATCTTCCAGAAGTTGAAAAAATAAAACTGATAATGGTTTTAACATAAATAGTAATTATTCGTTAATGTTCAGATTACAGCTCTCCCAGATGAGTTGTGTAACCTGAGTAATCTGAAGAATCTCGACATATCAGACAATGCACTGAAATCCATTCCAAGCAGCATCGTAGGAATGACCAACCTGGTGGGAATAACGGCTTCTAACAACCGGCTCTCATGTCTTCCTGCATCAATTACTGTCATGGACGGGCTCCAAAACATCATCCTGAGTGGTATGTATCTAGTGCATACTTGCCTACTTCCAGTAAGCAACGTCCGGGAGAGGGGCGTGGCTGGAGGGCGGGAGGGGGCCGGGCGCCTTGAATCACGTTATTTTGGCCCCGTCCCTCGAGTAAAATGACGATTTTTCGCGAGGGGCAGGGCCAAAATGACGCGATTCCCGGTGAATTGACCCGAATTTCGGGAGTCTCCCGGACTTTCCAGGAGAGTTGGCAAGTATGATTAGAGTACCACACATAACTGCTGAATGGAGGAGGAAAGCAGGGTTTGGGTTTACAAAGGAGTCACCTATACACAGTAGAGGCTTCCTTTTTGTGGTGTGATCCAATATTCAGCCTAATAATTCAATAAGAGCTAGTGTGATCACTGAGGAGCGAGGCACGAGGCACTAGTTTCAATAACATTCTGACACTACAAATTATAAGGAAGTACTGGCTGTTTTAAACCCACCTGTGGCACTGATCTATAGTTTACAGTACACCTGTCAGCTACACACGAGAGAGACGACCAGTTGTGGGTTGAGCTTGTATGGAATGTGTGTGTGTTAGGGAATTTATATTGTAAGCTCCAATGAGGCAGGGACTGACTAGAATTCATGAGGCCTGACTTGTAATTACGTTGTACTGCTTGCTAGGAAGTCAATAACCCATACTTACCAACTTTTCAAAGTTGGCTTCCGGGAGCCTGCCGGGGGTGGTGGGCGTGATGGGGATGGCTCCAAAATTCACGTCATTTTGGACCCGCCCCTGTGACGTAATGACGCAAACTTGTCATTTTACAGTAGGGGCACGGACATTCCGGGAGAGTAGGCCAGTCATTAATATTAGTTCAGTTGATAAAATGTTTGTAGTGCCCCAAACAGTGACACTTTAACCACTTAACTGTTGCCCCCTCCTTTATACGGCAGATGGACATGAGCTTTAAATGTTTTTACATAACGGTGGAGGAATGATTTATAGAGCAGTTTGTTGGTTTCCAGATACTAATATAGATGCTGCATAAAAATAATCTTTTACAGGTAACAAGCTGACATCATTGCCTAATGACATCCACCGTCTTAAGAAACTGAAAGAGATCAATCTTGATGATAATCCTATGATAAAACCTCCTTGTCTTGTGTGCGAAGAGAAACAGCTGTATCCTATTGGATGCTATTTACAGGCTAATGACATAAGGGAAGGTAGGTGACATGAGTACGTGAGGCGTTAAACCTTGTTGGTCCCAGAACCTAATGATTTCACCTAGCAAGCCCTCAAATTTTTTTTTTTTGTGTAGCACCGCCATCTAGTGGTACATCTATAAACTGCAGGTGCACAAAATTATTTTTTCAGCGCTGTATTTTATTTATTCTAGAGAGGATTATGCAGAAGATTTTCAAACTAGTCTCATGCAATGTTCTTACAGAAGATTTTACATTTTTCTGCAAGAAACTTCAGCTTCGAGATGAAGACATCAAAGTAATAGGAAAGAAAAGGTAAGCAAAAAACTCCAAAAGTTTACGTCCTTTCAGATTCCCCTCACTGGTACAGGTCAGCTAAACAGTGATTATCCTCTTTCAGATTCCCCTCCCTGGTACACAGAGCTGGACCAGCAAAAATATTTTATGCAGACAAACTGGGGCTGAAGACAAAGCTTAAAAAACACCTTTTCCCATTACACATGAAAACCAATATATAATATTTGTAAATTTTAAATCTTCAGAGGAGAGATCCTGGTGGGGTGGGCAGGGAAGGGGGGCACAGCCATGTGAATCATATCATAGTCCCTTGCTGTGCAACGCAATCGGATTATGTGTTTCACAGCGAATTGTGAACAGCATGATGTGTTGAGCTCCTCCAATTAGAAGCCACAAAAGGGACTGAAGAGCGTGAAGGACCGCCCCTGCTGTTCTGTTAGTTTAGCTGCCAGGTCTGCAGCACATGAGCCCTTCAGGTGCCGATCCAACGAGATCCTAAATCTGGAGCCCCGAGCACCCACACTGACAGAATCTGTATCCGTGTTTATTTACAAGATAAAAAAAAGCATATAAACAGCTGGCAGCGGGGGAGCAAGCAGGCGTCCCGGCATTAGCAGGCAGACTGCTCCGCCTACTGCATAATATAGTCCTGCTGGTACAGGTTCGCTAACCAATGAATATCCCCTCTCACATTCCCTCTCGCTAATGCAGCCAGCGATTATTTTTTGTTTCTATAGTTTTGATTATTTCTCTCCCCTTTCTTTTCATCTCTATCGCTTATTCTCCACTGTAGTTCTCCAGAACTTTGGTATCATAATCCAGATCTATCATCTAAAAATAGGGCTGCCATCTGGTCATTAAAAATGATGATAGAAATGTATTTTTGTCAGAAAAGGTGGATTTTATCACATAACAAAGTATAATGTCTGTTCCAGATCTCTTCAATTTCCAGAGAAAATCCTGCATATGCTGAACCTCTGGAAAATGAACAAACAGGGTGATATCAGCCCAGCTGCTGTTTCTGAACAGCTGATCCGCGTGCTGGTGATGGCCGATCTACACCAAGTGGCTCTAAAAGCCAGGTTGTTACAACTCAGTACAAGGGCAATAAAAATCTGATCTTCCCTGTCCAGTGACTCATTGTGTGCACAGAAAAGCTCATCTACCATAGATACAAACATCTCCTGCACCAGTCACCAATGCCTGCACCTGCTGGATCGGAGAAGATTAATTCTGCTGCTTCTCTAGTACAGTTATGACGCTCTCTGTTCCGTTTGAAGACCGAGAACAAACCACAAAATATGAGCTCACCCTCTAAATGAATGAATGCTTATAACAGATGCAGAGACTATCATATGGCTCATTATAGGAGACTGCCCCACTCACACCAGTGAAATAACTACACCCAGGGGCGCACGCAGGATTTTTAAGGGGGGGAAAAAAATATTGGGAGCTGCTGCACATGCGGCACAGGTCCAATTCGGCGGCACTGTATTGTACAGCAGCTGCGGCGCTGTCAAAGAAGCGTCCGCGGCGGTGCTGTATTGTAGTACAATGCAGCACCACTGCGGACGCTTCTTTGACAGCGCCGCGGCTGCTGTACAGTAAAGTGCTGCTTTGTAGGGGCACTGTTTAGCCAACGTTCTTCGCGGAGGGGAGGGGTTTCTGGAGAACCAGAAACCCCCCCTGCACTCCTGACACGGATCACAGCTCACAGGAGACAATATTTCATGAATGATATCTGTACAAGAGGTGGCTTCCTGGCAATATATTAGAAATTTACACTTTGGAACATTTTGCAATCAATCATATACGAGCATTCGTTTTCTACACATTACTACAAAAATAACAGACTCTGCTTTGTTGCATTGGGGTAGGGAAAATGTAACTTTGCAGCATATATCATCTCCATACTGAACAGTTCTGAATTGGGAACAAGATCTAGAGGGGATGATTGAGGAAAATGACTGGTCCAATATCTTCTGTGCCGCCCAAAAATCCTCAACAAATTGTATTGTTTTGTAGAAACTCGATATAAAGTTTTGACAAAATGGTGTTAATGTCCAGTGCTTTTGGCTCAATTCTGTCCTGGGTTTCCTAACTTGTGTTGGAGATGTGGTGCAGTGGTGGGTACAACTTTCATATCTGGAGGGAATGTCCTAAGTTACGTGACTTTTTTGGAGCACTGTATTTGCTCACACTAAGGGGGGTATTCAATTGACCACAAGTTTTTTTTTTTAAGACTGCGTTAAGTCATTTTAACGCTGTATTGTTATACTTTTTGAGCGGGTTAACGTTACCGCGATTCAATTCCAATTTTAACGCTACGTTTTTTTCAATATCTACCCTCTATTCTGAACTCTCCCTCGCGCTCCAGTAGAAGGTCTATTGAAAGTATAGGGTGTGCGAGAGGCAGCCGCGTTAAAAGCTATTCAATTGTTTTTTAATGCAGAGCGTTAAACAGGCAAATATGCTGTTTTATCTCACACCTCATTGGGGTGTGATAAAAATAAAGAACCTAAGAAAAGTATTTGAAATCATGTAATAATGAAAAAAATAAAAGATAAACTATGTTTATCAGTAATGCCTAACATGTAAAAGTTGATTTTCTTATTAAAAAAATTATGGAAAAACAACATAAAAAATATATTATATTTATGTATGTTTTTGGTACAAATATGTATGTACTGTTTTCACATGTATAGATGATTATATAGTAAAAATATGCTAAAGAAAGTACTGTAATGTAGATATAATCAATGTGTGAAAATATATGCAAATCCTTGTTCTTGTGTTATACGTGACCGCGTTAATACTCCCCTTCACTCCCCTTAAAACACGCAAACACAATGATTAACGCGTGGGGGCAGCGTTTCCTCTTTTGCAATTGAATTGCACGAGTTTTTGCGCTGCGTTAACTAAAAATGGTCGCTATAGCAGTTAAAAACCCGCGGGTGATTATCCATCCACACGTCTGTCACTAATTATTTCTTAGAGAATTCCCCCCCCCTCTATGGCGTCTGGAGTCGTTGGGGAAGCTCATAAGGCCACCATTCGTGGACAATTGATTAGTACATCCGCCGCAGTTAGAAAGAAGTCGGCAGCAGAGATTTCTTCGCTTGGTCACCGAATTTCCGCCTTGCTCACCCAGCACAAGGTTTGCCCTGATCCCAGCTTATTGACACAAATAGATTCTCTAAAAGGCCAACTGAATACCCTTCTCTCCCGGAAGGCTGCGTGTATAATGCAAAAACTTCAACAACGCTTTTATGACAAGGCTGACAAAGCGGTCTATGTGCTGGCTGGGAAATTACGGAAAAAACGTGCATCTGGTTTTATTGATAGACTTCGCAAGACAGATCAGGCCCCTGTTACATATGACCCCTCCTCTAGTCTCTGTATTTTTCGAGAATATTATTCCTCTCTCTATAATTTCCCTGCGCCTCTGCCCAGTGGGGGCCTCCTAGAACAGAACTTGGGTACTTACCCAGCCAATACTCCCCTCCCCAAGCTCACAACAGCCCAGCCTTTTCACCTGAACTCTGTTGTCACACAAGATGAAGTACTGGCAGCCATCAAATCTCTTAAAACCTCCTCAGCCGCAAGACCGGACGGCTTCACCGCTTAATACTATAAACAGTTTGCGCAGGTCCTTGTATCCCATTTGACCACCCTGTTTAACTGCATCTTAGAGGGCACATCCTTTGACTCTTTCACCACCCAAGCCAACATTGTAGTGATCCCAAAACCAGGGAGGGACCATACCTTATGCACCAGTTATAGGCCGATATCGCTTCTAAATGTTGACTTTAAGCTTTATGCAAAAATATTGGCCAATAGACTAAATCCGCTCCTACCTTCAGTTATTCATCCTGACCAGGTTGGTTTGATACCCGGGAGACAGGCCCCGGGTAATACCAGGAGGACCATCAACTTGATCCACTCTATTCATACAGGTAAAATTCCCTCTCTAATCATGGCTTTAGATGATGATAAAGCCTTTGACCGTATCTCCTGGTCGTTTATAGGTGGGTTCCTTCAGTCGATGGGCTTCGCTGGTAGATTTTTAACCGGCATATTGGCTTTATATAGATCCCCTTCGGCCACTGTATCAGATAATGGTATCACGTCAACGCCGTTTGAAATATCAAACGGCACATGTCAGGGGTGCCCCCTCTCTCCGCTCATTTTTACCCTCACGATTGGCACGGATCCTGGCAGCCAATGGTTCAATCAGCAGATTTCGGGTATTAAGGTGGGCTCTACGGAGCACAAATTGGCGCTTTACGCTGATGATGTTTTGCTCACTGTGGCCAGTCCGACCACTTCCCTCCCTTCCCTTTTGTCTGAGCTGGACCTGTATGGGGTTTTTCTCGGGCTACAGGGTCAATGCAGACAAAACTGAGGTTCTAGACTTTTATATACCCGGGTCTGACAGGGTCCATTTGGAACAAATTTTTCCCTTTAAATGGCATTTTCAAAAAATAAAATATTGTGGAGTTTATATAACTAAACGATACCGCCAACTTTTTCAAGCTAATTTTCCCCGCCTGCTTTTTCAAGTGAAAACCGACCTAAACTCATGGTCTCGATGTTTGATATCATGGATAGGTTGTATTAACACAGTCAAAATGAATATGCTCCCGAGACTTCTCTATTTGTTCCAGACTCTACCTGTTTTTGTCCCTTCTTACGTGTTTAAGTCTCTTCAATTTACAACCTCACGATTTATTTGGTCGGGAAGACGTCCTCGACTTCGCCTGAAGGTTCTTGCAGAGGTCCCCGCGGGGTGGTGGTTTAGGCATCCCTAATTTTAGATGCTACTACCTCTCCGCTCATCTCACTCAGTGTGTCCTATGGTGTTGGCTCCAACTCTCCTAGAGTGTGGATCCGTGTTGAGGCTGAGGCTCTGGGCCTACTGTCCCCTGCATCTCTCCTCTGGCTCCCCCGACTCCGCCGCCCGAAATGAGTTTTGCTCCATCCTAATGTTTCTCATTCTTTGACAATTTGGGACTCGGTTTCTCAGAAATTTGCTTTATCTCCTCAGCCTTCCCCGATCATACCTTTATTCAACTCCCCAGACTCTTCCCCCGGCACCAAGCCTTCTGCGTTTTCCCGTGGTATTCTCAAGGGGTCAGATTTCTGAATGACTTTGCTCTTACTGACATCTTCCCCCAATTCTCTGATCTTCAACAAGAGTTTTCGGTTCCCACAAAACTTTTTTTTATCAGTATTTACAATTCCGTATCTTGCATAACACAATTAAGCACTGGCTCATTGCTCGCCCACTAACCTCCTTTGAGTACTTATGCCTTCGTCCATCATCCACGGCCCTCTATCCTGAACTCTCCCTGGACACATTGGATCAAAAGGATCCCCATGAGTTGGTTTGGGAAAGAGATATTGGGGAAACCCGCGACCTAGACAATTGGAGTGAAATTCGTGAGAATGCTTCTTCTAGCTCCATATGTGTCAAAATCAAAGAAAATGTTTATAAGGTCCTATATTGCTGGTATTACGTCCCAACACGTCTTAAAAAAAATGTTACCAGACACCTCTGACCGTTGTTGGAGAAACTGCTCCCTGGAAGGGACATTTATCCACATCTGATGGGACTGTCCAAAATTTCCTAGCTTTTGGCGCGATATAAATAATTTAATAACTGCAATATTTCAGGTTTCAGTTCCGATGGAGCCTAAATTTTTTCTGCTTTCGCTAGGGATTCCTGGGGCTACGCGCCACCAAAATAAGCTCATTCAGCACATTCTAACAGCGGCCACATGCCAAATTGCGGCTGACTGGAAGCAGCAGTCTCCCCCCTCTATTCAAGCTATAATCAACCGTGTCTGGCACATACAACGTATGGAATTTATGACCAGCATCCTGAACAATTCCTTCAAATCCTTTAATAAAGTTTGGTCTTCATGGTTATCCTTCTTCAACTCCAGCTCTCCCTTTTCATTGTCAATGAGTTATTTGCTCCCTCTTCCCAAGTTCCTGACAAATACAAACTTTCCGGTTTGAACCCTTTCCCTCTCTGCTTTTCTTTTTTCTTCTTACGGTCCTAGCCACGCCGTCTCTACTCCCTTTCCCCTCTATATCCTTTCTCTAGTCCTTACATAAAATTTGGAGTCATCTGATACAGAGGTACCAATGTTGTTGTTCCATTTCTTTGTATTGGAAATGCTTTGTTTGCTTCCTTGTGAATATGTATTATAACAGCATTGTATCGCGCTTTTGCTATGTTTTTGATATATCGTTTTGACTCGTCAAAAACAAACGTTTAAAAAAATAAATAAATAAAATAATCTGGAGATTACCAGGCCATTTTGGAGCACAATATTGAATCCAGTGTCAGAAACCTGGGTCTCCATCAAAGGGTTTCTAAGCACACTTGAGTTCAGATCTAAGGGCCTGATTCATTAAAGATCTTAACTTGAGAAACTTGTTATTTAAGTCTCCTGGACAAAACCATGTTACAATGCAAGGGGTGCAAATTAGTATTCTGTTTTGCACATAAGTTAAATACTGACTGTTTTTTCATGTAACACACAAATACTTGATAGTTTATTTGTACATTGAAATTTAAAGTTGATATTTGTGTGCTACATGAAAAAACAGTCAGTATTTAACTCATTTGCACCCCTTGCATTGTAACATGGTTTTGTCCAGGAGACTGAAATAAGGATCCTCTTCATTTAAGATCCTTAATGAATCAGGCCCCATATTATTATAAATATACTGTAGAATTGTGGAGACCAAATAGTGTTATTAATTTCAACTTATGTGTAGAGAAAATTGTTTATATCCGAGCTATACTAGCAATGAGTTATCCAGCACATTGTGAGGCTGAAGTAAGACACAGGGCCATCAAGTTCAACATTTCATAATTTCTAATTTTGTTGGTCCATTGGACAGTAAAACAATATCCCCAGTGTGATGTGACAATTTAGCCTCAAATAAGGGTAATGTCCTTCCTAACCCTAATAGAAATCTACTACATTACCTGGATCCATCACCCCTACTTGTAGCTACAGCTAACATTCCATGCAAGGAAGCCATCCAATACATTATTACATTCTGTTAGTGAATGAGCCATCACCATCATTTGTAAGGTGTTCAGCTTTACCGTCTACTATTTGCAGCTCATAAGCTTGTCTTTTGTATGGCCCCTGGTACAAAACATTAAACATATCTTTGTAATGACCTCAAATATACTTTGAAAAAAAAAATCACTTTGAGGTGACCTGATTAAGAATAAGAAATATAAAGTAAACAAGGCTGATCTTTTTATTTATTAACTCTTCCAACCCCTTTATTGAGGTTGCCCGTCTGATCCTTTTTAAGTCCTCCTTTGTCCGTCTTATTTGATGGCCAAAATTGTCCCCTGTATTCTAGATGTGGTAACTAGTTATTTATACAATGATAATACTACATTTATCACCCTTTGTTGCATGTTGAGATTTGGCTTTGCAGCTGCTGCCTGGCACTGAGTGCTCGCTACTTTGTATTCTGTCTTCTAGTATAACCAAGTCCTTTTTCCTTTTTTTTCCCATTGTATTCCATTTAATATGTAAGTATCATTATTATTACCATGGCATAGGTGAATGACCCTACATTTATCTATATTAAATTTAATTTGCCATTTTGCCTAACTCTTCCTGTAGCAAGTTACTATACTGCTCTGTTACTAACCCTATATGGCTTAGTATCCACAGCAAATACAGACACCTTATTTAAGCTTTCAACAAGGTTATTAATAAAAAGATTTAAAGGGGCAGAAGCCTAATAGTGATCGCTGTGGTATATAGATAATAACTTCATCACAGTCTGAATGTGTTCAGTTTGCAACTATCCTTTGTCTTCTATCTTTCAATCAGTTCTTTACCCATGTACATACTTTTCCCCTTGACCTAGTACTCTCATCTTATGTACCAGAATATTATGTGTAATACAGAGCAGGTCAGATCACAGCTAATCCATGCAACTTGTGGGGGATCCAGGGCAGTGTCCACCACAGGAAAGTCTTTCTGTTCTTTGTGCGCCCAGCAGCTATGTAGTGTGTCGGCTCACTTGCCAAGATCTCACTCAGACGTTCAAGTGTAGAAACTTAGTTGATCAGCAGCTTTGTAGAGCTCTCTTGTCCTCCACGGTGATCTTCTGGTCTCTCTGAATCAGTAATAGATAGACTTAGAGGAGTCAGGGAAGGCTTGGCTCACTGACCTGTGAGATGGAGATTCCTGGAGATCTAACATTTAATATCCAGTCTTACTTTACAGGTAATAAATTGATGTGTGCATAGATTAATTGGGAGTCTGGATGCCAGTGTGCCATTATTTTGGGGCCCTAATTGAAGCAGTTCACACTTGATAATCTGTGGACCCAAACTGGAAGTCCTTATACCAGTGTTTCAGTCCTACATAGGGACCCTCGTTCCAAGGCAGCTCGACAGAGCCCTTCTAATCATAAGTGGTAAATCCTATTGTCTAGTATGATTACAGGGTTTCTTTGCTCATTGCTTCTGTTAGTGGTAATATATTTAACAGAAACAGACTCCGCAGCATTCTAGTAGTAAGGACATGTCCATCTAATGTCTTCTATGCGCACTAAATAGGCCTAATTTTTAAACACACAAATATGTTTGTTGCAAATTAAATCTTTATATTTATGTTTTTTTTATTATGTCTTAATAGGTTTGTTATGTAATATGGGGCATTGGGTCTGAGGTCTCATCCATTTGTTGTGTTTATTCATTTTTTGTTCTTTCCCTTTGAAGTGAACTGGTGCTACTTATAGAGTTGGGGGAGTTACCATTGAAGAGAGCTACAAGTGATGTAGGGATTATTTAGACTGAAATGTCAGCATATATAATTTACCCTCTATAGTATGACAGGAACACGGTGTGGCCGCAACATGCTGGAAATGGCAGAGGATTAACTCTGGGTTGCCGGTAAATTATATAATAAGCCAAGAAAGCGCCGGTCTAAAACCACTCTAGAGTGTAAAGTGCAGCAGGGCACTGACATTGCAGAGAGGGGTGAAAGCTACTTCATTCTCCTTGCTGAGCAAGTTTAGTAAATGTGGTGGGGCCCAGACATAGGTAGAAGACTGCTAGATGCAATCCACTAGTTAGTGTATCTAACAAACTAACAGACAATACACAGGGGTTAAATTAGCATAATAGACCCTTAGGTAGACCTTACCTTTAATACTATACTTGAATGAGAAGACAAACTGTTGCTTATTAATTATTTATTAATAATGATTCATTATATGTCAAATAGTATAAGGACAAGAGTTTGCCCTGAACAAGCCCCCAAAGGGGGTCAAAACTGCCAACCTCCGGACTCACGAAGAGTCATCCACCAGCACTCAGGAGAGGAAAAACCCCCTGTGGAGGAAACCTCTGGGGAACCATGGCTGGGAGGACTGCCCTTCCCTCTGGGCTTTAAGAGATTGTAGCAGCAAGTAGTATATCACAGGGTGCACAGTGTTGTCACTGGCTGTGTCCAAGAAGGGATATTAAAGCATGGACAGTTTGGGTGAATTGGTGGAGATATCTTCCTACTATGACTTAGATTTAAATAAATGTTCTAAATATGGACAAATTCTTGGTACTGTAGCAGGCTTCTGTAGTAGGGTTAAAGCTACTTTGTGCGGGTTCAGTCCAGTAATCCAGGGTGATCGTACATGACGACATGATGCAGGTTGGGTTCTAGGATCTCTGCTTAAGGGACATCCCAGGTCCTGTTCTGCTCTGCGTTCACACTCCTGTTGTGCATACTGGTCACTTGAGCAGTTTTCTCTCTATAGTGAGTCTCCCAAGCAGCCCCCCTCCCCTCAGGTCTCTCTCTGTAGTGAGTCTCCCAGGCAGGTTCCCCTCCCCAGGTCTCTCTCTCTAATGAGTCTCCCAGGTAGAGTCTCCCAGGCAGGTTCCCCTCCCCAGGTCTCTCTCTGTAGTGAGTCTCCCAGGCTCCCCAGGTCTCTCTCCGTAGTGAGTCTCCCAGGCTCCCCAGGTCTCTCTCCGTAGTGAGTCTCCCAGGCTCCCCAGGTCTCTCTCCGTAGTGAGTCTCCCAGGCTCCCCAGGTCTCTCTCTGTAGTGAGTCTCCCAGGCTCCCCAGGTCTCTCTCTGTAGTGAGTCTCCCAGGCTTCCCAGGTCTCTCTCTGTAGTGAGTCTCCCATGCTCCCCAGGTCTCTCTCTGTAGTGAGTCTCCCAGGCTCCCCAGGTCTCTCTCTGTAGTGAGTCTCCCAGGCTCCCCAGGTCTCTCTCTGTAGTGAGTCTCCCAGGCTCCCCAGGTCTCTCTCTGCAGTGAGTCTCCCAGGCTCCCCAGGTCTCTCTCTGTAGTGAGTCTCCCAGGCTCCCCAGGTCTCTCTCTGTAGTGAGTCTCCCAGGCTCCCCAGGTCTCTCTCTGTAGTGAGTCTCCCAGGCTCCCCAGGTCTCTCTCTGTAGTGAGTCTCCCAGGCTCCCCAGGTCTCTCTCTGTAGTGAGTCTCCCAGGCTCCCCAGGTCTCTCTCTGTAGTGAGTCTCCCAGGCTCCCCAGGTCTCTCTCTGTAGTGAGTCTCCCAGGCTCCCCAGGTCTCTCTCTGTAGTGAGTCTCCCAGGCTCCCCAGGTCTCTCTCTGTAGTGAGTCTCCCAGGCTCCCCAGGTCTCTCTCTGTAGTGAGTCTCCCAGGCTCCCCAGGTCTCTCTCTGCAGTGAGTCTCCCAGGCTTCCCAGGTCTCTCTCTGTAGTGAGTCTCCCAGGCTTCCCAGGTCTCTCTCTGTACTGAGTCTCCCAGGCTCCCAGGTCTCTCTCTGTAGTGAGTCTCCCAGGCTCCCCAGGTCTCTCTCTGTAGTGAGTCTCCCAGGCTCCCCAGGTCTCTCTCTGTAGTGAGTCTCCCAGGCTCCCCAGGTCTCTCTCTGTAGTGAGTCTCCCAGGCTCCCCAGGTCTCTCTCTCTAGTGAGTCTTCCAGGCTCCCCAGGTCTCTCTCTGTAGTGAGTCTCCCAGGCTCCCCAGGTCTCTCTCTGTAGTGAGTCTCCAAGGCTCCCCAGGTCTCTCTCTGTAGTGAGTCTCCCAGGCTCCCCAGGTCTCTCTCTGTAGTGAGTCTCCCAGGCTCCCCAGGTCTCTCTCTGTAGTGAGTCTCCCAGGCTCCCCAGGTCTCTCTCTGTAGTGAGTCTCCCAGGCTCCCCAGGTCTCTCTCTGTAATGAGTCTCCCAGGCATATTCCCCCCTCCCCCAGGTCTCTCTCTCCGAGTCTCCCAGGCAGGTTCCCTGGCAGGTTCCCCTCCCCAGGTCTCTCTCTGCGGTGAGTCTCCCAGGCTCCCCAGGTCTCTCTCTGCGGTGAGTCTCCCAGGTTCCCCAGGTCTCTCTCTGTGGTGAGTCTCCCAGACTCCCCAGGTCTCTCTCTGTGGTGAGTCTCCCAGGCTCCCCAGGTCTCTCTCTGTGGTGAGTCTCCCAGGCTCCCCAGGTCTCTCTCTGTAGTGAGTCTCCCAGGCTCCCCAGGTCTCTCTCTGCAGTGAGTCTCCCAGGCCTCTCTCTGCAGTGAGTCTCCCAGGCTCCCCAGGTCTCTCTCTGTAGTGAGTCTCCCAGGCTCCCCAGGTCTCTCTCTGTAGTGAGTCTCCCAGGCTCCCCAGGTCTCTCTCTGCAGTGAGTTTCCCAGGCTCCCCAGGTCTCTCTCTGTAGTGAGTCTCCCAGGCTTCCCAGGTCTCTCTCTGTAGTGAGTCTCCCAGGCTCCCCAGGTCTCTCTCTGTAGTGAGTCTCCCAGGCTCCCCAGGTCTCTCTCTGTAGTGAGTCTCCCAGGCTCCCCAGGTCTCTCTCTCTAGTGAGTCTCCCAGGCTCCCCAGGTCTCTCTCTGTAGTGAGTCTCCCAGGCTCCCCAGGTCTCTCTCTCTAGTGAGTCTCCCAGGCTCCCCAGGTCTCTCTCTGTAGTGAGTCTCCCAGGCTCCCCAGGTCTCTCTCTGTAGTGAGTCTCCCAGGCTCCCCAGGTCTCTCTCTGTAGTGAGTCTCCCAGGCTCCCCAGGTCTCTCTCTGTAGTGAGTCTCCCAGGCTCCCCAGGTCTCTCTCTGTAGTGAGTCTCCCAGGCTCCCCAGGTCTCTCTCTGTAATGAGTCTCCCAGGCATATTCCCCCCTCCCCCAGGTCTCTCTCTCCGAGTCTCCCAGGCAGGTTCCCTGGCAGGTTCCCCTCCCCAGGTCTCTCTCTGCGGTGAGTCTCCCAGGCTCCCCAGGTCTCTCTCTGCGGTGAGTCTCCCAGGCTCCCCAGGTCTCTCTCTGTGGTGAGTCTCCCAGGCTCCCCAGGTCTCTCTCTGTAGTGAGTCTCCCAGGCTCCCCAGGTCTCTCTCTGCAGTGAGTCTCCCAGGCTCCCCAGGTCTCTCTCTGCAGTGAGTCTCCCAGGCTCCCCAGGTCTCTCTCTGTAGTGAGTCTCCCAGGCTCCCCAGGTCTCTCTCTGTAGTGAGTCTCCCAGGCTCCCCAGGTCTCTCTCTGCAGTGAGTCTCCCAGGCTCCCCAGGTCTCTCTCTGCAGTGAGTCTCCCAGGCTCCCCAGGTCTCTCTCTGCAGTGAGTCTCCCAGGCTCCCCAGGTCTCTCTCTGTAGTGAGTCTCCCAGGCTCCCCAGGTCTCTCTCTGTAGTGAGTCTCCCAGGCTCCCCAGGTCTCTCTCTGTAGTGAGTCTCCCAGGCTCCCCAGGTCTCTCTCTGTAGTGAGTCTCCCAGGCTCCCCAGGTCTCTCTCTGTAGTGAGTCTCCCAGGCTCCCCAGGTCTCTCTCTGTAGTGAGTCTCCCAGGCTCCCCAGGTCTCTCTCTGTAGTGAGTCTCCCAGGCTCCCCAGGTCTCTCTCTGTAGTGAGTCTCCCAGGCTCCCCAGGTCTCTCTCTGTAGTGAGTCTCCCAGGCTCCCCAGGTCTCTCTCTGTAGTGAGTCTCCCAGGCTCCCCAGGTCTCTCTCTGTAGTGAGTCTCCCAGGCTCCCCAGGTCTCTCTCTGTAGTGAGTCTCCCAGGCTCCCCAGGTCTCTCTCTGTAGTGAGTCTCCCAGGCTCCCCAGGTCCCTCTCTGTAGTGAGTCTCCCAGGCTCCCCAGGTCTCTCTCTGTAGTGAGTCTCCCAGGCTCCCCAGGTCTCTCTCTGTAGTGAGTCTCCCAGGCTCCCCAGGTCTCTCTCTGTAGTGAGTCTCCCAGGCTCCCCAGGTCTCTCTCTGTAGTGAGTCTCCCAGGCATATTCCCCCCTCCCCCAGGTCTTTCTCTCCGAGTCTCCCAGGCAGGTTCCCTGGCAGGTTCCCCTCCCCAGGTCTCTCTCTGCGGTGAGTCTCCCAGGCTCCCCAGGTCTCTCTCTGCCGTGAGTCTCCCAGGCTCCCCAGGTCTCTCTCTGCCGTGAGTCTCCCAGGCTCCCCAGGTCTCTCTCTGCCGTGAGTCTCCCAGGCTCCCCAGGTCTCTCTCTGCCGTGAGTCTCCCAGGCTCCCCAGGTCTCTCTCTGCCGTGAGTCTCCCAGGCTCCCCAGGTCTCTCTCTGCCGTGAGTCTCCCAGGCTCCCCAGGTCTCTCTCTGCCGTGAGTCTCCCAGGCTCCCCAGGTCTCTCTCTGCCGTGAGTCTCCCAGGCTCCCCAGGTCTCTCTCTGCCGTGAGTCTCCCAGGCTCCCCAGGTCTCTCTCTGTGGTGAGTCTCCCAGGCTCCCCAGGTCTCTCTCTGCGGTGAGTCTCCCAGGCTCCCCAGGTCTCTCGCTGTGGTGAGTCTCCCAGGCTCCCCAGGTCTCTCTCTGC